>NC_143533.1:22467738-22785960 GCF_031878675.1 Megascapheus bottae | reverse complement strand
TCCATTACAGGGCTCAAGTTTCAGTTTCAACTTGGAATCTAATCTAATCCTTCCATATTTCTGTAGGGTTTATGAAGAGAGTTGCCCACCAAAATGAATATCCACATCACAATGACTTTTCAGCCACTGAACAGATGTTTTATAGTGGTTAACATATGCAATCCTCCGTTAGCAAGTAACAATTGCATTATAGTGTTCCCTTGCTCCACCCCCAGCTAATCCTACTGACCAAAGTCCTTGAGTTTACAACCTCAGAATAAGAGTGAAACAGAAGACAGTAATTTTCCTAGCAGAGAACATTCTTGACATCATCAAGAGGAGTTACAACTTTTTAACAGCGTTGAAGAGCTCACACCTATACTCTTATAGTTATCAGGAGCCTGAGATCTGAAGAATCAGTCAAAGCCAGCTCAGGCGGAATATAGTTTAATCTCTATTTGTCCAGGAAAGACTATCCCCAATTAACTTAGAAAAATGCTAGCCCATAGTCATGGCTCAAATGGGAGACCCAGCAGTGAGCTGAAAAAAACCAAGCCAGTCTGAAGGTCCTGAGTTCAAACCTCAGTATCAGAACAAAAAATATGAAGAATTGGGACAATAATTAAGACACACTGATTGTACATACAGGCTGACATGTTGAAATGAAACCTCTTTGTATAAATAAAGAAAATTAAAAAAGCTGAACTGGAGGTATGGCTCAAATAGTAGTGTGGAAGCCTTGAGTGAAAGAGCTAAGGGAGAGTGGGAAGCCATGGGTTCAAACACAGTATTGGTTCAACGAAAGAACAAAAACCCCAGAGTACATATAGATTTGTGATATATATATATATATTATTTTTTGGTGGGTCATGGGGTTTGAACTCTGGTCTGGGCACTGTCCCTGAGCTCTTCAGCTCAAGGCTACCACCGTACCATTGAGCCAAGCCCCACTTCCCATTTTCTAAAGGTTAATTGGAGATAAAGAGTCTCCGGTCCTTTTGTGCCCAGGGTTGGCTTTGAACCTCGATCCTCACTTCTTAGCCTCCTGAGGATGACAGGTGTGAGCCACTGCACATGGCTACTATATGGCGTTTTGGGGTGTCTAGGAGCCTTGGACATGTTGTTCCAGATAAAACAACTATGCTTTGGTCCTAAAAGTAACTTCTTTATTGAAAAAAACTAATCATTTCGACATTTGGGAAATGCTTGTGCTTTCTGTGTTCTAAGTATTAAGACTTTGTGTGTGACAGTCTTGCAGTGGTGCCCTGGCTGATCTTGAACTGGCCATCCTCTGGCCTCAGCGTCTTGAGCACTAGGATTGCAGGCATGCACTGGGTGGCACCACCCCTGGCATTCTTCTACTGCAGTAGTCTCATACGTGGCTCTTACACCTGGTACCATCCTGCTCAGCTTTTTATTGGTTGGGGTGAAGGTAAGTGGCCTGGAGAACGTGTAGCTCAGGGCAGTTGCAAACTGCAATCCTGACCTCAGCTTCTCAAGTAGCTAGGATTAACAGGTTGAGCCTCAGGGCCTTTTTTTGACAGAAACATTTCCCTACGCAAAAATCTTACACAGAACTTCTCCACGGCTGGGTGTGGTGGCTCATGCCTGTAATCCTAGCTACTCAGGAGGCTGAGATTTGGGGATTTCGGTTCAAAGCCAGCCCCACACTAAAGAACCTGAGATTTTTTTTTTTTTTTTTTTTTTGCCAGTCCTGGGCTTGAGCTCAGGGCCTGAGCACTGTCCTTGGACTTTCTCAAGGCTAGAGCTCTACCACTTGAGCCTCAGCACCACTTCTGGCTTTTTTGTATGTATGTGGTACCAAGGAATCGAACCCAGGTCTTTGTGCATGCTAGGCAAGCACTTTAACCACTAGGCCAAACTCCCGGCCCGAACCTGAGATTCTTATCTATAATTAACCACCAGAAAACCAGAAGTGGCACTGTGGCTCAAGGGGTAGGGTGGTAGCCTTGAGCTGAAGAGCTCAGGGGCAGTGCCCAGACCCAGAGTTCAAGCCCCACAACCAACCAAAAACTAAACAAACTCTCTACAATATAAAACAGATAAAAACATAAACTCTGGTTGAATAATAAGTACAGTGGCTGGAACTCAAAGTCTCAAAATGTGCTCAAGTCTTTTGATAAGATCTCACAGATTTGTCAGCTTAGGCAGGCATCAAACCTCAATCTTCAGGTCTCAGCTTCCTAAGTAGCTGAGATATGAGCCATCACATCACCTGATCCTTTTAATATTCTTTTTACCACTTTTTTTGCTCAAGGCTGCAACTCTATCACTGTGAGCAACTTCCACTTTCTCCATTATTATTATTGTTGTTGTTGTTGTTGTTTTTTGTGGTTGAAGGACTTGAACTCTGGGCCTGGGCTCTGTCCCTGATCTCTTCAGCTCAAAGCCACCAGCTCACTTTCTCTATTATTCTTAAAAGCACATGAACACTGTAGTTTACAGTGACTCAAATTTGCTTTCTCATTCCATGGGGCAATTTCCCAATCTGTTTACAATCATAGCTTCCCAAAGGTAACTTGGAGTTGAGAGAAGCCAGCTCGCAGATAGAATGCCTGTTTAGGCAGAATCCTACCCAGTGAGCTACCATATTTGGATGGCTCACAAGTTACACAAGTCATTGTCTCAAATGTCCTGAGAAGCTATGGCTTGTCTGCATTTCATTCTATTTTGTGTTATTTTCCTATATTGGTTCACTTGATGATTTTCCTGCATCAGCTGCTGACCCTTTCCAAGTACTTCCGGATTGCATAGGAACTATCGAGTGGCGTAGTACACGTGGCCTTAAAGCACAAGTTCAGTCGCATCCAATAGGAAACCCAGAAGAAAGTAAGCCATCTGTAATAAGTTAACAGCTCTCTGTACCGACTAGAACATGGAAACGGGGCCCTCCACTTTGAAAAAAAGGGTAAAGTTCTATGTGACACTTAGCTGGATACTGCTATTTCCATAGGATCGCCAACTCCCAAGACACTGTAAGTGACTAAGTAGCTTTAACTTACAATTCCAAGTAACATTTAGGATCTACTATCTCCTTTACTTCTGCTGTGGCTGACTAAAAATCTTGGCACTGGTTATTAAACACTGTCCTTTTCTTTAATCCCCTTTTCCAGAAATACTATGTAGATGACATGTGAAAAAATGCAAATACTCTCTTCTTTTGTTTCTGGCCATTTGTGGCACTTGAACTCTGGGCCTGGGCACTGAACCCAAGCTCTTCAGCTCACGGCTACTGCTCTACTCCATGAGCCACAGTGACATTTCTGTTTTTCTGGTGGTTAATTGGAGATAAGAGTCTCAAGGACTTTAGTGCCTGGGCTGGCTTTGAACCGAGATCCTCAGATCTCAGCCTTATGAGTAACTAGGATTACAGGTGCAAGCCACCAAAGCCTGGGTCTTTAATACTAAAAGGTTTTTTTGGGTTTTTTTTGGGTAGTGGAGGGGAAAGTCCTGGGGCTTGAACTCAGAGCCTGAGCATTGTCCTTGGGCTTTCCTCACAGCTAGAACTCTACCAATTAAGCCACAGCACCACTTCCTGCTTTCTCTGTGTATGTGGTACCGAGAAATTGAACCCAGGACTTCATACATGCTAGGCAGGCACTCCACTACCAGGCCAAATTCCCAGCCCATTAAAAACATTCTGAATGCAGAATTCTATGTGGAAGAAGACATGCTTACACAAGTAATTTACAAAAGAGAAAAGAAGTTATTATTTTAGAAACACCAAGCAAATGTTAAGTGGTCGGAACTGGTATTTCTTTGTTCTTTTTCTTTTTTTGTGTGTGCCAATTCTAGAGTTTGAACTAAGGGCTGGGGCACTGTCTCTGAACCACTATTGCTCAAGGCTAGCACACTACTAACTGAAGTGTAGCTCTACTCTGGCTTTTTCTGAATAGTTTATTGGAGATAAGAGTCTCATGGACTTTTCTCCCTGGGCTAGCTTTGAACTGCAATCGTCAGATTTCAGTCTAAGCAGCTAAGATTATAGCCAGAGCTGATATTTCTTCCTAACTTTTTTCTTTTGATTTTTTTCAATGGACTTTTTTTCTTTTAAAAATTTTTTTCTTTCCTTGGTTTTAGGGCTTGAACTCAGGGGCTGGGCACTATCTCTGAGCTTCTTTTGCTCCAGGCTAGTGCTCTACCACTTGAGCTACAACACCACTTGGGCTTTTTCTGTTTATGTGGCACTAAGGAATCAAACCTAAGGCTTCATGCATGCTAGACAAACACTTTACCAATAGGCTATACTCCTGGCCCCAGAACTGATACTTCTTACAGAAAGGAAATCTGGTCACATAAAAAAGCATGTGGATCTTAACTGTCTTCTTGTTCCTCTGAGTTCCAGAAACAGAGACAGACACTTAGCCAGGACTAAGGCATAAGATGAGAACAACAAGAAGAAAAAAGAAATGATAACATGCTCCCTAGTTATATTATAGCTCAATGACCAGTGTGAACTTCTAAGTTCTGCTCTAGGCTAGGTACATGACTTAGTGGTAAAGTGCTTGCCTAGCTAGTATGCATGAAGCCCTGGGTTCAATTCCTCAGTATCACATAAACAGAAAAGGCTGGATGGAAGTGCTGCTGCGGCCCAAGTGGTAGAGTGCTAGCCTTGAGCAAAAGCAGCTCAGGGACAGTACCGAGGCCCTGAGTTCAAGCCCTACCACCACCACAAAAAACAGACAAATAAACAAACAAAAAACTGAGAACCTCTTAGAATAATGTAGAAGGTGCTCCACTTGAGTCAACAGGAGTCATACAAGTGAACGATAACAAAAAAAGTAAAATTTCATAAGGAATACAAGGTTGAAGAACATTATCAAGGGAACTAGACAGCAACTTCATTTTACTTTCAGAAACATACAGTTGCAACCTGTTCTGGCTTCGGTCTCCATTCCATAAGGAATGTCAGCAGTTGTGAAATCCACGCTGTGATCTGCATTTCCCTAATTTGTAATTTCCCACAGTGACATGCCTCTACAAGCTACCTAGTTTACAAATTCTACTCTCCAAGTCAAACCCCCAAAACATAGGGCTGTATCGAGGTAAACCCCTTACATTCACTTACTTTCACCTGCAGAGCTAGCGTATTTGGGGGCTGCTCACCCACGTTCCCCTGGAGCTTCCATTCAGTAGAACTCAATGAGAACTACAGATGAAGTAAGTATTCTGACACAGCATTGGGAAAAAACTGACTGATACCCACACTACCAAACCCACAATGGACCGCTCTTCCTGGGGTCCTCAGCAGTGAAGAGCACTATTGCACTATACTGTCCTGACTTCAGCACAAGGCAGGTACACTTCACTTACGAAAGACCTCACGGTAGGGAAAGCACTTAAATGACTGTGGACATTGGCATCATTCGATTTGAACATCATGTTAGAGATACAGCAGCCTTTTTATGTTGGACCACTACTGCTAGAATGGCTGTTACATCAAATATAGCCGGAATGTACCTGAGTAGCACTTGCCTAGCATGTGCAAGGCTCTAGGTTTGATCCCTAGCTCTAGGAAAAAAATTTATGCTTAATCATCTCTCTGAGGGCGATTTAGAATTAGGAGTTCTTGTCACTTAGAAATAGGCTACCTCTTCATAAAATAAACAGCAAAGTTGTTTCACTGGCAGCAGTCAAGGACTAAGCACTATACAAAACCTAAAGCTTAGTAATCACACCAACGTCAGACACTGCTTTGTTTTCTCTTTTTCTTTTTGCCAGTCCTGGGGCCTAAGCACTGTCCTTGGGCTTTCTCAAGGCTAGAGCTCTACCATTTGATTCACAGCACCACTTCTGGCTTTTTCTACATATATGGTAGTGAGTAATCAAATCCTGATCTTACTGCATGCTAGGCAAGCACTCGATCACTAGACCAAACCCCCGGTTCCTGCTCTGTTTTTCTTACTAAAAGAAGTTGCGGGGCCGGGAGTTTGGCCTAGTGGTTAAAGTGCTTGCCTAGCATGCACGAGGACCCGGGTTTGATTCCTCGGTACCACATACACAGAAAAAAAAAAAAAAAAAAAAAGCCAGAAGTGATGCTGAGGCTCAAGTGGTAGAGCTCTAGCCTTGAGAAAGCCCAAGGACAATGCTCAGGCCCTGAGTTCAAGCCCAGGACTGGTAAAAAAAAAAAAAAAAAAAAAAAAGTTGCCAGATTATTAAAAGGAGTCTGCCACCAAGTTGGGACAAATTTGCTGCAAAACCTAGCAAGCCAATGTTTGATTCCAAAAAGCTTAAAAAATACTCAGTTGCTCCCTATCCTTCTTTTTGAAATGCTACGATCTCTATTTCTGATTTTTGTTTGCTTTTAATAGAAATAATTATGGTACAATTTGTACTTATTACTACTTCTCGGAGTACCAGGGCTGGAATATCAAGCCTTACATGTAAAAAATGTAGGACTAGCCAGGTGTGGTGGCTCTTGCGTATCATCCTAGCTACTCAAGAGGCTGAGATCTGAGGATCAAGGTTCAAAGCTAGCCCCAGCACAAAAGTACCTGAGACTCTTATCTCCAATTAAGCACCAGAAAACTGGAAGTGGGGCTCTGGCTCAAGGGGTCGGGTGGTAGCATTGAGCTGAAGAGCTCAGGGACAAAGTCCAGGCGCACAGAGTTCAAGTCCCACGACCACGACCACAAACTACCACCACCACCACCACCACCACCACCACCACCACCACCACCAACAACAACAACAAAAAAACTGAGGTAGGTGCCGGTGGCTCATGTCTGTAATTGTAGTTACCCTATCTGAAAATCTTGTTTTGGCAGACAAATGTGTCTGGCTCTTATCTCCAAGTCATCAGAACAATGCTGGAACAATGCTGGAGGCATGACTCCAGTGGTTAGGCACTACTCATCAGCAGAAAACTGAGCAAGAATTTGAGGTCATCCCAGACAGAACTGTTTGGTAGGGTCTATCTCCAAAATGAGTAGCAGAAAGCAGGTACTGAGAAGTAGCTCGAGCAGTAGAGTATGAGTTTAAACTCCAGCTGCCTCCAAAAGGGGAGGCTAGAGTGGTGGCTCATGGTAGGTTACAAGCCAATTACAAGGCTCTGAGTTCAAATTCCAGACTGTGCACTCTCAAAATCTTTGGGGATGAGAGCAGGCATTGGTATTTTTTTATACTTCCCAATACGTAATCAAGTTGAAAAGCACTTTATTAACACTAGATGAATAACTATTTACAGGATTTTTACATGGAAAATGATTCCCTACTATTGTTTTCTATACAGAATTTCAGAGAACTTTTCAAGATTGCTAGGCTATAATGTGCTTTAAAATCAGGGAAATGTCTTCCCTAGTAAAAGAAGGGCACTCTACGTCACTGGCTTTTGGGGAGAGGGCAGAAGTCCTCTGCAGAACAGAATGTGGTCCATCACCAGGAGCAGTTTCAGTTCCTTCTACAGACGGAAAGCTCAAGGAAGAAATTTCAGGTTCCCAGCAAGTAGTACTGACTCTAGCTAGGACCATGTGACTAAACCCTAGGACCTGGGTCCCCCAAGGTTCCTTCTCCTACCTCCAGCAGGTCTATCATCCTGGTCATCTGGGAGTAGATAAGGACCCTATGTCCTTGAGACTTGAGGCGAGTCAGCAGGACATCAAGGGCATACAGCTTTCCACTGTCAGTGATGAGGCTCTCCTTGCCTGGGGAGAAGAAAAGCAGGGTGGGGGTAGGAAGGGAAACTATTTAATTGAAGAACAAAATCACTTACTGAAAAGCTGGATGCTGCCCAAATTACTACAACTAGGATTTGTATCATCATGAGAACAGGAAAGAGCTCTAAAGGAAGAATGTGAAGCCTTGTTAAATCTTAACCAGGAGAGCTCTAGAAGACATATCCTTGAAGAGAGAGGTGGAAATTGCCTCCAACTGATAATGTCCAATCCTATCTGCTGCTGGGGCCTTTCTACCTTTTAATGCAGGAGACACCAGTTCCTGTAGGATATCCAGGGGTAATGATGCGATCTATGAATGATGTCTACCTTATATGTGGCTCTACGCAACCTCCAAATCAGTCTTTCCTTTGTCCACCTATCTCTGGGAATCTATCTGCTTCTGTTATGTTAGTTCTGTGGTGTTTGCATCCTAAGAAATGTGAGAATGTATAGCAACAAGGGCTGCTCCTGCCTTCCCTTGAACGGCAAACAAACATACCTCCCCACTTTTCTTGTGGTGTTGGGGATCAAACCCAGCCAGGCAAGTGCTCTACCCTGAAGATAAACTCTTGGTTTTTAAGAAAAAATGACTTTGAAATGAAACTTCTCTCTCACTAACTAGTGCTTTCTTCTTCCTCTTCCCACAAGAAACATATTTCAACCACAAGAAACACATTTCAACCAGGGATCTTTAGAGAACACGTAACTCACAAGTTTTCATCTTATCCATTCAGTATCATTCAACTCCCATCATATTTCAGGAAGGAGAGTTTCCTGTTTGCAGACTGGTCCATAAACATTCCCTTAACAATTGCTGCCATTAAGAGGGGAAGAGTACATAAGGAAGTGGCTGGGGGGATACAAAAATGAAGAAAGGATATAGGAATCTTCCATGGACAACTAACTACTAAAAGTCAACTAACTTCCATGGACAACTAACTACTAACTGTCAAGACAAACAATGCCTCTTCTTCATTTCTGGGTTTGAACCCAGGGCTTCTCCTTAGAACTGCAGAAGCTTGACTATTGACAATATTCCAAGAGTTCTCAATCGTCATTCTCACCACTATTTGCCAAGAGCACAATTATTGTCTCAACTGAAAAAGAACGGATATGCTGACGGCAACATAACAAATCACTAGCTGCTCTGTTTCTTCTACAAAGCCACAGGTCTCAGATGTTTACTCCTCTGTGCTCCAGCCTCCCTTTTCCCACCTTCCCAATACTGCCAGTCTCTCCTCCCCCACCCCCATCTCTGTGGCACACACCTCTGTTCAACATCTTTGTTTGGTCCTGTTTAGATTACTGAAATGCTCTTTTTGTTGTCTCCTTACCAACACAATCAAATGACTGCAGATGGAACAGAAGTGATTGCTAAGCCCTTTCCCTGGCACCAGACAAGGCCTGTATAAATTCCAAGTCTGACCAGGCAGCAATGCTTTCATAACAACTTGAAATTTCCTATATATCATCATCACTCTGCTGCTTTCATTGGACTACTATAGGAACCCTCCCTCACATAGTGTTGTGGGGGTGGAGGGGGAGACTGATTTTAGGGTCTTATGAAGACTAGGCAAGCACTTTACCTCTAGGCCTGAGTCTCTTAAGTATTTTAATAGCTTGTCAACATTCTCTACACAACTTTTGATACCATTTCTTTCTGCTCTCATTAAAAGAGAAAGAAAGTGAAAAACAGAAGTATATTTGCAATTAATGAGCTTCAGATTTCTGCAGCCTACCACTCATTCAGCTACACTTCCTTAACACCAGTGCTGAAGCAACTCAAATATGTATTGTGTCTGGATTCTGAAAAGCTTCAAACAATTATAAACAGTGACTAAATGATTTTCACATGCTCCTGCATTCTTATCTGTCTTTATTCTGCATTTATTCTGTCTTATTTTTATTTTTTGCCAGTCCTGGAGCTTGAACTCAGGGCCTGGGCACTGCCCCTGAGCTTCTTTTCCTCTACCACTTGAGCCATAACACCAATTCTAGTCTCTTCTGTTTATGTGGTACTATAGAATCAAACCAAGGGATTCATGCATGCTAGGCAAGCACTCTACCACTAAGCTACATTCCCAGTTGTGGGGCTTGAACTCTGGGCCTGGGCACTGTCCTTGAGTTTCTTCTGCTCAAGCCCAGAGCTCTACTATTTGAGCCAAAGCACTACTTTGCACATCTATTTTTTAAAGTTTTGCTATGTAGAATATAAAAACAGAGATATGCGTAAAACATAAATACACAGGCCAATAAATTGCTATAAATTCATAAGATTGTAAGTATCTTCTCCCATTCCTCTGCTCACCATTAAAACTATTTTTTTGGATGAAGTTCTTAACAGTCAAATATATCAGTCTTTTCTTTTGTACTCTGATTAAAAATTTATTCTAAAATGAAGTGTTTGTTGTTTTATGAGGAAATTATTTCCAAACTGGAAAAGGAGAGTGCTGTATCCCCCAAAGCCTATGCCTTAAAGCTCCTTCTCCCAGCCTATGATGCCCTGATACCCGGCCACATCTATTTCATTTTTGCTCAGTATGAAGAACTTGATGCTAGAATTAGAAAAACTTAAGAGGTAAAGATGCACACATGCTAGCTGGGCGAGGTGGCTCACCCCTGTAATCCTAACTACTCAGGAGGCTGAGATCTGAGGATCAAGGTTCAAAGCCAGCCGGAACACAAAAGGACCTGAGACTCTTATCTCCAAAAACCTCTAGAAAATGAGAAGTGGGGCTTGGCTCAAGGGTGGCAACCTTGAGCTAAAGAGCTCAGGGACAGCGTCTAGTCCAAGTTCAAGCCCCATGATCCACAAAAACAAACAAACAACAAACAAACAAATAACAACAACAAAAACATGATGCACACATGCTGACATAAACTTTCATACACCTAGAGGAAGGGAGCTAATTACTGTGTAGGCAGTGGGAGTGGATGTGAATGGCCTGGACCCCTGTTATTTCTGCTTGTATTTGTGGCACTGGGGATTGAACTGGGGCTGGAGCATGTTATGTAAGTCCTTTACCCATGACCTCTTTGGAATGCTCAGAAAGAAAGGGCTGAGAAGAAACTTCAGCAAAAGCTCAAAAAGACTTCAGCAATAAGTAATATTACTGATTCTCTGGTGATTAGACTAGACAGAAGTAACCAGATTCTAGTTATCAGTAAGACGTGTAGAAAAAAATATATTTATTTCTATGTATGTGTAAGGGCACTTCTTTTGGGGCCTTTTAGCTCTAGCTTGGCTTTTTCACTCACAACTGGTGCTCTATCACTTGAGCCACTCCAGCTTTTCTGCTAGTTAACTGACAGTAAGAATCGCAAGGACTTTTCTGCCAGAGTTAGCTTAGAAATGCAATCCTCAAATCTCAAGTCTCCTGAGGAGCGAGAGGTTACACGTATCAGCTACTGGCAGCACTTGGCCACATCACCCATTTTTTTTTTTTTTTTTTTTTTTTTTTGCCAGTCCTGGGCTTGAGTTCAGGGCCTGAGCACTGTCCTTGGACTTTCTCAAGGCTAGAGCTCTACCACTTGAGCCTCAGCACCACTTCTGGCTTTTATCTATGTATGTGGTACCGAGGAATTGAACCTGGGTCTTCATGCATGCTAGGCAAGCACTTTAACCACTAGGCCAAACTCCCGGCCCCCCATTTTTTTTTTTGCCAGTCCTGGGCTTGAGCTCAGGGCCTAAGCACTGTCCTTGGACTTTCTCAAGGCTGGAGCTCCACCACTTGAGCCTTGGCGCCACTTCGGCTTTTTTCTATGTATGTGATACTGAGGAATTGAACACGGGTCTTCATGCATGCTAGGCAAGCACTCTACCACTAGGCTAAATTCCTGGCCCCCCACATCACCCAATTTTTAAAACCTACAAAAGCTCTGCTAGTGAAGAGCACTACTTGTTGCTAAGGAGGGGTTGAAACCAGGAAGGAGCAGAATTCCTTAGAAATCAGGCTGATTCTGCCAGTTCAAACCTCTAAAACAGAAGCAGAAAAAGATACTGACTGAAAAAAAATCAATCCTATTTGCATATCATTTTTCCTTCAGTGCTGCATTATTTAAACACAGACTCATGCCATTCATATAACAATCATCTTTGGTGACAAAACAAAAATGACATAATACACAGCAGAGCAATGATGGTAACAGATTAAGCATCGACCTTTTCCAATGAAAGAAAGGCCCTTTGAAATATATTTTCCTGGTGAAGCCTAGAGCAGCAATCAAAGTGCAAAACTTGGGAGATTCTGGTTAGTTGCTCAAGGAATGAAACAGAAACAACACTTCTCAGGGAAGCAAAAAATGCAAAAGCATAGATAAAATATAGGCTCCACCGAAACACTTCCACCCACCCCACCCCCTGCCCTGCCCCAGCAAGTCTGTCCACAGAGCACAATGGGGTCAGTGAGGAGCTGGTTGGTTCTCACAGTAAACAGCCAGTGGGGCTGGTGCTTTTTATCGATGCGAAAAGAACTCAGACACTTCCTGCTATTTAAACAAGGTCCATTTTTCTTTCAAAGAACAGGAAAAGCCACAAGAGATTCCCACAGCGCAAGCAATAAGCCTTTTACTCCCATACTGAGACCTAAGCTAGAAAGAAGGAGTAAGAAAGCGCTATTTTGCTTTTCTCTGTACCTGCACATACCAACTGCCTAAGATGTTGTGGTTTCTACTCTGGCCTGGTTTATAGTTGAGCTTTCCCTCTTGATTTTCAAACCGTTTACCTTCATCCACTGCTTTCCTATGTTCCTAGTCAGTTCTGAGGAGGTCATATGCAATACTGCTTTTATATACCCAAAAAGGGCATTATTTCAGTCAAAGCAATCCCCAAACCACTAACAGGATAACACCAATTATCTTGACTGTGACAATCTCAGTCTTACATGGAAAAACCAGACCTTCAGAACTGGAGCTCAACTATCACTTACAAAAATGTCCATTAGGTATCAATAAAATAAACACAAGTGAGGTATCAGTGGATTTGGACAACTCAAAACTAGCAGTCTGGCTCCAGTTTGCAGCAGGTGTAAGTAAAGAGTATGAGTCTACTGAACCTTGTGTTCAACTTCCTTACAAGTAGTCTTACTACAGCAAACATGAAAACCTGCTTTCCTTTCACCCCTTGACCTTGACCCCAGGGGGTCTGGGAATCCGCTAGCATTTTGGCACAAAACATGCTGTTTTTCCTCCTGTTATGATTAGATCTCTGGTGCTCCGTGCAGGACTCTGTGTATGCTGCTTCAACTTGGATTTCTGGGAGTGACGACATGCTCATTCATCCCACTGGCAGCAGCACAACTGTACTCATTAGTACTGAAGCTTTCTATGTCCTTTTACTTTAATTATTTTATTTTTGCACTACTAGGAATGGAGTTCAAGGTCTTTGCACATGTGGCAAGAGCTCCTTTTTGCAAATTTCTTAAAAAGTGGCATTCTTTTCTTCTTGTCAAATAGGAGTATTAAGTACAAATCTGGGGAAAAAAATGTTCCCACTCAGGTCGCAATTAGCATTTACATATAGATTACAAAGGGCAAAAAGGAAATAGGAACCTCAAGCACTCTGAATTCTAAGCATGTAAAATCATCACGTGGAGTAATCTCACATGCTTTCCCCTTGCCAGGGCTGGAAACACCTCCCAAGGAATGGAAAACTCACCTGGAATCCTGATGAAGGACCAGCCATTCTGAGGCTGAATGCTCCACAGTCCCCCAGCAGGCTCTGGAAAGAACTGAGATCTTCGATTCAGCCAGTCTGTAGCCAATTCAGGTGCCCCATTCAACAAACACTGCTTGGCTGCCAAACTCCCGCCTTCCTTCAGAATTCGTCTCTCATATTCTGCACTTCGGTCATTGCAATAAGAATCCAATGGCACTGCAGTAACCTGCAAAGACAAATTCAAATAAGATGATGCTTTTACATTTTTCACACTCACTCAGGAAACCTTTTAGGAATCTCAACTTTGTTTGAGGTCAGTTGACCACTGTGCTGTTAATTAGTATGTATTAATTATAGAAAGGAGTTTCACTTTGAAATAGAATGTGTTTGATCAACTTCATCTCTACTGTTTTTTTTTTTTCCCTTTCAGGTTTATAGTTTTAAATTCTCTTTTGTGGCAAATTAAGCTGACCCTAATTACCCCACTGAGCTTCTCCAGTGAAAAGGCTAAGCTCTATTAACATGAACCTACAAATTAAATATGCAAAGCAAAATTCAGTGTGCAGATAAACCAAGAGAATAAATAAGTAAACACATTCACTCCCTCCTCCCCCTCCCATCTCCAGTCACTTTACCACTTCCATTCATTGCTAGATGCTGTTCTTGGCAAAGTGCTATATTAGCCATATCATGTCAGCAAGGGAGCTGGAACTAATGAGTCATAATTAAAGAACTAAAGAGTATTGGCCTGGCACATCTGAAGCTATTTTTCATGCTTCTGTGAAAAAGCTCCCAAGTTTATCTTTCTGACTATTAAATCTATTGGAAGACAAGGGAAATTTTCTTTCGGACCCTAAACTTGGGGCAGGGGGTAAGAGGAAAACAATTACCAGCAAGTAGAAAATTCAGTTTCTGACTGTAAAATTCTTAGCACGTCACAGGGTGGAGTCCCATAACACTAAGACTCTATTCTCCCAACGGACAGCGCCTACTTAATTTAGAAGCATAAGCTTCATCCTTTTTCAGCTGTCTGATCTATTCCCAGTTTAAAAGTCTATGTATATCTAGTTGATAAGGACCCAATTGAAAATGACAAAACTACATTTTGTTAAAATGTGTAAGACGGTAATGATCTGTCAAGCCTACAATAATCTTGGAACTAGATGAAGAGATGAAGAGAAATTGAGTAAGGATAAAGGTATGGGAGGTATCAAAATTGAAAACTACTGATGGACCCAGTTAGTCACAAAATATGGGCATTTGGGAAAATCTCCGTGTTCTATTAATAATTAACTATTTTCATGTCAATTCATCTTTTTTTTTTTTTTTTTTTTTTTGCCAGTCCTAGGGCTTGAACTTAGGGCCTGAGCACTGTCCTTGGGCTTTCCTCAAGGCTACCGCTCGACCACTTGAACCATAGCACTATTTCCAACTTTCTACACATGTGGTACTGAGGCATCAAAACCCGGGTCTTTGTGCATGCTAGACAAGCACTCTATCACTGGGCCAAACTTCTGGCTCCATGTCAACTAATCTTAAGGAAAGTAGTTCAGAGTTTTGTTATGAATAAATAAGGACATTAATGGGAACAACTCAAAAGCGGGGGAACCCAGCTCTAAAATGCTTGGTGTGGGGCTGGGATGTACCTCAGTGGCAAAATGCTTGCCTAGCATATGCAACATCCTGGGTTTAATCCCCAGTGCCCCCCAAAAAGGAAAGAGAAAATAAAATAAAATGCAGGCCGGGAGTTTGGCCTAGTGGTTAAAGTGCTTGCCTAGCATGCATGAAGACCCGGGTTCAATTCCTTGGTACCACATACATAGAAAAAGGCCAGAAGTGGTGCTGAGGCTCAAGTGGTAGAGCTCTAGCCTTGAGAAAGTCCAAGGACAGTGCTCAGGCCCTGAGCTCAAGCCCAGGACTGGCAAAAAAAAAAAATAAATAAATAAATAAATAAATAAAATGCTTGGTGTGTGTGTGTATGTGTGTATACATACATATATAATGAAATTATCCTACAAAATAGTACTTTACATTCACTCTGGGAACTGGCTGTGTGAGGCCTAAATTTATGCAGTTTGGGAAAGTATTCTTTAAGAATAAAAAGAAAAAAGTCAGATGCTGATGGCTCAAGCCTGGAATCCTAGCTACTTATCAGGCTGAAACCAGAAAATCACAGTTTGAAGCCAGCCCAGGCAGCAAAGTCCTTATCCAAAGTCCTTCTATCTCCAATTCACCAGCAAAAAGGCACATTGAGGGTATAGTTCAAATTTGCTGGGGGGACAGTGCCTTCTACAGTCCAGATTCAAAATTACAATGTGCCACAGTGAACAAGGCTTCATACAACTCACCCAGGCAAAACACAGAAATCAGTTTATCCAGACAGTGCTTAGAGCCTATTTCACTTTTATTTTCTCTAGAGGAGTTTTGTTTCTCTGCTTCCAATTGGTTCATTTTTTACCCAAGTGACACTTGAGTATATGCAAATAAAGACTGAAAATTATAGCAGGTGGCAGTAGCCCAGTAGCTGATAAACCAGAACAGAGATCTTCAACGTAAGATATGACTCCAGTAACCTCACCGTCCAGTCTGTAATAATTTCTAGAAAAATGGTTAAAAGTATGTTTTATGTATTTTCAGAAAGCAAATATACTCTTGGATGAGTAGTCAAAGCTAGTTAGAACACCTGCTCTTCCTGCTTACTACCATATCATACCTAGCCACAGTTACTGTTTTCTAATGTCAAGACTGATATTTACACCAATTTTAAACTTACGTTCCACCCCCTCCTTTTTTATAGAAAGGCAAAGCTTAAGCCAAGCGCTTAAGCTTGGCTCACGCCTGTAATCCTAGTTACTCAGGAGGCTGAGATCTGAGGATTGCAGGTCAAAGCCAGCTGGGGCATGGCAGTATGAAAGTCCCTGAGATTCTTATCTCCAATTAACCTCCAGAAAACTGGAAGTGGCACTGTAACTCAAAGAGGGTAGTGCACTAGCCTTGAGCTGGAGAGCTCAGGGACAGTGCCCAGGTCCAGAGTTCATGACCGATCTAGAAAGAAGCAAGCAAGCAAGCAAGAAAGGAAAGATGAAAGTGAGAAGGGTGACTAAGCTTGAAGAAGACTGGGAGGACTGTGACACAGGAAGAATGTGTTCCTGCCTACAACTCATTTCTAGGCACTCTTACAGTTCAAAACAAAAGAACTTCCTTCAATTCCTACAAATTTTCACCTAGCTTCTAGTTTTCATTTTGCTGATAATAAAACAAAAGGTTTTGAGAAATTTTGTTGATGAGGAGCCCTGGATCAAGAGAGAGGCAGAATGTCACTTAAGCAGGGGACCTAGTCCAAAAGAGGGCAAAAAATCCACTTCACCCAGTTTGCTAACCCAAAATGTCCTTTTTGTTGGCTCAGAAATGGGGAGATGAAACATGACCTCCCGCTTGTCTTTCCTCACAAACAGAAATGCCTTTCCTTCACGTCCCTCATGAACTGTTTCTTGCTCTATTAACTTCCTAGATGACAGTACTTAATGGGCTTGCATCTCAGGCACTCAGCGCGTCCTTCCTGAGAACATGTATATTCCTGCTCTAACTCTGGGAAGCATGACAGCAGCAAGCATTTTTCTACCCCGTACCCCTCCACCCCACGTAAGATGATTCCCTGGGCCTTACTTTAGTTATTCTGTAGAATGATTTCCTCAGCTACTGCTAAAATAGTTCCTATAATTCCTTCCTAAGAGCTCTAGTTATTTCTGAGTTAACCCTGAGATTTACATAGTGTGTACTAGGGAAATTAATTTATCTTAATAAGGCTAGAGGTGTGTCTCCTGCAGTAAAGCACCTGTGTACCAAGACCCTAGGTCTGGGGTGGGGGGGGGGAGAACAACAACACCAAAAACCCCCACCTTAACTCTAGGGCAGAGCTGAAGTTTCAAAGAAAATCATTTTTTCTTCTTACCAGATGGTAACAAGGCATTTCAGGAAGTGCTGCCTTATACATAGCCCAGACTGATCTGGAAGGTGAGTACGGTGAGTTTGTGTAAAACATCCAGCCATGTCTAAAATTCCTTTGTGTGTGTGTGTGTAGGGAGTTACTAGGGCTGGAACTCTTAAGCCTGGGCACTATCCATCAGCTTTTATACTCAAGGCGAGGGCTCAACCACTTGAGCCACAGCTCTTCTAGCTTTTTGTGATGAACTGGAGATAAAATTATTGCACTTTTCTGCTTTGGCTAGTTTCAGACCACAGTCCTCAGATCTCAGCCTCCTAAGTAGCTAGGATTACAGACATGAGCCACCACCAGTGCCTGGCTACATTATTTTTCTGTACTAAGGATTATGCTGTGATTATTCTCATTATCAGGTTTCAGAAAAAAAACAAAGCCTAATATTCTAGCAAACACAGCTGGGATGTGGTGGGGTGCTGGGGTGCGGTGGCTCACATGTAGAATCCTAGCTACTCAAGAGACTGAGATCTGAGGATCAAGCTACAAAGCCAGCCTGGGCACAAGGGCACAAAAGGATCCGAGACTCTTATCTCCAATTAACCTCTAGAAAATGGGAAGTTGGGCTTGGCTCCAGCATAGGGCAGTGACCTTGAGCTGAAGAGCTCAGGGACAGCACCCAGGCCCAGGAGTAGGGTGGTAGCCTTGAGCTGAAGAGCTCAAGGACAGTGTCCAGGCCCAGAGTTCAAGCACCTCCCTTCCCCCCCAAAAAAAAAAATCTAGAAAATACATATAAAGAGAAGGCTAAGAAGGAATGGAGAGTGGTGGGACATAGCTTTTTTAGCTAAATAGGTTAAGTTTTTTCCTGTTCTCTGCTTACCATATTTATAGCAATTATATTTTTCTTAAAGGTATGTTTATGGTTCTTTAGGGAAATAGCGAACCTGGTAGTTTAGACTCAGAAAACAATACAAAAGTACACCCCAAGGGTCTTGCCTGTGTGATTGTGTCAGCAGGATGGAGGGTTTTTTGTTTTTGTTTTTGTTTTGCCAGTCCTGGGCTTGAGCTCAGGGCCTGAGCACTGTTCTTGGACTTTCTCAAGGCTAGAGCTCTACCACTTGAGCCTCAGCACCACTTCCAGCTTTTTTCTATGTATGTGGTACCGAGGAATCGAACCTGGGTCTTTGTGCATGCTAAGCAAGCACTCTACCACTAGGCCAAACTCCTGGCCCCAGGATGGAGGTTTTTTGTTGGTTTTTCAGAAAATCTAGGTACGAAGCAGAGAACACTGTGGAACAAAGGATACTATCTCAATTCCTACGTGCTGGAATTGTGATGTACTTCACCACCCCTCGCTCCAGGGTGTTCTTAAGAGCACTCTTGAGAGCTGTGGGAATGGACACTTTGGATGTTTTGAATGGTAATGAAGAATTATGTATATAAGACAGCTCACTTTTATTGGCTTTGTAAAACACTAGAATGTAAGAAGTCATTCTCTCAGAAATGTACACTCCCTCCATTAGATGGCCTGATATAGCAATAAGATTAACAATGAATGCCAGGCACTCTAGATACTCAGGAGTCTGAGATCTGAGGATTGTGGTTCAAAGCCAGCCCAGGTACGAAAGTCTGTGCAACTTTTATCTTCAATTAATGGTCAGAAAACCAGAAGTGGCACTGTAACTCAAAGTGGTAGAGCGCTAGCCCAAGAGCTCAGAGACAGCACCCAGGTCCAGAGTTCAAGGCACATGACTGATTAAACAAACAAACAAACAAAATGTAATAATGAAACCAAACTGGCAACTGTGCAAGCACTTGAAGATTTAGATGCATCCTAGGAAAGGTCTATTTCCCTGCATCACCTTGAGTTCTAAAAGAATGTTTTGGAAGAGTATGACTTCTACTCAGAAGGCTGAGATTTGAGGATTAACAGTTCAAAGCCAGCCTGGGCATAGGCACTAAAGTCCATGAGACTCTCTCTTATCTCCAATTAACCACTAGCAAAGCAGAAGTACCGCTTGAGTAGTGACTCAAGGGGTAGGGCGGCAGCCTAGAGCTAAAGAACTCAGGGACAGGGCCTAGGTCCAGAGTTTAAGCCCCATACCCCCAACAAAACAAAACAAAACAATGAAAAATATATTTGCGCCTCCCCCACCAGAAAACTCAGCATTGCTGCTTGGAACAAAAGGAAACTGCATGTGGTTCTGTCCACTAAGCACTGGCTCTGGCTTTATCCAACTCTTCTGCCCTGCTATCATACAATTCTTCATGGATGAAAGGTAACGTTTGTCTAGCTGTGATCAACAAGGATAGGAAAAAGGTGGAAGGGGTAGTCAAAAGAAACATCTCACTGAGCCAATGGAATCCTTGCAGCAATGCCTGTCACCAATCAGGGGGTGATATTTTGATAGTCAAGGTATCAAAAAGGAACCAAGTAGAGGCTCAAAGTTGAAATCACAAGATATACCATACCCCTACTCTGCAAATGACAGCATGACTGAATGGCAAATAAGATGCAATAGACACTTTCCAGATGGAACACACATGTGAACCCCAGTCCAGGGAGGGTTGCTTACGAGTAACTAAACACCAAAACTAACAGGCTTCGGTGTTATGTTTCCTTCTGTCATGTTAAGACTATACTGAAGTGATAAGGCCAGATTAAATCTCCTTCTTACCAAGCCCTCTCCTATAAAAAAGCTCATAAACCTCAATGAAGGTGACAAACGGGTTTCTCTCCCTTGATCCTGCTGTTTAGAATCCCTGACTAAATGTTTTAGAAGCAGCTAGCGACCATATGCTCAAATCTACTCACCTTAAGGTGAGGAAGTACATTGTTGGGAAAGTCAAGACGATGAAAATGAAAGCCCTCCCCTTTTTGGTGGTGGTGGTGGTGGTGGTGGTTAGTTATGGGACTTTAACTCAGGGCCTGGAAGCTATCCCTGAGCTCTTTTTCTTCTCTCAAGGTTAGTGCTATACCACTTTGAGCAACAGTACCACATTCAGTTGTCTGGCACCTAACTGGAGATAAGAGTCTCATCCATTTTCCTGCCAGGTCTGGCTTCAAACTGTGATCCTCAGATTTCAGCCTCCTGAGTAGTAGGATTACAGGTGTGAGTAACTTAAAAAAAAATTAATACTAATTTTTACAGACTTCCTAAGGTCCAAAGAGCTTGTAACAGTTCTGTTTAGGAAATGCATCACTTGCATATTATTTTTTTTGCAACACTGCTCATTACATGTCCTCCCACTTATGGCACTTACTCGTGGACTGGCCACACACAAAAATGATGGCAGCTCAGTGGGCAGACAGCAACGAAGTGAGGAGGTAGCCGATCTCCGCTGCTGGATAAGCTGGTCTGAGTAGCCACTCACTGCTTTGCAGTGGCTGCTAAAAACAAGAGACTATAAAACAAAACCCAGTTAATGCCAAGGACATTTATGAGTAATGAAGTAAAACATAAAAATGTCACACATTATCTATTCTAACTTAAAGAACTTTCTTGCGGGCCATGCTAGTAATTCTAAGAAAACAATCACTAACTAGACCCAAGTATATTATATAGCTGAGGCTATATCAATTTCAAAATGTTTGTTAATGTACCTTGAGTAAATATCATTTCTAATTCTGCTTTTTGAAGGAGATAGTTAATAATAAATAGGTACAACAAAACTTTTCATAGGAAACACTACTATACAAAGGGAGAAATTTCACTGAATAATTAATTGTGGTCGCAAACTCACCACTTGAAACATTGATAACTAACATTTCCTTCTAGTTTACATCGTGAGTACTAAACATCAGTGTGGCTCTAGTAAAGGGAATTTGTTTTATTTATCTATAAAAACATCAATATGAGTAGTCAGATATAGGAAGAATCTCCTTAAAAACTAGTTATTCTATAAAATCATTTAAAAACAAATATCTATTAAAAATATATTTGAGGTAAAATGAGGAAACTGAGGGAAAACAAAGAAAGGGTGACACTGTCCAAGAAAGAAGTGTACTCACTACCTGACTTAATGGCAACCCCTCTGCATATCACCTTAATAGCAACAGTAAAATTCTATTAAAAAATACATTTTGCGGGGCTGGGAGTTTGGCCTAGTGGTTAAAGTGCTTGCCTAGCATGCATGAGGACCCAGGTTCAATTCCTTGGTACCACATACATAGAAAAAAAGCCAGAAGTGGTGCTGAGGCTCAAGTGGTAGAGCTCTAGCCTTGAGAAAGTCCAAGGACAGTGCTCAGGCCCTGAGCTCAAGCCCAGGACTGGCAAAAAAAAAAAAAAAAAAAAAAAAATACATTTTGCAATTGGAAGGCAGAGACAAGTGGTTGTCATATATATATATATATATATATATATATATATATATATATATATATATATACACACATACACACACATGTATAAATTTATAGAACTCACACTTAGGATGTGTGCAGTGGAAAATCATATACAAAATATATTTATAAATTGAAGTATACAAAGCATACATTAATTTATAACTCAATACATCACATACCAACCTTGCCCAGGAACCTTTGTGCCCTCATTTATCTTGATGTTATTTTTACTGATCAAAATTAATGGGGCAAGCTAGGCACTGGGGGTCACACCTTTAATTTTAGCTACTCAGGAGGCTGAGATCTGAGGATCATGGTTCAAAGCCAGCCTGGAAATGAAAGACCATGAGGATTCTTATTTCCAGTGAACAACCAGAAAACTGGAAGTGGCGCTGTGGCTCAAGTGGTAGTGTGCTAGCTTTGAGCTGAAGATCTCAGGTACAGCATCCACGCCCAGATTTCAAGCCCCACAACTGATAAAAATAAATAAATAAATAGGGCCAGGAGTTTGACCTAGGGTAGAGTGCTTGCCTAGCATGCACAAAGACCTGGGTTAGATACATAGGAAAAAAGCCGGAAATGGTGCTTGAGGCTCAAGTAGTAGAGCTCCAGCCTTGAGAAACTCAGGCCCTGAGCTCAAGCCCAGGACTGGCCAAAAAAATAAAAATAAATAAATAAATAAAAATTAAAGGGGCACTAGCAGGCGATTTAAGCTGGAACAATTGCTTACCTTTAACAAAGGGCAGCTGCAAAGGTTGGGAAAGGAAAGTGGAAAGTTAACGCCGAGAAGAAAATCCTTGTTTCTCAGGTATGTGTGCTGGCTCTCCCCTTCTAGCTCTCCCCAGGAGCGCAGTTGATGGAGCCTGTAGGAGGCTTTCAGAGACAGGAAAAGAGCTAACCATCTGAAACAAACCACAGCAGATATGCTTATTCAGTGCTCCAAGGAGGTTTGAGGGTCGTTTACAACAGCGAGAAACTACCCACGGGATGTCTATCATTACATCTCTTTTGTAAGTCTTAGAAATTTTAGAAACAGTTCTTTACCATTTTCAAACAAGGCGTTTTTTTTAAATTCTTTTTTATTGTAATTGAGAGAAGTGTTACATTATATTCGTCAGATAGAAGGTATATTACTTCACAAATATTGATACCCTTCTCATGTTTTTGTCCCCATTTCCCTCCCCCCATCCCCTTCCAGGGTGTTTAATATTTCTGTTCCATGAATTCTCTGTCATGATTTGGTATGCTACTACAAAAACTAAAATCCCTTGTAAAGCTTTTCTTGCTATTAGGAGTATTTACATTTCATAAAAAGGGTTTTTATTTGGTGGGTCATGGGGCTTGAACTTAGCCTGGGTGCTGCCCCTGAACTCTTCGGCTCGAAGCTACTGCCCTACCCTTGAGCCAAGCCCTACTTCTTATTTTTTAGAGGTTAACTGGAGATAAGAGTCTCAGGTCCTTTAGTGTTGCTACCACGCCTAGCCATAAAAACTCTTGTAATAAAGAGAAAGCCAAGCCAGAAGCCGGGGACTGGAGCCTGTAATTCTAGCTACTCAGGAGGCTGAGATCTGAGGACCATGGTCCAAGCTAGGCTGGGCAGGAAAGTCAATGAGACTCTTAGGTCCAATTAACCACCAGAAATGAAAATTGTGCTGTGGCTCAAGGGGTAGGGCGGTAGCATTGAGCTGAAGAGCTCAGGGCCAGTGCACAGGGCCAGTGTTCAAAACCCCATGACTGCCCCCCCCCTTTCAAAAAAGAGAAAGCCATTAATCTAAAGAATATACAAATCTGTCAGCACACTTGAGGTCTAGTCTGTGGTCAATACAAACTAAATGAGTCACCAGTTACTACTTCTCTCTAGAAACAAATGAGCATAATAAACGTGAAATTAGAAAATTTAAAGATTCTTTTGGGTAGTATATGGGAGAAAAGCCTAAATATTGTTCATCTAAGATATACAGTGAAGCATCATTTAACTAAATGCTTGAAAGAGTTTAACTTCACTTGTAAAAAGAGGTTCAAATACTTTTTATAGTATTTAATTTTTGTTCCTATTTATTCCTAACTACTTATTTAAAAAAAAAAAAGGCAAATTTAGCTGGGCGCTGGTGGCTCACGCCCATAATCGTAGCTACTCAGGAGGCTGAGATCTAAGGATCGCAGTTTGAAGTGAGTCCTGACAGAAAAATTGTGAGACTCTTACCTCCAATAAACTAATCCTCAGGGGATTAAAAAAGCTGGAAATGTTGTGTTGGATAAAGTGGTAAAGAATTAGCCTTGAGCAAAAGCAGCTCAGGGTCAGAGTCCAGGCCAAGTTCAAGACTCAGGTCTGACACATACAAAGACACACAGCAAATTTCTCACCTGGCTAAAAGTCCCTGAAGCATGAGGTTTGCCATTTCTGCTGGAGACACATCAATAAAGCGAAGAAAAGAAAAACAGCTTTCTTCATTAATACCTGTAGTGTCAAAGAACAATATTAAACCCAACAGGAAACTCAATTAATGATGACTGAAATGCTCAAATTTTCCTTAGGCAGAGATAACCTGAAGATTCTGAGCTACGTACTGTGCCACTCTTTGTACTATACATCACAGAGGACAGCAGCAGGTCTAAGAGATAGGTCAAGTTTCTACTAGGCTTCAACAGTGTTTCCAGTCCTTGATTAACTGATTTCTTGTTTTATCACACCAGGAAAAAGAACAAGATATGACAGAGGAGAAAGATGCTGAACTTTAATCTTAATATTCTGGACAGTACTCTTAAGTTAAGCAATGTCCTTTTTGTCTAAGAATAAAGGTGGGGGCCGGGAGTTTGGCCTAGTGGTTAAAGTGCTTGCCTAGCATGCATGAAGACCCGGGTTCGATTCCTCGGTACCACATACATAGAAAAAAAAAAGCCAGAAGTGGTGCTGAGGCTCAAGTGGTAGAGCTCTAGCCTTGAGAAAGTCCAAGGACAGTGTTCAGGCCCTGAGCTCAAGCCCAGGACTGGCAAAAAAAAAAAAAAAGAATAAAGTTGTTTTTCTGAGCAGTTCAGTATTAATACTGTCATATTTCAAAAATAAATACTTGAGGAGAGACAAAGATGGGAAGTCAGTATGACCATTTTCTATTTATAACCAAAAACCACAATTTACAGATGAAGATGATCAACTTATTAAACTTAGGAAGACATTATAAAGAAAGCCCTTGGAAAACAACTTTTAGTTCCAAAGTATTTAGCACAGCCAAAAACTAGATCAAAACATTTACCTTTTCTGTGGAAGAGAGACTGCTGGATATAATCTGGTGCAAATGGAGAAAGAAGAATCCTTAACCACCTGTTAAGAAAATAAAATAAATCTGAACCATAAAAAATTATTGGGAGTTTAATTAAACTGAGTGCTCAACATAAAAAGAATCTGAGACCAGACTGATCTACACAATGTGAAGACTCTCAAATCCCTGATACCCCCCCCCACACACACACGTTTTTTTTTCTGCCACATTACCAGGTAAATGTCAGAAAATACAAAACACTTAATTGTTTAAGAAGAGCGAGCCAGTTTCCAGTGGCCACACCTGTAATAGTAGCTACTTAGGAGGCTGAGATCTGAGGATCATGGCTCAAAGCCAGTCCTGGCAGGCAGGTTTGTAAGACTCTTATCTCCAATTAAATCACAGAAAAAGCTGGAAGTGGTATTGTGAATCAAGTGGTAGAGTGCTAGCCTTGAGCAAAAGCAGTTTAGGGACAGTGCCAATACCAAGAGTTCAAATTTGGGGACTGGAGGGGGTGTGGGGGGAATATACAAGTTCCATTTTCCTCTACTTGGGTATTTTTTTTGTCATGGCTAGCACTATACTACTTGAGCCATTCCTCCGAGTTCCACATTTAAAGATGAAGTCTCTTGGACTTTTCTGCCTAGAATGGCTCTGAACAGAGATCCCTGAGGTCCCAGCCTCTTGAATAGCTAGAATTGCAGACAATACTATCAAATACTTTATTGAAGTAAAAGCACTGCAACTCTGGGACATTTTCCACTGCTCATCTTAAGTATTACCCTCATGCTACCACAAAGCACTCATAAAATTTAACCCATTACATGTACATGCTTCAGGACTAGGGCCATGCTCAAGTGGTAAATTTCCATTCTGCCCCCTAAAATAACAGCCAGGTATCACTGATCCATGCCTGTAATCCAGCTACTGAGGAGGCTGAAATCTGAGGATCCAGTTTTGAAGCCAGCCTTGCCATAAGACTCTTCACTTTCTTTTTTTTTTTTTTTTTTGCCAGTCCTGGGCTTGAGCTCAGGGCCTGAGCACTGTCCTTGGACTTTCTCACTACCACTTGAGCTTCAGCATCACTTCCAGCTTTTTTCTATGTATGTGGTACTGAGGAATCCAACCTGGCCTTTGTGCACTGTAGGCAAGCACTCTACCACTAGGCTAAACTCCCGGTGCCATAACACTCTTATCTTTAATAAACTACCAAAAAGCTGAAAGCAGAGCTGTGGCTGAAGGGGTAGAATGCTATCATTGAGCAAAAAGAAGCTCAGGGATAGGACCCAGGCCCTAAGTTCAAGCCCCAGAACTGGCATAAGAGAATTCAAAATGTACATATAAATTTTTATTTTCCTTAGGGAGCTGAGTGTGGTAGGACACAAAGTATAATCCTAGTACATAGGAAGCTGAGAAGGGATCATTATGAGTCTGAGGGTCAAACACAGTGAGTTTCCAGACCAGATTGAACTACATACAAAGATCCTACCTCAACAAACAAAATTTATCCTGAGCTAGAGACGCAGATAGATTGCTCTTTTAGAAACACAAAGTTGTGTCTGATCCCCAGGAATAGGAAAAAAATATATTACCTACTAAGCCATAAAAGCACAAATTAGATATTAAGATATTAATACTTTCTTACCGGTCTCTTGAATGATTGAAGACCCTGATCTGCCCATGACGATAAATAAACTTTGAGATCTCATATGGCTTTAGGGAAATATGAAATGGAGACCAAGTTTCTTGTCGTTCGAATAACTCTGGGTGATTACACACCTAACAGGAAGGGAAGGAATAGCAATCACGGCTATAGCTTTGCCTTTAGAAGAACTCACACTGTCCTTTGTGCATCATGCTTACTGGCATTTGAAAACACATCATGAAGTCAAGGCTCTCACCTTCCTAAATTGCATGACTAGATTCATGAGGCTGCTGGTGGTATTCTGTGCTTGCTGGGTGGAGCCCATAGAAGACTGCAATAAATCTTCAATGGAAATTTTGTTCTTTAGTGCCTGGTACAATAACTTTTGTCGGCTGGTCAGTTGGCAGTACATTAGAATTTCAATCTAAAATTCAACAGAAGATTTGTATTTGGGAAAACCTTCATAAGAAAAGTTAGTATGAGGGTAACGTGAAACATGCGAACCAGATTATAAAGTGAGCTCACCATCTCTACAAACCAGTGATGTGGATAATTACCCAGAAACCATGCTTCCCTGACCTTTTCTTGTCATCCCCCATGCTCTTCCCAGACAATCTTTCCTACTTCCAGTACCACCAACTATTATCATTCCCAATATATTGCGGGAAAGATAGTGGAAAAAGGATGAGAGGAGCATATGAAGCTATGGAAATTTGGGTGTGTTACAGGAACGTTCAGTGCTAGTAGGATTTATTGTAAATAACCCTGAGGGGTAGGGAGAGTCATAACTTGATCATTCTGAATGCTGTGCAGTATGTGTAAGAGATTTACTATACCATTCTTTCTACCTTTTTTTTTTTTTTTTTTTTTTTGCCAGTCCTGGGCTTGAGCTCAGGGCCTGAGCACTGTCCTTGGACTTTCTCAAGGCTAGAGCTCTACCACTTGAGCCTCAGCACCACTTCCGGCTTTTTTCTATATATGTGGTACCAAGGAATTGAACCCAGGTCTTCGTGCATGCTAGGTAAGCACTTTAATCACTTCTTCGTGCATGCTAGGTAAGCACTTTAATCACTAGGCCAAACTCCCGGCCCTCTTTCTACTTTTATAAGCTTTTAGAATCTCTGTTAATAGAGAGATTAAAAAGTTATTAAAAAGTAAAAGAAGCCAGGCGCAGTGGCTCATGCCTATAATCCCAGCTACACAGGAGGCTGAGATCTAAGGATCTCAGCTCAAAGCCAGCCGAGGCACTAAAGAATGAGAGACTCTTATCTCCAGTTAACCTCTAGAAAATGAGAAGTTGGACTGGGGAAGTTGGACATGGCTCAAGGGGTAGGGTGGTAGCCTTGAGCTGAAGAGCTCAGGAATAGCTCTCAGGGCAAGTTCAACACGCATAACCCAAAAAGAAAAAAAAAAGAAAAAGTAAAAGTAATGTTATTTCCTTGCTTAGTTGATTCATTTAAGTCCTTCTGGAACATTTCTTTCTTTCTTCTGGACTTGGGCTCAGGGTCTGAGCATTGTCTTTGAGTTTTCTCAAGGTTAGAGCTCTACCATTTGAGCCACACACAGCACCTTTTTTTCTATGTATGTGGTACTGAGGAATTGAACTTAGGTCTCTGTGCATGCTAGGCAAGCACTCTACCACTAGGCCAAACTCCTGGCACCCTTCTGGAATATTTCCTGTGTGTCTCTTGAGGTACTAAGGATTAAACATATCAAGTTTAAATATCTCCTCTCAACTTAATTACCCTGCAACTAAATCTGTATCAAACGATTTTTTTCCCCAGAACCTAAATTAGTGTTTACTGAGGCTTGACCTTTGAAGACTTCATTGCTTACCTTGTCAGACAATTCATTTTCTACATCTTTCTTAATTCGCCTCAACATAAATGGCTTCAAGATCATATGCAAGCGAGAAAGTTGATCTGAAATAACAAGAAGACCTAAATAATGTGATGCACACACAATCAAAACCATCAAAAATTTGGGGCTCAATGATTCTGTGAAAGTAGATTTGAATTTTTCCTTAAGTAGAGAAATGAGCAACATAAATTTACTATAGCATCTTGTCATAGTCAACTAGGTAAATGCCTTTAAGTCTTCTTTCATCAGAAAGACTTTTATAATAAATAAGGAATATTTTATTTAAAACAGGGTTCTAACAGAGTGATAATAAAACCTATCAGGGGCCACTAAAGTTCCCACCACCAAAAATTATCTTTCAAAGTATGTCAGCAAACAAACAACTTTTTTTTTTTTTTTGCTGCCAGTCCTGGGACTTGAACCAAGAGTCTGAGCACTGTCCTTGGGCTTTCCTGAAGACTAGAGTTCTACACTTGAGCCACAGCTCCACTTCTGGCTTTCTTCTATGTAGGTGGTAACAAGGAATCTGCATGCATGCTCTGCAAGAACTCTACCAGTAGGCCATGCTCCTAACCCCCTATTTTTTTTTTTAACAGTGTAAAATCCTGTAAGGAATTTTTCCCATAGATGCCAACTTCTGGTCTATGTAATAATATTCCTAGGAAGTTCTAAAAACAGGCAAATGCTATTCAACAAGACAAAAAGTATTAATAAACAATGTTAAAATGTTTACAATTCAAAACAACTCTTATGTTGGGCCAAGAGTTTGGCCTAGCAGTAGAGTGCTTGCCTAGCACGCATGAAGACCTGGGTTCGATTCCTTTGTATCACATACACAGAAAAACGCCAGAAGTGGCGCTATGGCTCAAGTGGTAGGGCTCTAGCCTTGAGAAAGCCCAAGGACAGTGCTCAGGCCCTGAGATCAGGCCCAGGACTGGCAAAAAAAAGAAAAAGAAAAACAACAACAACAACATCAAAAAACCCCACTAAGTCTTATGGAAAAAAAAAATGAAAACAAGTCTTCTAATAGTGTTAAGACATAAGAATCCATTACACAAATATAATAACTTCCATATGAATCTACAATGATTGATGTGTTTAAACGTATATATAGACATGATTGTTGTATGAGAGAAACTCTCCTCCATTGCCAATATTCTATGTATATTGTACCTGCTCATCTTGGCAAACAGAAATAAAGTTCCTCATATTACTTACTCTCATCAATTGCCGATTTGTTTTCAGCGTGACTTTCAATGTCCTTGGAAAACCATTCATTAAATTCTTCATGTGAATCGAATAATGTTGGCATTATAAAATGTAGCAGAGCCCAGAGCTTAAAACAAAGGAAAAACAACAACAACAACAACAACAACAAATGAAATAATGCAGGGTAACAGAACGACAGTAAGGATATATAAAGTTCTAGCAGGTGTTTATGTGTGTGAGAGGGAGAGAATGAGTTTAAGCACAAGCCTTCTAACCAACCCAAATACTCTAAGTATCCAACTGAAAAGTTTTTATTTTTCAATTAATTACCAACCATAAGTTTAAAAGTGAAATACTCATATTTAATAGAGGAATCATTTGAAAAATTATATGTGCTATATTCTAATAACTAGAGCAGGGACAGCTTACATAGATAGGGTCAAGTGTCTAGTTTGCCATCCAATTGTTTAAATATATAAAGTTGCGGGGGAGGGGTTGGTGCCTGTCCTTAGAATTTGAACTCAGGGCCTGGGCACCCATCCCTGAGCTCAAGGCTAGCATTCTACCACTTGAGCAATAGTTCCCCTTCCAGCTTGTTTGGTGGTTAATTGGAAACAAAGAGTCTCACAGATTTTCTTACCCAGGTTGGCGTCAAACCTCAATCCTCAGATCTCAGATCTCCAGGACTATAGGCATGAGCCACCTGAGCCTGGCATATAAATAACACATTATATGACAAAGCCATGCTTATTCATTTACATATTTTCTGCTCTCCTTTCATGTTAAAAAAGCAAAGTAGGCTGGGCATAACCTACTGGTAAGAATGTTATGCTAGCATGCAAAAAGCCCTGGGTTCAATTCCTTGGTACCACACACTAAGAAGCCAGAAGTTACACTGCGGCTCAAGTGGCCAGGCCCTGAGTTCAAGCCCCCAGGACTGGCAAAACAAAAACAAAAAACACCTTAAAGTATTAAAGAATATTATCTTCAAATGTTTTCATAAAAATATATCTTCATGTCAGGCTGGCGCTGGTGGCTCACACCTGTAATCTTAGCTACTTAAGAGGCCGAGATCTGAGGACTGCACTTCAAAGCCAGCTTGGGCACAAAATCCTGTGAGACTCTTATCTCCAATTAAAAAACAGAAAACTGGAAGTGGCGCTGTGGCTCAAGTGGTAGAATGCTACCCCTTGAGCTGAAGAGCTCAGGGACAGCACCCAGGCCCAGAGTTCAAGTCCCACGACCCACAAAAAAAAAAAAAAAAAAGTATAGAAACATACACATTAGATGGGTAAATTCCCTAATGTGCTCAATGTTTATTACAAAAAGGAATAAAATAAAAATGAGGCTAAGAGCCCACCTAGGGAAAGCTATGGTCAAATTTTGCATGGGTAAAGAGTTATAATGTGAACTGGGCGCTGGTGACTCACAAAAAAAAAAAAAAAAAGAAAGAAAAAGAGTTATAACGTGGTGCTACAACTGTCGCCTGAAGAAGATGTAAACCGGGACTTTAATAGTGCCTACCTCTGCCATTGTGTTTTGAATGGGCGTCCCTGTGAGCAGAAGCCGATTCCGACACTGGAACTGCAAGAGGATCTTCCAACGAACACTGTTCAATAAAATGAGTTACAAATTCCAAATCAGCCACAAATTTTGAATTACTCTAGGGAGACCCCATGTATCTAATCATGCTTTCAAAACAAGGAACACTCAGAATCATATCTGATAGATCTACAATGTCTTCTTCATTGATCCTGGCCAAAAGGTACATTCTCCTTCAAAATTGTGCAATACAGCCAGGCGCCAATGGCTTATGTTTGTAATCCCAGCTACTCAGGAGTCTGAGATCTTAGGATCAGGGTTCAAAGCCAGCCCAAACAGCAAAGTCCATGAGATTCTTATCTTCAATTAATAAAGTGGCTCATAGCCTTGAGCAAAAATGTTCGAGGACAGTGTTCGGGCCCTGAATTCAAGTTCCATGTCCAAAAAAAAAAAGAAAAAGAAAAAGAAAAAAAAAGAAGGTGCAATATTAAACATTGCCTACCAGAGAATGAAACACGGCATTAGCCAATGTCATCTGCATATTAATACAAACCTTTTGGGTATACCACACCACACTTTGAATTCAGAGCAATTCAACTTGCTAGACAGGCACTACTAATTAACCAATGAGTCCAGCCCAATATAGATCTTCAAAGTAATAGTCCTATAATGTCACCCTAAGTTAAAAATTCATTAACACGAGGTTCAAGAGCATCAATTATGTGGTCAAGCACTAGTATTCTGTATAGGACTTAAAGATACTAGAATAGTTCAGACATGTAACTTATACTGCCCTTTTAATTATACTTTTTATGGTAGATGCAGGACAGTACCAAACTACAGTAGATCTCTCTATATATATCTCTTTTTTGTGTGTGTGCTTGATTCAAGGGGTGCACCTCAAGGCCTAATACTCTCACCTGGCAGTTTTGCTCACACCTGGCCTTCTTACCTTTGAGCCAAGGCTATAGTCCAGTTTTTTGCTAATTAAATGGAGATCGATTGTTGGTAACTTCTTGCCTGAGCTGTTTGGAACATTCAAATCTCTTGAGTAGCTAGGACTATAGGCATGCGCTACTTGCATCTGGAAGCTGTGAATCTTTTACTTAGGTTGGCCATGTGGCTTTAACTCAGGGGCCAGGCATCATTTCTGAGCTTTTTTGCTCAAGGCTAGTGCTCTACAACTATGAGCTACGGCACTCTCAATTTTCTGGTAGTAATTGAAGAGAAGAGTCTTACGGACTTTCCTGTCTAGACTGGCTTTGAACCACAACCCTCAAATCTCAGTCTACTGAGTAGCTAGGATTACAGGTGTGTGCCACCGTGCCCGGCCTATGAGTTGTTTTTAATGATGCTTTTCTAGAATATTTTCTTTCCAGATGATAGAGAAGCTACTATAAAAATGGTGACCAGAATCACAACAATAACAGAAGTTTGTCTATTTGGGATTTTTTTTTTTTGCTTTTTGGCATGGAGTGTGCTGAATATTTCTGTAATTTTGTTCAGATGACTGTAAAACCTGCAAAAAATGTTGGTGCTATTGATGCATAACATATTGCTATTATTGGTCTCTATATAAATATAAACATATGGTTATGTTTGGTTATATTTACATGAAACATAAACACATGTCTATATAAATATAAACATTTCCATTTTTGGAAATGTTAGCAGTCTTTTCTATCTCAGAAAAAAGTATCTTAGTTTCCAGGATTTAGTTGGTTGGTACTGTACCATAATTAATAGCCATATTGGTCTAGAAATGTTCATTTCCATTCTCATATGTAAAATACTATATTAAGTATATTATCTGTGGATTTGAATATAAAAAGAAAACATTGGTTATATAATTCAATAACCATAGTAACAAAAAAAATACGTTTCTACTGGTTACTCAGAACTCTGATCTTATATAACTTCTTAAACAAAAGGTAGGCATTTTTTTCCCTTATAGAAAATTTCCAAGATGAGTGGGGCGTGGTGGCTCATGCCTGTAATTCTAGCTACTCAGAAGGCTGAGATTTGAGGAGTAATGTTCAAAGCCAGACCAGGCATAAAAGGAACTGAGACTCATATTTCCAATTAACCTCTAGAAAATGGGAAGTGGGGCTTGGCTCAAGTGTAGGGTGGTAGCCTTGAGCAGAAGAGCTTACAAACAGTGCCCAGGCAAGCTCCATGACCCACACACACAAAAAATAAAGTTCTCACCCCCCCCCCAAAAAAAAAAAAGAATAAGAAGAAAAAGCTGGATATAGTGGCTTATACTTCCAATACTAGCTTCTCGGACACTTTGATAGCTGAAGTAGAAAGTCAGAAAAATCTGAGCGATTCTTATCTACAAGTAACCAGTAAAAGGCTAGAACTGGCATGACTCAAGTGGTGTAGTGCTGGCCTTGAGCAAAAAGGCCCTGAATTTTGCCTGCACTTCTAGCATCAAAAGAAAAATGTCAAAATTACAGAGTGGGAGGATAAAAGTTAAGGGGAGGGGGGAAATCTGTGTATTCCAAATGGTAATTTGTTTCCCAAGAAAAAATACGAACAAATTTTGCCTTCTGGTCAGGTACATAGCCAAGGAACTGACCATACTGTATCAGATTCCGAAATCTGTTGTCACTCAAATATGTATTTCAGCCCACCCATACAGCCTGCTCTCTAAAACTCCTGTTACCTGGAGCTACTCTTCAGTGCCTGCGCCTCATCCAGTACCATGTACTGCCACTTGACCCGCTGGAAATACTTCACATCCTGTACCACCAGCTGATAGCTGGTGATAACTACATGAAAAGGGGCATCCTGGGTGTACAGGGTCTTCTGTGAATAGGAGAGAGAACAGTGAGAAGATAAATGCTTAACAATTCATAATAGTCTAGCAAACTAGGGACTGCCTTCTCCAGAGACAACACATTCAAGAAAGCCCTGACCCATCAGTGTGGAAGTGGAGATAGTCAGGTGAACTGCCATTTTGGGGGGGGGGCAGGGGGCGGGCAGGCATGGGCAAACACTCTAGCAGTAGACCAAACTTCTGGTCCAGCAAATTCTTTTAAAAGTCATACCTACAGCAACTTACTGTAACCTCATTAAAGGAAAAAAGGTCTTTTTTGTGCCTGTCCTGGGACTCAAACTCAGGGCCTAGAAGATATCCCTGAGCTTTTCTGGTAAAGGCTAGCATTCTACTACTTGAACCACAACTCTACTTCCAGGTTAAAAAGTCCTTATCTTGGATTTTTGAGTTTAAATGACTGCGCATAACAGTAAGAGCACTTTACCAGAACAAAAGTATACCTGTTATACATGGGATCATATATGCATAATAGATTATTCAAATGAAAAAGGAAGTTATTGTATATATACAGGCAGCTGAGAGTTACCTGACTCCAGAACCTCCTGATGACTTTTCTATCATGAGGATTTCCCCAATACGGTAGCACCTAAAAAAATGATGAGTACACATTACTGTTACTGATAACAAATATTAATAGAGTACCCACAAACACATCATTCAGACTAAACTTAAAAGAAACAGAAAGAGCCAGATGCTGGTGGTTCACTCCTGTAATCCTAGCTACTCAGGAGGCTGAGATCTGAGCATCAGGGTTCCAAGCTAGCACAGGCACTAAAAAGTCCTTGGGGACTCTTATCTCCAATTAACCACAGAAAACAGGAAGTGGTACTGTGGTTAGAGAGGCAGGGCAGTAGCCTTGAACTAAAGAGCTCAGGCACAATGCCCAGGCCCAGAAGTAGGGGATAACCTTGAGCTGAAGAGCTCAAGGACAGTGCCCAGGGTCAGAGTTCAAGCCCTACGACTGACAAAAACAAAACAAAACAAGAAAGGGGCCAGAAGCATAGTGTAGGGATAGGGTGCTTGCCTAGCACGCACAAAGCCCTGGTTCGATTCCTCGGTACCACATACACAGAAAAAGCTGGAAGTGGCGCTGTGGCTCAAGTGGCAAAGCATTATTAGCCTTGAGCAAAGTGTCCAAGGACCGTGCCCAGGCCTTGAGTTCAAGCCCCAGGATTGGGGAGAAAAAAAAAAAGGCAAGAAATATAGCTACATCTCAAATTGTAGAATACCTGTGAACCTAGCTACTGAGGTAGAGGTCTGAGGATTATGATTTGAGACCAGCCTGTGCAGGAAAGTCCAAAAGTCCATCTCCAATTACCCAAATACTCCAAACTGCATGGCTCATGTGGTAGAGCACCAGCCAAAAGTGAAAAAACTGAACTTCAGTTCAAGCCCTGATACTAGCACACACCAACACAAACACACACAGGACAGATGACTGTACAAAACATGGAATGTAGTTCAAGTTAAGAAACTGTACAATGTTGAATGGCTAACATGTTAGGTTATGTGTGATGTTCATTTTATCATAATAAAAAATTGGAACAACAGGCTGGGCAGGGTGCTCACACGCAGATCCTAGCTACTCAGGAGGCTGAGATTTGAGAATAGTGGTTCAAAGGCAGCCTGGCACCTAAAAGTCCTCTTATCTCCAATTAACCACTAGAAAACCAGAAATGGCAGTGAGGCTCAAGGGGAAAGGTGGTGGCCTTAAGCTGAAGAGCTCAGAAGCAGCGCCCAGGCTCAGAGTTCAAGTCCCATGACAGACTAAAACAAAAACAAACAAAAAAGGAACAACAGACAATTCAATTCAAAGTGATGGTATCTAGGCTCATGGGTTCTATTTTATCAAATGCAATACTAGTCAATGGGGAAGTTCAATTCCAGGCAAAGACATACGAAAGAGCAGTACCCACAGCTTTAAGTAGAACCATTGGACTAAGTAGTAGTGGATACGCCATTAAGACACTGCCATCTATTGGTCAGTGGAAGAGCTACTAAAAAACTTTTGTGGTTGGATGGAAATTTAGGACTTTTCAGCATTTTCTACATGTCCTGAATCACATACACATATATATTTCCATAAAGAAAAGATATTCATCTTTTTTTTGTTTTTGCATTTGCCAGCCCAACGGACTGAACTCAGGGCCTGAGCACTGTCCATGGGCTTTCCTCAGGGCTAGTGCTCTACCACATGAGCCAGAGCACCACTTTTGGCTTTTCTATGTATGTGATACCAGGGAATTGAGCTTTCTGCATGCTCGGCAAGCACTCTACCACTAGGTCAAATTCCTAGCTCAAGATGATCATCTTTTATACAGTAGATAATTCAAGAGAAAATAATGAACAAACTGAATGATGTAATTTCGTAACTGGTGAAAAAAGTACAATGTCTAATGAGCCAGGTGTGGTGGCTCACGCCAGTAATCCCAATTACTCAGATGGTTAAGATCTGAGGATAGAGGTTCAATGCCAGCCCAGGCACAAAAGGACCCAAGACCCTTATCTCCAAGCCCATGACCCACCAAAAAAAAAAAAAAAAATCCTCAAGTCTGCAACTTCCTTTTAGAAACAGAACATGTATTTAATTTGCTTTCCACCTTAAATTGTAAGAAATGAAACCAAAACCTGCCTACTCTTGGTTATATATCAAAGTTCTCTATCCAAACTTAGTTTAAAACATATACATCTGGTGGCTGGAAGTGTGGCTTAGTGGTAGAGTGCTTGCCTAGCATGCATGAAGACCGGGTTTGATTCCTTGGTACTACAAAAACAGATAAGCCAGAAGTTGTGCTGTGGTTCAAGTGGTAGAGGGCTAGCCTTGAGAAAGCCTAAGGACAGTGCTCAGGCCTTGAGAACAGCCCCAGGACAAGCAAAAAATAAATACATAAATAAATAATTTAATAAATTTCTGTGTTCAGCATGTCCTAATTCAATCTGAGGATTTTTCTCTTTGAATTAGTTAAATCACATTCACATTATGCACTTCAGACATAATATATAAGCTGATAAGAACTGAAAGTCTGGGATAGGAATGTGGTTTAGAAGTACAGTGCATGCCTAGCAGGCATGAAGTGCTGCGTTCGATTCCTCAGTGCTAGTCTTCAGCCAAAAGCAGCTCAGGAACAGGATTGGCAAACAGAAACAAAAACAAAAACCTGAAGATCTGGCTTCAAAGTATGAAGAAATGAATACTGAGTCAGGCACTTGTGGCCCATGACTGTAATCCTAGCTATCCTAGCTACCGACTCCTCTCTCTCTCACTCACTTACTCACACAGACACATAAGACACACACACACACACACACACACACACACACACACACACACACACACACACAACCTCCCAATTCCCTCTCACATCATCACAATTTTGAGACAAATTCTCACTGCAGAGTCCAGCTAGTCTCAGCAATCCTCCAGCTTTGGCCTCTCAAATGCTTGAATTACAGGCATGTTCTATGATGCCTGGCATAATGACAATTATTTTGTATCATAACAGGAGAATCAATTCATGTGACTAAAGGAAGAAAATCACTGAAATTGTACTTTGGTTTGCACTGATTAAATATGAAGAGATAAGACGCTCTCATTGGCTACATAATTTTTTTTTTTTTGGTTGGTCGGTCATGGTCCTTGAACTGTGATGTGGGCCTGAATGCTGTCCCTGAGCATTTCAGCTCAATACTAGCACTCTACAACTTGAGTCACAAAACCACTTCTGGATTTCTGGTCATTAATTAGAGGTAAGAGTCTCGTAGACTTTCATTCCTAGGCTGGCTATGAACTGAGATCCTCAGATCTCAGCCTATTGAGTAGCTAAGATTACAGGCATGAGCAACCAGCACCCAGCTCATAAGTAATTTTTATAAGGAATGAATATAAGGTATTTCAGCCACAATGTTGTAATTTGAAAACTATTAAAAGCAACAAAGTTACTTAATTCAACAAAAGAGAATATTATTAACAACAACATATTGGACTGGGAGCATAGCCTAGTGGTAGAGTGCTGGCCTAGTATGCATGAAGACCCGGGTTCCATTCCTCAGTACCACATACACAGGAAAAGCCAGAAGTGGCATTGTGGCTCAAGTGGCAGAGCGCTAGCCTTGAACAAAAACATGTTCAAGGACAGTGCCCAAACCCTGAATTCAAGTCTCAAGACTGGCAAAAAAAAGAAAAAAGAAAAAAAAAATGTGTTTTGGGGGGATGATTATTACTTTTTTACCTTAAATTTAGGAACAAATCTAGTAAACTCCTGGTGCCAATTGTTAAGTGTAGAAGCAGGCGAAATTATTAAGAAAGGTCCCCAAATGTTCTCTCTCTGCAAAAAAAAAAATTAGGTCAGTCAACTGTAGAAAGACTTGAACACAGTTAAGGCAAAATTATAAGTAAGGTCAAGCCATTTAAGAATAGGAAACACACTATCACAAGTCCTTAATTTCCAAATTTCAGAACTTGAATGTTGAAGAAAATGATCAAGGACACACCATGAGGCAGAAGAGTCCCAAGCAACTACTGTCCCCTCTGAGTTCTTAAAGTCTTATTTTATGTCCATTTATAAATTACTTATAAGATACTGACTTGTGTGCATTATTTTCTTCTGTACCTGATTATCATAACTTTACTATTATTTAATCACTCAGAGAATCATTTTGCATTTTACAAAGTACATTTACACACATAGTTTCTTATTTGTTACAAATTCTCTATGAAGTATGTATTATTTAGAAATTTAAAGTAAAGTAAGTTTATCAGAGGGTTTCATTGCTGAAGTTTACAAGGAAGGAGAGAGCTTTCCTGGGTTAAGTACAGTGCACATTCCACTGTCCTGACGGCTAGAAAAAGCAGCAGGAGATAGTAACTCAAACCACTAACAAATGTGTTATGCTAATTTGCCCTCTAGTACAGGCACCGAGGGTAAAGATCAAATACAACTGTCTTAGTGTCCTGCAGAGCCTATTTCAGCACCTTGGATGTAGCAATTTCCTAACAGAAAAAGGGCCCCATATTCTGAAGTCAGGAATATTGAAAGATGGCATTTACATACCTCAGCCAGATGGGCCAGAAGGGCAATGCTCTGTACAGTTTTACCAAGGCCCATTTCATCCGCGAGAATGCCATTAATGCCCTAGGGGGTGGGGAATAAATAGTCAACACTTCTAAATTCATCACATGGATTTTAATCTACTACTAAAAACTAAGACTCCTTTCTATGCCAGTCCTGGGGTTTGAACACAGGGCCTGGCCACTGTCCTTGGACTTTCTCAAAGCTAGAGCTCTACCACTTGAGCCACAGCACCACGACTGGCTTTTTCTGTGTATGTGGTACAGAGAAATTGAACCCAGGGCTTTGTGCATGCCAGGCAAGCACTCTACCACTAGGTCATGCTCCTGGTCCCAGAAATAAGACTTGATTTAACAAAAGTGAATGGAGATGCTCAACACCAGCACTGGAATTAACCTCAACTGTAATGATTCCTTTTGCTAGTACTACAATTACGACTCATGACCATGGACAAGGCCAGTTCTTTTTTTTTCTTTTTCCTAAGTGATTTGTAGAAAGATGATTATTATAAAGTAGTTGTACAAGGAGGTTTCAATTCTGTAAGTCAGGTTAAAAATGCACCAAAGGCCACTACTATACCTAATGTACCCACAGAGATGCAAACAACCAAGAATATTAAGGCCACTTAGGAAAAGCTACACACATGACATAAATACAAACTCCAGGTTAGGAACACAGAGATACCTTTGTGCATCTTGTCAAAAGATAAAGCTTTATACCCAGGGCTTGGAGGTTAGCCTAGTGGTAGAGGGCTTGCCTAGCATGCACGAGGACCCGGGTTCAATTCCTTGGTACCACATTCATAGAAAAAAAGCCAGAAGTGGTGCTGAGGCTCAAGTGTTAGAGCTCTAGCCTTGAGAAAGTCCCAGGACAGTGCTCAGGCCCTGAGTTCATGGCCCAGGACTGGCAAAAAAAAAAAAAAAAAAAAGCTTTATACCCAATAAAAATCTAATTTTGAACTCATTTCATAATTTAAACTATACCAAATGGAAAATTTCATGAACAAAAGAAGAGAATTAGCATTATCTAGTTTTAAATTGTACCTGCTCATAGAGATTGGCCAACCAATTCATGCCTTTCAGCTGGTAACCTTTCAATTTGCCATTAAAAATTGTGGGCTGTGGAATATCTTCACCAGCCCGGATAGATGGGTTTGCAAGGCTGTAACTCTCCCCAAACCCAGAACCAGATTTGTGTGATGCCCGCAGTGAAGCTGCTCGACTTTCTTTTGCATCTTCATCAAATGATCTTGTCTAGAAATAATTTAAGAAGAAAAAAGAAATGAAATGCAAATGCGTACCTCATAACATACCTACCACAACTGTGCTAAGAAAAAGTGGAACAAAATTTCTGACAAAATAGCATTATATATTACATAGGAAGGTATTTTACTAACATTAGTAAATAATGACATCAAGAATATGTTTTTATCTGGCTGGGTGGCTCAGGCCTGTAATTCTAGCTACCCAGGAGGCTGAGCTCTGAGGACCGCAGTTCAAAGACACCCCAAGGCTCTTATTTCTAATTAATGATCAGAAAACCAGAATTGGTGCAGTGGCTCCAGTTGTAGAGCACTAGCATTGAGCTGAAGAGCTCTGGGACAGCAATTAGGCCCAGAGGTCAGGCCCTACAATTGACCAAGACTATGTTTTTAGGGGCCAGGAGTTTGTTGCAGTGGTAGAGTGCTTGCCTAGCATGCATGATGATCCAGGTTCGATTCTTTAGTACTACATACATAGAAAAGGCAGGACAGTGCCCAGACCCTGAGTTCAAGCCCCAGGACTAGAAAAAACAAAAAGGTTTTAGCCAGGTGCTGACGGTTCATGCTTGCAATCCTAACTAATCAGTAGGTTGAGATCTGAGGATCAAGGTTCAAAGTCAGCCCAGGCAGTAAAGTTCAAGGTACTCTTCTTTTCAATTAACCACAAAAATGCCAGAAGTGAAGTTTTGGTTCAAGTGGTAGAACACTAGCCCTGAGCACATGGTCTCAGGGACCATGCGGGGGCCCTGAGTTCACGCCCTAGTACTGGCACACACAGACACACTTACAGAAGAATATAATGCGATAACAAAACATATTATATTGCTTGTAACATCAAGGAATCAGGTGAAGATCCGGCATTTGTTGGTTGAAGGTGTAGAAGGTAGCAGCATGTATGCCCACCCTTGACCTAGACCCTGACCAAGTTCCAAAGAGGATCCTATGTAGTATAAACTGAATATCCTTCACATAATTAACAAACATTTCTACATCATGATAAAAGAAAGCATGTTCATTAAGGTGAAAGATGGCAAAGTCAGGCTCATGCCTATAATCCTAGTTACTCAGGAAGCTAATAGCTGAGGAGACTGTAGCTCAGTCAGTCCAAGCAGTAAAGTCTGTAAGACTCTCTCTCCCCTCCCCCCCAAAGCTCAGGGCCTTGCACTTGCCAGGCAAAGGCTCTTCTGCTGAGCTAAATTCCCCAACCCCAAGTCTGCAAGACTCTTATCTCCGATTAACCACCATAAAACTAAAGTGGGCGTGGAGTTTGGCCTAGTGGTAGAGTGCTTGCCTTGCATGCACAAAGACCCAGATTGGATTCCTACCTACCACATACATAGAAAAAGTAAGAAATGGTGCTGTGGTAGATCTCTAGCTTTGAGAAAATCCAAGGACAATGCTCAGGCCCTGAGTTCAAGCCCTCGCACTGGCAAAATAAAAAAATAAAAAAAAAAAGGAAAAAAAAAACCCCAAAGCCCTGGGTTCAATTCCTTGGTACCACATACACAGAAAGAGCTCAGGGAGAGGGCAGAGTCCAGGCCCTGAGTTCAAGCCCTGGGATTGGCAAAAAAAAAAAAAAAAAAAAAAAAAAACAGGGGCCAAGAGTTTGGCCTAGTGGTAGTGTTTGCCTAGCATGCACGAAGACCCGGGTTCAATTCCTCAGTACTACATACACAGGAAAAAAGCCGGAAATGGTGCTGAGGCTCAAGTGGTAGAGCTCTAGCCTTGAGAAAGTCCAAGGACAGTGCTCAGGCCTTGAGCTCAAGCCCAGGACTGGCAAAAAAAAAACAAAAACAAAAACAAAACAAGGGCTGGGAATTTGGCCTAGTGGTAGAGTGCTTGCCTAGCATGCACGAAGACCCAGGTTCGATTCCTTGGTACCACATACTTAGAAAAAGCCAGAAGTGGTGCTGAGGCTCAAATAGTAGAGTTCTAATCTTGAGAAAAATCCAAGGACAGTGCTCAGGCCCTGAGCTTAAGCCCAGGACTGGGAAAAAACAAAAAACAAAACAAAACTGGAAGCGGTGCTGTGGTTCCAAGTGGTAGATGGTAGAAGGCTGTCCTTGAGCAAAAACTCAAGGCCTGAGACAAGTCTCATGAGCAACCAAAAAAAAAAAAAAAGATCCTATTATGAACATGTTGCAATCTAACAAAGATATCGTCTTCTGTGTAACTAATGTGAATTAATAAAAAAAAAATTAAGAAAAGTGATTTAACCTCAATCAACATACTTTTTTTCTTGGTACTAGGAAGAACTCTTATTATATATTCTCCATGCTCCTAGCAATTTTTGGCTTAGCTGTGTATTTTGTGGATCTAGGTGTTCCCCCACACCCGCCCCCCCATCCCAGTCCTGGGCTTGAGCTCAGAGGCTGAGCACTGTCCTTGGAGTTTCTCAAGGCTAGAGCTCTACCACTTGAGCCTCAGCACCACTTCCGGCTTTTTTCTACATAGGTGGTACTGAGGAATCAAACCCAGGTCTTTGTGCATGTTAGGCAAGCACTCTACCACTAGGCCAAACTCCCGTCCTCCCCCTTCACTTTTTTTTTTTGTGGGTCAAGGGGTTTGAACTCGGCCTGGGCAAAGTCTCTAAGCATTTCAGCTCAAGGCTACTGCCCTACCACGGGCCTGGACGTTATCCCTGAGCTCTTCAGCTCAAGGCTACTGCCCTACCCATTACCAGCACCACTTTCTGTTTTCTAGTGGTTAACTACAGATAAGAGTCTCACTTTAGTGCCGGGCTGGCTTTGAACTTTGATCCTCAGATCTCAGCCTCCTGAGTAGCTAGGATTACAGGCATGAACCACTAGCCCGGTTCCCTGGGTGCTTTCTGGCTCAATGCTAGTGTTATGCTGCACTATGCTGCACTATGCTACTTGAGCCACAGATCTATTCCTGGCTTTCTCATGAGGAACTGGAGTTAAGAGACTCACAAACTTTCCTGCCCAGGCTGGCTTGAAATGCTAATCCTCAGATTTCAGCCTCCTGAGACACTAGGATTATAGTTAGAAGACACTGGCACTGGCTGCTTTAGCTAATGTCATGGAGCTTTAACTCTGGGCCTGGGTGCTGTCCCTGACTGAGTTCTTTGGCTCAAGGAAGGTCTCTACTACTTTGTGCCACAGTGCCACTTCTGGTTTTCTGCTGGTTAAATGAAGAAAAGAGTCTCAGGAACTTTAGTGCCTGGGCTGGCTGTGAAGCATGATCCTTAGATCTCACCCTCATGAGTAGCTAGGATCATAGGCATTAGCCACCACCAACAGCACGTCGCTGCTTTAGCTAATTTTTAGTAAGGTTTTGTGTCTAAGCTCAAGCTAGCCTAGACTACAGTCCTCCTGACAGCTGAAATGGCAGGTGTACTACATCTTATCTACCTTTTTTTGGTTGAGATGGGGGTCTTGCAAACTCACCCACCCACCCTGGATTTGGCCTCTGTGATCCTCCCAACATCCATTTCAATGTAGCTAGAATTAGAATTATAGATGTGGCTCAAACAGTACGTTCTAAAAGCTTAGCCAAATGAAGTTATTACTCTGCCTGTCAAGTATTCTAACTATTCTAAAGTAAGTACAGAAACAACCATCACCCTAAAGAAAAACATTCACATACCAATACTTTCAAACAAAAATATGAGAACATATAAGACTAAGAATCATGGGCCAGTTATCACATGCTTTTTGATTTTTAAAACCTACCCGAGCTTGGTGAATATGGTAAGCATTTTCAGCATTCTTCAGGGCCTGGGCTTTAAAGTGGTTGCTGTCTGAAAATGAAAATGTGTAGATTTAGACCTCAAGGCCTTCAAGATAAAATGAACATCAACAAACAGAATTGCCTGATCCAACATTCTAATATTCACAGGTTCATGAGTGGGAGAAAAAAAAGGTTAAATTATTTTTATTTATTTATTTATTCATTTATTTATTTTTGCCAGTCCTGGGCTTGAGCTCAGAGCCCGAGCACTGTCCTTGGACTTTTTCAAAGCTAGAGCTCTACCACTTGAGCCTCAGCACTACTTCCAGCTTTTTCTGTTTATGTTGTATCGAGGAATTAAACTTGGGTCTGTGCATGCTAGGCAAGCACTCTACCACTAGGCCAAACTCCTGGCTCCAAAGATTAGATTCTTTGGTGAAGCTGGAAGGCGTAGTAGAGACAGAGGACTACCATGGTTTCTAGTAGCCAGGACCAGCTCCAAAAAAACAGCAAAGGATTAAGTGTTTCTGTATCTCAAGGCTGGAGCTTCACTTACTAAATGGAAACATCAGCCACATCAAGTAAGACCATGAAGATTCAAACTTCTAACTATGCTGAATAAAAATAAGCAGACAGAAATTATAAAATGTTACCATTCTCTCATATTTTCAGGTCAACATTATAGTGAACTCTCTATGAAATTCCTCTCAAACTTAATCCTACTTTTACTCTTTTTATTTATTTAAAAAATAAATAAATAAAAGAAGGTAGCTACCAGTAGTTTACTACTATAATCCTAATTCCTAGTTTCTCAGGAGGCTGATTGGAGAATCAAGTTCAAAGCCAAACTGGCAGTGAAGTCCCTAAAAACTCTTATCTTTAACTACCAGAAAACCAAAGTGGCACTGTGGCTCAAAGTAGAACATTAGTCTTGAGCAAAAAAAAGCTCAGAACAGTGCCTAGGCCTTTAAGGTTCAAATCCCACAGCTGACCAAAAAAAAATCCCAAACACACAAAACTAAAGAACTCCTGTTTATAGGACCAAGAATATTCTTATGTGAGATCCCATTTTCTATGCTGAGACGTTTTCTTAATTCAATAACGTAAGATCCCATTTCCTATGCTAAGATGTTTTCTTAATTCAATAACGTAGTACATACTTTCAAACTATACCTTTCCTGTTACAAATCCGTTATATTACAGCCTTCTTTTCTAGAAGCACAAACATTATGCTATAATACAAGAAATCTCCCTTTTCTGATCAATATTACACGATATTTATCTTTCTCTCTCTCTCTTTTTTTTTTTTTTGCTGGTCCTGAGGCTTGAACAGGGTCTAGTCCTGTCCGATACCCAGCTTCTTTGTGCTCAAGGCTACCACTCTACCACTTGAACCATAGTGCCATTTTTGGCTTTTTCTGAGTGGCTTACTGGAGAAGAGAGTCTCACAGACTTTTCTGCCAAGGCTGGCATTGAACAGCAATCCTCCTGAGAAGCTAGGAATAACAGATGTGAGCCAGCAAAAAAAAAAAAAAAAAAAAAAAAAAAAAAATATATATATATATGGATGGATATACATATATATATATGTATATACATATATATATATCTTTTTTTTGGTGATTCTGGGTTTTTACAATAACTTGCTAGTCAGGTGCTCTATCACTTGCCTATGCTACAGTTGTCTGATCAGAATTACTTATGAATCAAGAGAAAATTTACAAGATTTAGAATATGTAATTCTAGCTGGGCATGGTGGCTCACACCTGTAATCCTAGTTACTCAGGAGGCTGAGATCTGAGGATCAAGGCACAAAGTCAGCCCCGGCACAAAAGGACCTGAGAGTCTTCTGAGAAGTGGGGCTTGGCTCAAGGATAGGGCAGTAGCCTTGAGCTGAAGAACTCAGGGACAACACCCAGGCCCGGGGGTAGGATGGTGGCGTTGAACACTCAGGCTGACTTCAAGCCCCATGACCCACCAAAAAAAACCAGAAGAATATGTAACTCTAAATGTGAAATATAGAGAGTGCCTACTTCCTCTTACTCCTGACCCAGGACTTACCATAATCCTCTTGGGTGATGTTAACTACCACTCCTCCACCAATGTCAATCTGCCTCTGGGTAGAACTGTCCTCCAGTTTCCTTAGGATTTCTTCCTGGATTCCATCATAATTCATATCTCGTTTGCGGCTCATGAAATGGGCATACAACTCTGTTTGGGTGATTAGAAAGTTGAGTTTTCGCTGTTGCCTCTTGGCCTAAAGTGGGAAAGTTGAAAGTAAAAGCAGTCAAATCATCATATTATATCCACTACATAGTCAACAAAATTGACCACATCTTATATATTTTATATACAATTCTTAACAACAACAAAAATAACCTTTCATTATAAAAAGGCAAAAACTGCTATAGAGAAGTATTATTTTAGCCAACTCGAATGATACTAAAAGCAAGATGAACTGTGATTTACAGACTAATAACCTTTGTTTTGCTCTTTTACAATACAGAATATTCCATAGGCTTCTTTCTAAAAAGGTTATCATGGCAGTTGGAGGTATGGCTCAAGTCACAGAGCGCCGGACAATGAGTGAAAGCAAATGTCAGATACTGAGTTTGAATCACAATTTCAAGACAAAAATAAAAAATAAAAATAAAAATAAATTGGTATATTTGTTTTCTACAATGACAATGAGACATCAAGCAAATTTGAACACTGTTTTAGGAACCAGGTGGCAGATGTGTTTCGTTTTATTATTTTAAAAAATTCAAACAGGTAAAAAAAAATTCTTCTTTATTGCCAAAATGCAAAATGGGTAAAACCCACAAATTATTCTGAAAGTCAATACAACAAGTAAATAATAAGCTAACTGAAATGGGGAAAAACAGTATCATTCCTCTTTGATAAGCACGGTTGTGTAGGATGTAATACACTGGGTGAGGTACATGCTCATAGGCCCAGCGCTTAGGAGGGGAGGCTGAGGTGGGAGATCACTTGAAGCTCCCAGCCTGAAATCTCCCTGGGCAACTTGGTGAGTGAGATTCATTACCAGCTTGTGTGTGCACACAAGCGCGCACACGTGCCCAACACTCTCTCACTCCCAAAAATTTGTGAAGACACATAATTCAATATCAACACAAATGAGATTCCCATCAGATACTATCAACAGAGATTCTAGGTCATACAAACCTAGATAATCATCAGCCAGACTTCAAGGTCTGTAGCTGACTCCAATGCCTCTAAACTTAATGTGTGAAGCAGTTCCAACAGCAACAAATGCTTACTAACTCAATAATACATTTACCTTGCCAACGAAGACACATTAACCAAGAGACTCAAAAAGATCTAAACAAAATCCATAATAATTCACAGAACATAACAAATTAAAGAAACCAGATGTGGTGGTGCACAATGATAATTCCAGCAATCGAGAGGCTGAGGTAAAAGAATTGCTAGTTTGGGGCTGGCCCAGGCTACGTGGTGACACTCCTCCCAATCCAACAACCCCAGGTTTCTGGGGCTTCAGTGGCACGGTAGTTGACAAACAAGTGCAAGGCCCTGGTGCCCTGGTTCAATTCTTAGCACTAAAAGAAGTGCAAGCTGCAAACAAATCTCTTGATATGCTGGAGGTAATCAAGGTTCTGAAATTTTCACACTTTCGCACTACCTCCCGCATTTCCTCATCCAATTTCCGCTGCTCCAAAGCTTCTTTCTCAGCACGCTTGCGGTGTTCCTTCTCCACCTTCTCATATTTCTTCCAGTATAGAAGCATCTCCTTAGTCAAGCGTCGGGCACGGGGCAAAGTCTCCTTACAATTTTTCTGGGCTTGCAAGGCAGCTCTTCGTACCTCCTTCATACACTGGTGGGCGAGCTACAAACAACAACACTGTCACAACAGGTGAAAAGAAAACAGCAGGAGACAAGTTCTCATAGACTAAATCACATCATCATCATCATCATCATCATCATATCATTGGCATTCAATGCCAAAAGCAACTCTCTTGTGACACATGTCTTTCTCTCCTAACTAGATTAGTTTTGTGACTCAGGTCCAGACCTTAGGGGAGCATCAAAGAATAAAAATTTATCCACATATATGACCTTGTATGAACCAAAGTAAAATGACTAAAAAGGACTTCAGGCGTCTTAGTAAGTTATCATGACAATAATGTGGCCCAAGTGGTAGAACTCTAGCCTTGAGAAAAAGTCCAAGGATAGTGCTCAGACCCTGCGTTCAAGCCAGGACTAGCCAACAACAACAACAACAACAAAAACAACAACCACACCACGCCTGTAATCCTCAGTCCATAAGACTCTTATCTCCAATTAACCACTAGAAAACAGGAAGTGGGGCTGTGGCTCAAGGGGTAGGGTGGTAGCCTTGAGCTAAAGAGCTCAGGGACAGAAAACAGGCCCAGAGTTGAAACCCACACAACAGAAAAAAAAAAAAAAAAGGCAACCTAACCCAACATTTCAGACATCACTTAGAGGAAGACTGAGCAGAAGGAGATAGCCTTATCTCCTCAACACACCAAGAATATGGTCTTATGTAAACAATTCCATATACCACAAATATGAGCACTTTGCTTATTAAACGGAATGAGATCATTAGATATTCTTTTAGATATCATTAGATTCATGATAATCAGGTCATAACCAACAATAGTAGTAAGAATGGATCTAAGAAGAACAACAATGACAATATATGGAACACACAAAACCATAACTTACCTTGCGGCTATTGGTGAGAAACAGGTTTCGAGCTGAAGCTTTCTGTTTGTTGGCCTAAACATTTAAAAATATTATTTCACTTAGAATTCATTTCTGAAATTAGATAATATAGACTGACACTCGACCACCAGGCTATGCTCCCTTCTATTCCATTTTTGTAACCACTTGATCTTCAGTTTCTCCAATAAGAATTCCAAAACAAATCTAGTATAAGAACCCTGTAGCTGGGGCCAGGAATTTGGCCTAGTGGTTGAGTGTTTGCCTAGCATGCACAAAGACCTGGGTTTGATTCCTTAGTACCGCATACATTGAAAAAAGCCAGAAGTGGTGCTGAGGCTCAAGTGGTAGAGCTCTAGCCTTGAAGAAAGTCCAAGGACAGAACTCAGGCCCTGAGCTAAAACCCAGGACTGGCAAAAAAAAAAAAAAGAACCCTGTAGCTGACAACTCGGTGTAGCTCTTGCATTTCAGTGTTTTAAAAAATAAAAGCATGAGAAAGGGTTATCAATATGTAAGAAGTAATGCATTTACTATCTGGTGAATGTAACTGTACCCCCTCTATAAATAACCCTGATAATAAAAAATAATATTAAAGAAAAAATAACAACAATAGCTGGTGGACTGGGAGTTTAGCCTAGTGGTAGAGCGCTTGCCTAGCATGCATGGAGCCCTGGATCTGATTCTTCAGTACCGCATACACAGAAAAAGCTGCAAGTGGAGCTGTAGCTCAAAGTAGTAGAGCACCAAGCCCCAGGACTGGCACAAAAGGAAAGAAAGAAAAAGAAAGAGAGAGAGAGAGAGAGAAAAAGAGAGAGAGAAAGAGAAAGAGGAGGGAGGGGGGGATGGAGGGAGGAAAAGAGGGAGAGAGGAAAAAGGGAGGGGAAAGGAAAAGAAAAGAAAGCTGGAGGCTAGTGGCTCATGCTTGTGATCCTAGCTATTCAGGAGACTGAGATCTGAAGACTACAATTCAGAGTCAGCCTAGGGAAAGGACATGAGATTCTTCTTATATCCGATTCAAAAAACCAGAAGTGCCATTGTGGTACAAAGTGGCAGAGCGATGAACTTCAGTAAATAGAGCTCAAGGATAGAACCCAGGCTCTAAGTTCAAGCCCACAACAGATGAAAATAAATAAACAATTCACCCTCTGCATAACTAATGTAAGTTTAAAAAAGAGATGAATTTAGCCCTCTCCTTGATGCTGAAGAAATAATGGTTTCAAAGTTAAACAGAGAGCCTGAAAAACATTTTGCTTTTCCTTTTTTGTCCACTGTTGTCCCTGAACTCAGGGCCTGGGCGCTGTTGTTGAGTTCTTTTGCACAAGAATAGCTCTGTACCACTTTGAGCCACACAGCACCACTTCCAGTTCTCTGGTGGTTAATTGCAGATAAGAGTCTCATAGACCTTTCTGCCCAGGCTGGCTCTGAACCTCAATCCTCAGATCTTAGCCTCCTGAGTAGCTAAGATTGCAGGTGTGAATCACCAGGTCATAGGACACTGAAAAAACATTCTTACAAAGCTATCACATGAAGTGATCCAAAGGAATTTTAGAATTTTAGAATTGAAGCCCGGGGAATGGCAAAAAAAAGAAAGAAAAGTTAAAAAAAAAAAGTAATAAAAGTATTCTCTTCTTCCACAAGAAGGCACTTCCTTACCTTTGGTAGTTCTTTTTTCACAATGCTGAGCCATACTTTCCTGCGACGAGCATTAAGCTGCTCAATGGATAAGTGTTTCTTCTTAGTACCAGGTGGGGGTGCATCATGAGAAAACTTGGCAAAGACTTTGGTCTGATGGTGGTGACGACGTGGGGATTCTTCAGAAGAAAGCTCTTCATCTCTTCGTCTTTTTTTCTTCACTTTTTTCAACTTAGCTACAAAAGAAATAGATGATTATGAAGGTGTACTTCTACCCATTCAAAAGCAGGAACCACAGAGAAAATTTCAAGGGCTTTTCTCATTCAACCTGAGGCTGGCAATGTCATTTCCTTTATCTATTATTCAAGTCCATAGAAACCTCAAAAGGAAGATTTTACTAACTTAGAAAAGAATAATACTTACCCCTTCTGATCATATCAAAGTAAAATACAGAATAAAACATAAAAACCTAATTTCTGTTAAACTCAACACTAGAAAAGACGGTTTAGGGGCTAGGAGTTTGGCCTAGTGGTAGAGTGCTTGTCTAGGGGGAAAAAAAAAAAGAAGCAAGTCTTTGGCAAGGAATCTAGCCATTGTAAACGTAAAACGTGCCTAATACTACTACTCAATTAAAAAGGGGGAACTAGGACTTTTCAGAAAAGCAACCGCTATGTTTAAAATCACAACAAGAAGCCACATGCAAGTTTAAAAAGATAGAAAGAATAACAGAAAAAAGCAGTTCAACATGGTTACCTTTAAGTTTCTTGTCTTCTTTGAATTTCTTCTTTTTGGGTCCAAGTAAGTGTCGCTGTTGTTCATAGAACGGGTCATAGGTAGAGAGCAAGCCTGCACTGTAGTACTGGTACTGCTGCAACTGAAGCAAGCAAGACCTTCATGGGCCTGCCTTCCAATCTCCATTATAAAGAGAAAGTGGAGCCACAGGAAACTACAGCTCCTCAATCATCTTTCCATAGAGAGCAATAACTAACTAATTTGCTGACATGGTGGGGCCAGAAGGTTGGCCTAGTGGTAGAGTGCTGGCCTAGCATGCATGAAAACCTGGGTTTGATTCCTTGGTACCACATACATAGAAAAAAGCTGGAAGTGGTGCTGAGGCTCAAGTGGTAGAGCTATAGCCTTGAGAAAGTCCAAGGACAGTGCTCAAGCCCTGAGCTCAAGCCCAGGACTGGAAAAAAAAAAAAAAAAAGAAAAGAAAAGCAGGAAGTGGTGTGGTGACTCAAATGGCAGAACTCAAGCCTTGAGAAAGCCCAAGGATAGTGCTCAGGCCCTGAGTTCAAACCCCAGAACTGGCAAAAAATAAATAGATAAAGCTCAATGGTGAACTATGAGCACCACTTAAAGCTAATATACTGTGTCCTTAGTAACTACAAACCAGAAAGAAAATGAAGGACTGGGTTTTCAAACTCTCACCTCCTTGTCCTTGCTGTACTTATTTTGGTGAAGTTTCTTATATTTGTGTAGACGAAGCATATTATGGAGTTCTTCTCTACTGAGATTAAGTTCTTCTTCATCGTCGTCATCGTCATCGTCGTCGTCATCTTCTTCTTCTTCTTCACTCTGAGAATCTGCCTCACTGGACTCATCACTTAAAAGAATGCTCTGAACCAGGGTGAAATTGAAAATGCATTTTTGCTGAGGAGCGATTCCATTATTAATTGAAACCTTTAATTTTCTGTTGGTCATGGGGCTTTACCTCAGGGCCTGGGTGCTGTCCCTGAGCTTTTTTACTCATGGTTAGCTCTCTATCACTTGAACCCTAGCATGACTTCCACTTTTCTAGTAGTTGGAGAATAGAGTCTCACAGATTTTGTGCCTGGGCTGGCTTTGAATTGAAATCCTCAGATCTCAGCTTCCTGAGTAGCTAGGATTACAGGTATGAGCCACCAGCACTCGATTAATTCAAACTTTTTTTGTCCAAGTTAGAGAACAATGACAAATAATTACAAATTACTGTTCTAATGTGCATGAGCATGTGTGTATGCACACACACAACTTATGGGAAAGGAAAGTTTCCTAATCAGCCTATTACCTATCATCCTAAAGGCCAAATTTGTCATAGGAGCTGGAAGGTAGAAAGAATTGGGCACATTTGTGACTGGTGGCGTGAAACCATACAGAGTTCAATTAATTAAATACTAACAATAAAAAAAGCAACCAGCTGGGAGCAGAGGGCTCATACCAGTAATGCTAGATAATAAGTAGGCTGAGATCTGAGCATCTCTTTTTGAAATCAGCCAGAGCAGGAAAGTCTGCGTGACACTTTTTTTCCCCCAGTCCTGGGACTTGAACTCAGGGCCTGAACAATGTCCTTGGGCTTTCTCAAAGCTAGAACTCTACCCTTAAATCACAGTACCACTTTTGACTTTTTCTGTGTATGTGGTTCCGAGGAATCAAACCCATGGCTTTGTACATGCTAGGCAAGCACTCTATCATTAAGCCATGTTCCCAGATCATTAGTGTCTGTCACTTTCTCTCATTAAAAAAAAATTTTTTTTGCCAGTCCTAAGGCTTGAACTCAGGGCCTGTGCACTGTCCTTGGGCTTTCTCAAGGCTAGTGGTCTGCCACTTGAGCCACAATACCACTTGTTTGTTTTTTGTTTTTATTTTTCTGTGGATCTTCGTGCATGGTAGGGAAGTACTCTACCACTAGGCCAAACTCCCAGCCCCAGGCCCATGATATTCTTATCTGTATTAAACTACCAAGGCGGGGGGGTGTTGGAGATGGATGTGAAGCTGTGGTTTAAACAATCCAGTGCTAGCCTTGACCAAAAAGATGCTCAGAGGCAGTGTCTAGGCCCTGAGTTCAAGCCCCAGGATAAACACAAAAAATAAAGTAAGTAAGTAAGTAAAGGAAGTGAGGAAATGAATATAAAGCATAAAGGAATAATAAAAAAAAAAAAGCTGTGAATAATAAAAAAGAGAAACAACCCAAATATCCATTAATTGGGCTGGAAATGTGCTTACTGGTAGAATGCTTCCCTAGCATGCTATTAGCCCTGGGTTTAAGTACTCAGTACTACAGAAAAAAACTGGAAGTAGTGCTGTAGCTCAAGTGGTGATACGGTAGCCATAAGAAAAGAAAGCAGCTCAGCTCAAGGACAGTGCCAGGGACTGAGTTCAAGCCAGAGGACTGGCAAAAAAAAAAAAAAAAAGAAGCAGCAGCAGTAGCAGCAGCTGGCATGTGCCTGTAATTGCAGCTACTTAGGAGGCAGAGGGAGGAGGCTTGAAGTCTGAGGCCAGTCCACACATAAAACATAAGACTCTACCAGTAAAATAGAACCAATGAAACTAGAGAATAGCTCATGTGATAAAGTACTTGCTTAGTAAGCATGAGACCTGAGTTCAGACCTCAATACTTAAAAAAAAAGTTGAAAGGCTAGGAATGTGGCTTAGTGCCTCATACGTAGTAAATGTTTATTAAAATTACTTCACTGAATCCGCTTCAAAAAACTGTTATGTACAGGGCCAGGAGTTTGGCCTAGTGGTTGAGTGCTTGCCTAGCATGCTCGAAGACCCAGCCTCGATTCCTCGGTACCACAAATACATAGAAAAAGCCAGAAATGGTGCTATGGCTCAAGTGGTAGAGCTCTAACCTTAGGGAAGCCCAAGGACAGTGTGCAGGCCCTGAGTTCAATCCCCAGGACTGGCAAAACAAAAAACAAAACCCAAGTGTATGTTCTAAACCTGAGAGTGGTAGCTCACACCTATGACCCTAGCTACTCAGGAGACTGAGACCTGAGGATCTGGGTTCAAAACCAGCAGGGGCACTAAGTCCATGAGACTCTTATCTCCAATTAATCACCAGAAAACCAGAAGTGGCGGGTAGCCTCGAGCTAAAAAGCTCAAGGACAGCACCCAGGCCCAAAGTCCACATCCCATGACAAAAAACAAACAAACCTGTAATGTTCTATAAGGGAATCCTCCTGAATAAAAAAACAATGTCAGTCTGCCTGAATCAATCTCTAATAGTAATTTTGGTACATTATTTGGACTACAAACATTATGCTTCATCTCTTACCTTTAGCCACTTTCTGCTCTTCTTCAACTTAGAAAAGTTATATAAATTCCCTCTGTCAGATTTTGATTCTGTATGGAGAAACATAAGGAACTGTTTGGAATTGAAAGCATGACTACCCCAAGGGAACCACACCCATAGAGGACATCATACCGCACTGACCTGACTGCAAAACTCCATTAAGTGAGTACGGGGCTAACAGTCCAGAACTGCTGGCTCCAGAAGTTTCACCAAGCAGTGAATTAGGAGGTTCTTCTTTTACTTGTATTAAGGGATCCCCAGACTGGGGCAATAAGGGATTACTGTCATCCAACCCATCTTCACTGTCATCACTATCAATTAAAAAATAATAAGCAAGGAATCACTTTTTCTAAGTTAAGGTTATTAGAACTGGACACTCTACAGACACTGCCGATTGATTACTTTAAGAAGTTAACTTTTCAATATTAAGAATCATAAAGCAATTTATAATGGTGATCAAAAATGTGGTAAACATTAGGTATTTTACCAAGGATAAAATAACACACTCTGGGGCCGGGAGTTTGGCCTAGTGGTAGAGTGCTTGCCTAGCATGCCCGAAGACCCGGGTTCAATTCCTCAGTACCACATACATAGAAAAAAAGCCGGAAGTGGTGCTGAGGCTCAAGTGGTAGTGCTTTAGCCTTGAGAAAGTCCAAGGACAGTGCTCAGGCCCTGAGCTCAAGCCCAGGACTGGCAAAAAAAAAAAAAAAAAAGAACACACCCAGATGAAAAAGGGGTTAAGGGACAGAAAGTGAGGGAAAACATGGGAGGGGTAACAATGTCTGACAAGAAATATACTCATTAAGCTGGGCGCGGTAGCTCACACCTGTAACCCTAGCTACTCAAGAGACTGAAATCTGAGGATCAAGGTTCAAAGCCAGCCCAGGCACAAAAGGACTTGAGACTCTTATCTCTCTCCAATTAACCTCTAGAAAGTGCAAAGTGGGGCTTGGCTCAAGGATAGGGTGGTAGCCTTCAGCTGAAGAGCTCAGGGACAGCACATAGATCCAGAGTTGAAGCCCCATGACCCACAGAAAGAAAGAAAGAAAGAAAGAAAGAAAGAAAGAAAGAAAGAAAGAAAGAAAGAAAGAAAGAAAGAAAGAAAGAAAGAGGAAGAGAGAGAGAGAGAGAGAGGAAGGAAGGAAGGAAGGAAGGAAGGGAGGGAGGGAGGGAGGGAGGGAGGGAGGGAGGGAGGGAAAGAAAGGAAGGAAGGAAGGAAGGAAGGGAGGGAGGAAGGGAGGGTAAAGAGAGAAAGAAACTCACTACCTTACGTATGTACCTGTAACCCCGCTACATTACCAAGACAACACAATTAAATTAAAAAGAGAAAAAAACCCACATACCTAGAAATATTCCTATTGAAGATGGCGGATGTTTGTCGCAGGAAATGATCCAACCGGAGGGCTCTCTCCAGATACTGAAGATAAAGGGGCTTTGCCAGCTCAGTGCTGCTGCCATCGTCCCCGGCACCCAACTCCGAGGCCATAGAACAAATCTGTCTTCATGCACAAGCGCCTCCGACTACACGGCTACATAAGGGAGACAGGTAATTTAAAACAAAAGAGAGGAAGTGGTAGCTGCCGCTCAAGTTAGAATGTTAAGGGACAGTGCCCAGCCCTGAGTTCAAGTCCCAAGAATGGCACACACAAAGCAGGAAGGAAGGGAAGGAGGGAGAGAGGGAGGGAGAAAATAAATCAGAGAACTAGATATAAAACATCAAGCCCAATGATCAACAACAACAACAAAAAAAGAATACAGAAATGTACTCTTGGGCTGGTAAAGTGGCCTCGTGATAGAATGCACGCCCAGCATACATGAAGCCCTGGGTTTGCGTCTTCAGTACCACATACACAGAAAAAGCTGAAAGTGGTAGAGCACTAGCCTTGAGCACAAAGAGGTTCAGAGATAGCACCCAGGTCCCGAGTTCAAGCCCCAAGACCAACCGAAAATAAAAAATAAAAAATAAATCACATTTTGGATGGTTGTAAAAAAAAAGAAAGAGCTGAAAAAAAAATTAGCGGTTGATTGTTGTTGTCATGGGAAACTGACTATAAACAGCTAAAACAACCTCTTTTTTTATTTTGAGGGGTGGGCGAAGAAAGGGTAATTAAACCAAAATGTTCTAACTCTCATCATCATGATGATGGCACAAGTCTGTAAACTTACCAAATCACAGAGCTATACGTTTAAGTGACAAATTCATAGCACGGGGCTGGGAATATAGCCTAGTGCTAGCGTGCTTGCCTAGCATGCATGAAGCCCTGGGTTTGATTCCTCAGTACCATATAAACAAAAAAAGCCTGAAGTGGTGCTGTGGCAAAAGTGGTAGAGTGCTAGCCTTGAGCACAAAAGGGCTCAGGCCACAAGTTCAAGTTTGACCAAAAAAATTTTATTTTAATAATTTCTTTTTTTCTTTTTTGCCAGTCCTGGGCTTCAGCACTGTCTTTGGACTTTCTCAAGGCTAGAGCTCTACCACTTGAGCCACAGCACCACTTCTGGCTATTTTCTATGTATGTGGTACCGAGGAATTGAACCCGGGTAATAAATTCCTTTAACAGGGTATACTTTGGGGAGAAATCTGAAGGCATGACTCCTCTGAACAACTAAAGTATGGATAATCAAACCAATACTAGGAAGTAGAAATGTGTTTGTTTTTTTTTCTGGGGCGAGGGGGGGGTGGGTGGGGGGGAGTAGGGCGCACAGGAATGGAGAAAGGATGGGCAAATGTCATGTCAATGTACATTATCAAACATGAACTATGGGGCCGGGAGTTTGGCCTAGTGGTAGAGTGCTTGCCTAGCATGCCCGAAGACCTGGGTTCAATTCCACGATAAAAGCCAGAAGTGGTGCTATGGCTCAAGTGGCAGGGTGTTAGCCTTGAGAAAGACCAAGGACAGTGCTCAGGTCCTGAGTACAAGCCCCAGGACTAGCAAAAAAAATAAAACAAACAACAAAACATGAACTATGTAATCAGGGTAGAGATGAGAAGGGGAAAGCTAGGGAAGAACAAAGAAAGGGGGTAACACAGACCAGGAAGTACTGTACCCGACTCAGAATTATCTGATACTATAACCTGACTTGGAGAACTGTAACTCCTTTGTACAACTACTGAATGAATAATAGTCTTTTTTTTTTTTCTTTGCCAGTCCTGGGGCTTGAATTCAGGGCCTGAGCACTGACGTGGGGCTTTCTCAATGCCAGGGCTCTATGTGGTACTGAGGAATTGAACCCGGAACTTCATGGATGCTAGGCAGGCACTCTACCACTAGGCCAAACTCCCAGCCATATAGTAATACTTTTAATGAAAGGAAACATTCTTTGATAATTGAGATTTAACATCTCACTTTTGTTCTTTTTCTAGACTTAACATTAATTTTCTTTAGAGGAGAATGCTCTATCTTACAGTCATTGGGTTGATTTTCAGTGAGCAGAATTAGAACAGTTCTTCCTACCCAAATCCTCTAAATTTGAAACTATTTACAAAGTGTTTTACATGTCATGGTAGCAGGCCCAAATAGCACTAGCAGTGGTCATGTTACCAAAGCTCTCTCTGGGATGTTAGTTCTTCACAAGCTACAGGTACTGAAGGTTCATTTTATGAAGCCTATAAAAACCAATAGATTATACTCCCAGCCCGGGTTTTGTGGTTTTGTTTTTGTTTCATTTTAATTTATTTGGTCCTTAGGGCTCAATTACCAGACCATGCACGTGATAGGCAAGTACTCCACTACTTTTTTGTGTGTGCATACCAGTTCTGAGGCTTGAACTCAGGCCCTGGTCATGTGGTCCCTGAGGTTTTGTGTTCAAAGCTACTGCTTCACTGGAGCTACAGCTTCACTTCCAGTTATTTGGATAGTTAATTGGACATAAGGGTACCAAGCTTGGGCTGGCAAACCACAATTCTCACATTCCAGCCTCCTAAGTACCTAGCCACGAAGGCCTAGCTCTGCTTGGTTTTTGTTTGTTCATTTTCTTCTTTTATCTTCTTGTCAGTCATGGAGCTTGAACTTGGAACTAATGCACTATCCCTGACCTCTTTTGCTCAAGGCTAGTGCTCTAGCACTGAGGCTCAGCACCACTTCCCTGATTTTGTTTTTGTTGTTTTTATGTATTTTTTGTTTTCTTTATTAAAGAATCTATTAACATTGATTTTTACATCACATTTCAAATGTCATGTCTTATATATTTTGTTTTTAAGGTTCTTAGACTATATCTCGGGTTAGCTTTGGCTTTGAACTCCTGTGTAAATTAAGCTGGACTTGAAATTCTCCTGCCTTTGCCTCCAGAGTAATGGTTTTACAGGTGTACTCAGCCAGTCCCACCTTTAAATTGTGTGTTTGTGTATTGAAGCCAAGCCCCACTTCCCATTTTCCAGAGGTTAACTGGAGATAAAAAGTCTCAGGTCCTTTTCCACCTAGGCTGGCTTTGAACCTTGATCCTCAGGTCTCAGCCTCCAGAGTAGCTAGGATTACAGGCGTGAACCACTTTAACAATTCTTTATAGCTTCTTTAACAATTCTTAGAGGATAGGTCTGGTGGAGATAAAATCTGCTAGTATGCTAGACAAGCATGCTACCATTAGGTAACACTACCAGCCCATAGAATATCTTTTTATTTCCCCAGGTCATTGGGCTTGAACTCTGGACCAGGGTGCTGTCCCTTTGCTCTTCAGCTCAAGACTACCACCCTACTCTTGAACCTAGGCATGGTCCCCACACTCTTAAGCTCAAGGTTACCAACCTACCCTAGAGCCTCAGGGATATTTTGCTTTTCAAGTGGTTAATTGGAGATAAGAGTCTCATGGACTTTATTTAGTGCCCAGGCTAGCTTTGAACCTTGATTCTCAGATCTCAGCCTACTGAGTAGCTAGACTTACAGGTGTGAGCCACCACGCTCAGCTTGGTCTAGCTTTTTTGATGGTTAATTGGAATATCTCCGCTTTTTATGCCTGGTCTGGCATTGGACTGCAATACTCAGGTCTTAGCTTCCAGAGTAGCTAGGATGACCGACACCAAGCAATGGTGTCCACCTCACCTCTGTGTGTGTGTGTCTGATACTGGGACTCAGGAACTGGGCTCTGTTGCTGATCTTCCTTTGCTCAAGGTTAGTGCTCTGCCACTTGAGCCACAACTCTACTTCAGCTTTTTCTGAGTTCATTGGAAGTAAGAGTCTCAAACATTTTCCTGCCCAGACTGGCTTTGAACTACCACCCTCAGATCTCAGCCTCCTGAATAGCTAGTATTTTATGCGCCAGCCACCAATGCATGGCTTTCATCTTTTTTGTTTTATTCTCCCCCATTTCCTAGAGTTCATTTCCATAAATACATGATCAGAAGCACTGAAGCATAATGCCTTTGTGTTCCTCCCCTACAGTATCCTCTTGGGGGCCTGGAGTTTGGCCTGGAGGTTGAGTGCTTGCCTAGCATGCACAAAGACCATAGAAAAAGCTAGCAGTGGTGTTGTGGGTCAAATGGTAGAGCCCTAGCCTTGAGAAAGCCCAAGGACAGTGCCCAGGCCCTGAATTTAAGCCCCAGGACTGGAAAAAAAGAAAAAAGAAAGAAAAGAAAAAGAAACGAAACAATTTTCAGCACCTATCCTGTAAGACTACTAACATCCTTACTTAACTGATGAGGAAACTGACATATAAAGCTTTCCAGAGACCACAAAGTTAACAGTGTGGAGAGCTAAAATCCCAACAAAACAGATTTACATCTTTAAGCAAATGAAATAAATGTCTCAAAATGTGTTTGTTGTTGTTTTAGGTCTCTCCCAGACAATGCGATTTGAATATGTCTGAAAAACAAACAAGCTAGGTGTGGTTTCTAACCAGCTTATGAACTTGTAATTGCATCATGGAGGAAGCAGAAGCAAGAGAATCCAGCTTGGACTGCACAGGAAAGCTGCTAAAATTCAGGTTTATACTTCTCTCTGGTACTTTTGTATGTTTTTCTTTGTATAAATCCTCTCTCTGCACACACACACACACACACATACACATATATACCTACATACCACACACACAACTGGATCAATCCACTTGTATTTCCCACAGACCAATAGTCTCAAAAACCTGCAATAGGGAAGATGGAAAAACACTGTGTGGAATGTTTCATAACAGAATTTCTGTTGAATATATGGTTCTAGCAATCAAGACATATGATTAAGACAGTTTGAAAGTTAATTAGTACTTTATATTTTATAGTAGGTTAGAGTACAAAATCTTAGAGTTGATAGAGATAGGCACACACACAGTTTTCAAAAATAATTCTGGAGGGCCAGGGAGTTTAGCCTAGTGTTAAGAGTGCCTGTCTAGCATACACGAAAACCCAGTTTCAATTCCTTAGTACCACATACATAGAAAAAGTTGGAAGCGGTGCTATGGCTCAAGTGATAGAGCACTAGCCTTGAAAAAGCCCAAGGAGAATGCTCAGACCCTGACAGGGTTTAAGCCCTTAGACTGGCAAAAAATAAATAAAATAATAATAATTCTGGAATTTATCTCAGCCCCTAAATACAGGCTAAGGGCTAAAACAGTCATAGCTATAACTATTATGACTGCCCATTTCATTTGATTTGGTTGCTATGTATACCTATTCCATTCAGTTTGGTTGCTATTTGTGTATAAAATTATTAAATAAGCTTTCTTCTGGTACTTGAAATTGAAGTCAACGCTTAGTAAATAGGAGAGCACATAAAAATGGTTAATAGACTATTAGGTACATGTATTGATAATGTTTTTTTGATAATGATCTTTCTATGAGACTGTACTAGAGTTAGAACACAAAGTTTTTGGTTTTATACACCTTAAATTGCACATGTCTAGGTCTATTCTTGAACTTTAGCTTCCTCCAAGTAGGGGTAAGTTTCAAAAAAAGCTCATTATTGAAGCTCTATTAAGCAATATTCACCTTTCAAGTCGATTGTGGTTTTCTAAGATGTCCATATGTTAAAATTCAAGACAATTCATATTTTATTTCAGTCTGGAGATGAAACCCAGTTTTCCACTCTACCACTGCCATGAGTCAAATTTCTTTCAGCATTTTTTTTTTCCTTTGGCAATCCCATGAGCAGTTGGTCTTGGACATGTTTTCCTCAAGGCTAGTGCTCTTCTACCCGAGCTGCAGCACCACTTCGGGATTTTTCTCTAACTATGACGAAGGAATGGAACCTCAGTCTTTGTGTATGCTAGGCGAGCACTAGGCTCCGCTCCTGGCCCAAATTGCTTCTTTAAATGAAAACCCAACCACTGCCATCATTGTTTTTTGGAATCTTCCCTCCTGCTAAAATTTTTTGTTTGTTTTGCCAGGACTGGCAACCTGAACACTGAACTGGACCTGAACACTGTCCTTGGGCTTTCTCAAGGCCAGAACTATCACTTGAGCCACAGCATCACTTCTGGCTTTTTTTTCTTCTTCTATGTTTGTGGTACTGAGGAATTGAACCCGGGACTTTGTACATGCTAGGCAAGCCATCTACCTGTAATCCTAACTACTGAGGAGGCTGAGATCTGAGGATCCGGGTTCAAAGCCAGCCCAGGCACAAAAGTACCTGAGACTCCAATTAACCTCTAGAAAATGGGAGGTGAGATTTGGCTTATGTGTAGGGTGGTAGCCTTGAACTGAAGAGATCAGGGACAGCACCAGGCCCAGAGTTCAAGCCCCATCACCCACAAAAAGAAAAAAAGTTTTAAGGGTGGGCTGAGAATGTGGCTTAGTGGTACAGTGCTTGCCTAGCATGCATGAAATTATGGGTTTGATTCCTCAGTACCACATGCAGAGAAAAAGCCAAAAGTGGTGCTGTGGTTCAAGTGGTAGAGTCGTATCCTTGAGCAAAAGTTCAAAGACTGTAGTATCCTGAGTTCAAGCCCCAGGACTGGTAAAAAAAAGAAAAAAAAAAAAAAAAGAAAAGAAAGTCTAAAGGGTAGAAATACATAAAGTCCACCTATTAAAGAGTTAACTATTCACAGTTTTGACAGAGCATAGTTACAAAGAGGGCTTTTGGTGGGGGTGTGAGAGAACAGAAGAAATGTCAAACACAAACATTTTTAATTTCTGATCAAGCATTACCCAGCTCAGTTCATGTGGAGAAGCATACAGTCAGTCATATATTATCTTGAATTGTGTTTAATTCATTATGCAATCTATTTAGTGTTGCCTTTAATCTGTGAAACCTTTCCTCCTCAAAAGCAAGTGTCCCCAAAGCAAGGTAAATCCATGATGATCCTCCAAGCCAAAAAAGTGCAGGTAAGGTGTTTACTGAGAAGGTGAAATTGGAGGCTTTTCAAGAGGTAGAACATCTGTAGAAGTTGGATGACATTAGGGAAAAGTGAATCAAGTATCTGCAGCAGTCAAGGTAAAGAACATGTAAGATCTAGCTTTGAGCTGGGTGCCAGTGGCTCACTCCTGTAATCCTAGCTACCCAGGAGGCTGAGATCTGAGGACTGTGGTTCAAAACCAGCCTGGCAAGCAAGTTGGTGACACTCATCTCCAATTAAACACCAGAAAACCAAAAGTGGCACTGTGGCTCAAAGTGGTAGAGCACTAGCCTGAGCTCTTCAGCTCAGGGACAGTGCCCAGACCCAGATTTCAATCCCTATGACCAAAAAAAAAAGGGGGTGGGGTGGGAGTGGGGGATTTAGTTTTAGTGAGCAGTATTAAGACGCTGCACAGTAATTTCTGTGACAATAATCAAATTAAGGGCACTCAAACCTACTGTTTACTAGTTCAGGTATATCAGTGATTTTAAGAGTACTGAACTCTATGCATCCTGAATATGCAGATTTTTCCCTCAATGGGTCTTACTGGAACCCCATACATGAGGATAATAAGGCTCTGTTACACAGCAGTCCCTTAACCAAGGAAATGCAACCTTTTTCTTTTCCCCTTAGTTGTTTTTTTTTTTTTTTCCCCAGTCCTGGGCTTGGGCTCAGGGCCTGAGCATTGTCCTTGGACTTTCTCAAGGCTAGAGCTCTACCACTTGAGCCTCAGCACCACTTCCAGCTTTTTTCTATGTATGTGGTACTGAGGAATTGAACCCGGGTCTTCGGGCATGCTAGGCAAGCACTCTACCACTAGGCCAAACTCCCGGCCATCCTCTTAGGTTTTAAAGGTAGAAACTGGCTCTACACAAAGCTGGCCTTAAACTGGTAATCCTTGGTCAGCCTTCTAGGACTGGAATTACAATACTCGTCCACATGGCCTTTTTTTTTTTTTTTTAATATAAGCTATTGAATCCAGGGCCTTACCCTTGCTATGTATTTGCTAAGCCACAAGCTATAAGTTATAGCCTTGTTTCTACAAGTGTGTGTGTGTGTCTTTTGTTTGGTGGTCTAGGGCTTGGTCTCTGTGCCTGGGAGCTATCCCTAGGCTCCTTTTAGCTTAAGGTTAATGCTCTACCTTTTGAGCCACAGTGCCACTTATGGTTTTCTCAGTGACCGAATTAGAACTAGGAGTCTCACAATTTCCTGCCCTGGCTGGCTTTGAGCCAGGATCCTCAGATCTCAGCCTTCTGAGTAGCCAGGATTATAGGCGTGAGCCATCTATTACCTGGCTTATAAATATATTTTGAAATTTTGCTTTTCATACTTTTCTTTGAATGAGTAACATCTTGTTGGTTGTTCTAGCAATGTATTCAAGCATATTCATAGGACAAGTCACGTGGTATAGTATCCTTTATATCACACTAATGTTTATTATCCATTTTTCTGTTCATGAACAGATTTACCCAAAGGATTTATTTATTTATTTGACAGTCGTGGCTTGAACTCAGGGTCCTGGGCACACACTGTCCCTGAGCTTTTGTTCTCAAGGCTAGTATCTACTACTTTTGAAACACAGCTCCACTTCTGGTTTTCTTGTGGCTAAACTGGATATAAAAGTCTAACAGGCTTTCTTGCCTGAGCCAGCTCTGAACTGTACTCCTTAGACTTTAGCCTCCTGAGTAGCTAGGGTTATAGGCATGACCCACCAGCACCTGGCCTGAAATTTTGTTATTATAATATTAGCTTCTTCCTTTTCTTTTTATTTTTTGCCAGTCCTGGGGCTTGAACTCAAGGCCTGAGCACTGTCCCTGAACTTCTTTTTCTCAAGACTAGCACTATAGCAGTTGGGTCAAAGAGCTACTTCCAGTTTTTTCTTGTTGATGTAGTATTGAGGAATTGAATCCAGGGCTTCATACATGCTAGGCAAGTACTACCACTAATCCACATTCCCAGTCGTACAATATTCACTTATTACCGGAATAACTATTACAAGCAAAACTAAATGAACCTCAGGAACAGTGCCCAAGCCTCATGACCCTTCCCCCCCCTACACACACACACACACAAAAAAAGCTCAGACAGTACCCAGGCCTGGCAGGAAAAAAAAAAATCAGAAAATACAAAAATGGTATTTAATCCTTTAAAAACAATATTCTTTTTAGAATGCAGGATGCATGCAACTTTTACCATATGCTATATTATTTATGGTACATTAGTGGCAGAGGTACATTTTGGAAAATGTATCTGTTTGTCATCTTGCTTACACAGTGGGCCTACAGGTCTACACATATAACCTACATTGTAAAGGTCTGTATTTCTAAAATGTTATTTTGTAGCATGTGACTGGAAATTGGGTCCAGGACTCTCCCAAATCAAAACTCAAAGTTGTTCAAGTAACTTAATCATACTTTTTTTTTTTTTTTTTGTTGGTCTTCATGTTAAACTCTAGACCTGGTCACTGTCCCTGAGCTCTTCAGCTCAAGGCTAGCATTCTACCACTTGAGCCACAGTGCCACTTCTAGTTTTCTGGTGGTTAACTGGGAGGTAAGTGTCTCTCCGACTTTCCTGCCTGGGCTGGCTATGAACAGTCATCTCAGCCTCCTGGGTAGCTAGGATTACAGTTGTGAGCACCAGCGCCCAGCTTCCCAGATACTTAAAGCATTGCCAGGTTATTGATAATAACTAACACATTATAAATGCTGTATAAATGCTACATATATTATTTAAAGACTGACGATACTCTGTACATATTCACTACAGGCAGGACCATCACAGAGCCTAACTACATAAAACACAGAAGAAAAAGACGCAAAGTAAACAATGCCCAAACACTGCTGGAGAAAAAGGAGCTGCGCTCTGGAAAGAGGCTACAGTGGCGTATACCTACACACAATTTCAATTTCCGGGACTCACCACTGTGCTCAGCCTCTGGCCAACGCAAATTCTGCTTTTTGAAATTTTGTCAAGTTAAAATCCTTGGGCTGGGAATGTGGCTTAGTAGTAGACTGCTTGCCTAGCCTGAATAAAATCTGGTGTGATTCTTCAGTACCACATAAACAGAAAAAGCCAGAAGAGGCACGGTGGCTCAAGTGGTATAGTGCTAGTTTTGAGCAAAAAGCAGCTCAGGAAGTGCCCTGGCCCTGAGTTCAAGTCCCAGGACTGGTAAAAAAAAAAAAAAAATATATATATATATATATATATATATATAATTGGTTAAAATCCAAGGATGCAAATGCTTTGTTTTGTCTTTTTACTATGTTTTTCGGATTTTTAAGTCCGTAAGTGCACAGTTTTTTTCTAATTTTTAAACCCTTTCCTCCCATTTTGACATTTGCACTTGGAGAACACTTGAGTTTCGAAGGTTTGGGGCATCCACCCCAGAAAGTGGGAATTTGATTTTTCCCTTCCGAACTGGAAGAACATTTTTATGAATAATTTTTGTCTAGGAGAATTTAACAGTGTCATTCAAGGTTGTTGTCTATAAGGGTGGTTCATTTTATCTGACCCTTTGTTACTCAAAGTAAAGTACTAGGAGTCCTAAGACATGTTCTGTTCTTGTACATTATACTGATGAAGTCAGGATTAATTTGATTTCAAACCTAAGAACAGTGATAAAAACTTGTTTTCAGAAATGCATTCTGGAAGAGAAAAATATTGTAAAATGTGTAGTGAATGTTTCTTCAGTTTCTTGTTCAGCCAATGAGGAAAGGGCATTGCCTTTCTTTTTACCATTAATCACTTCTCAATAAACGTGAGATCCTGTTGAGAAAAAAAAAAAAATCCAAGGATGCAGAACCCATGGATATGACATTCTGAAACTTATTTTCCATAAAGAGGAGCCTGAGAATTCCACACATATAAACTCAGGCAGAACAGAATAAAGGGCAGCAGTAAAAAGGATCAAAGTTTACATGCTGCACACGGACCTTGAAAACATATTAAGTCAAAGAAGTCAGTTACAGAAAGACACTTATTATAAACTTTCAGTTTATACAAAATGGAAATAAATGCCCAGGCTAGGCAAACATAAGCAGACAGGAAACAGCTTAGTGGTTACTGAGGCCTGAAAAGAGAGGAAGCTGAGAGTGACTGCATCAGGGGCTTCTAGGCTTTTCTGGAGGCAAGAGACTAACTACTGGTGACAGCCTTTGAGCGATGTACACATGGAAAGTCAGAAAATCACGCCTAATTCCGCTGAATTTTTTTGGGGGGGAGGGAGGGAGGCAGGAGTAATATCTCCACCGAACTGTCACTGTAGGAAAACAAACAAATAAAAGCGGGGTGTGCAGTGCTTGGCACCTTGGTGAATCCTCTCCACAGGCGCAGCACGCGAGGCTGAGACGGGGTGCAGCGTTCCTGGGCTGCCGGGGCTAAACACTTGGCGCGGTTCACGGGTCCGTCTCGGTGGGAATCCACACGCAGAAAGTCACCGGCAAGCCACCGTGTCAAATCAGGAAATTCAGCGACAAAAAAGGCCATGGGGGAGACGCGGAGCGAAGAACTAAACAAGTTTGGGGGTGCCGCGCAGGAGCTCCCCTCCAAGCCCGGCTCCCCCCGCCCCCTCCGTCCGCACGAGGGCCAGAACCGGCGTGGAAGCGGCGAGCGCGCCGCTCCACGCGTGCCGCGCCTCCCGGACCCTCCCGGACCGCGGGGGCTGCCGTCCTCCGCGATTACGGAAGTCGCACTTTTAATCGCCGGGCTCCCGCAGCCGCGTCCGGCGGGAGCCGCTCGCCCGGGCGGCCCCGGCGAGGGCGGGGAACCCAACACACACGCAACTACCTCAACCCCCGGCCCGACGCAGCCCCGGGGACTCGGCACGCGGGCGCCCGCCCCGCCGCCCCCGCCCGCCCGCGGGTCCCGGCCCGCCCCGCTGGACAGCTCCAGCCCGCGCCGGGCGCCCACGCCCGCCCCGCCGGCCTCCGCCCTGCCCCTCCCCACCCCCGAGCCCGCACACGTGTGTAGCCCGACGCCGCCCCACCGGGTCCCACGTGCACCTGGTCGAACACACGCCCCACGTGCGGGTGCCCCACGGGCTTCCGCGGGGAGCCGGGGTCACCGCGTGACCCCGGGGCGCCCGAGGGACCCGACGGGGGGGGCGGGCACCAGGCCCGGGTCCCCGGGGTCCCGGCCTCCCCCGCCCCGTGGGGGAGGCGTCCACACCCATCCTCCCGCCCAAGCCCCACGAACCCCGGGGCCGGGGGCGACGGCCCCTTTAAGACGCGGCCCAGCCGCGGCCCCGCGGAGAGGGGCGCAACGGGGCCTCCCCGAGCCCCCCCTCCCCAGCCCGCCCACGTCCGGTCGCCTCACCTCGGGCCGCGGGGCCCCGCCGCCGCGGCGGCGGCGGAGGGGGTGCGGGGTGCGGGCGGGGTCCGGAGGGGGGGGTCGCCCCGCCGACGGTGGAGCCGCGCTTCGCTCTCGGAGGCCGGGAGACGGTGACCGCGTTGGACGTGAACGCTCCTAGCTCGCTCCCTCGGCGGCTCCTGGGACCCCAAGATGGCGGCGGCGCTGAGGCGGCTGCGGGCGCTGGGCCGGCGGCGGCGGCGGCCACTTTCACTCACTGAGAGGAGCGGAGCAGGGACACGGGGAGCCATGGCGGGGGGGAGGAGAGGCGCCATAGCCAGGCCAGAACAATCGAGCCGTTCCTCGGCCGGCTTACCCCGCCCCGCCCCCGCTCGCTGCCGGCCGCCGGCCCGGGGCCGCCCGCCCCGTCGCTGCCTTCGGCCTTGTGCAGCTGGTACCCCCGCCGCCGCCGCCCGGCGCCCCGCGCGGACTGGGGTTCGCGGGGGAGACCCTCATCTATGCTCTCTGAGTGCAGATTGGTCGGGACTTGGACTGGCGAAGATTGCCGAAAGGCGGCGGGGAGGAGGAGGAGAATGTCATCGCTAGAGTGAGCCAGCAGATCTCGCCGTCGCAGCTATCGCGAGAGCCCCGCCGCCTTGCAACCGCCGAGGAAAGGTGACTTTTCCCGGAAGTAACGTCAAGGCGGATCGCCCAGAGGTCCTGGAGAGGGTTAGTGCTGGATTGGCGGCGGTGGGCGGGGCTACCGCGCGCCGACGAGATGGGCGGGGGAGAGCCCCAATGGTTGAGCGGCGTCGGTGGGCGGGGCTCGGATGTGGGTGGGGCCCCCGGACGGCGGTAGGCGGCCGGGCCGCTGTCGGCCCCGGGATCCTCCTGCCCAGACGAGGATCTGGCTCGGGGGCTTTCGCTCACTGCCGGCGTCCCGTCGGTGACCTTGCCTTTGGATGGAGTCGGGTCGGTAGGTGTGGACACGAGAGGCCTCGCCCTCGAGTTTTTCTTTTCGAGTGTGTGTGGGGGTCGGGGGGCGGTGGCTTCTCCATTCCCGTCTAGAGCAACTTCAGTCTCCTGTTTCCAGCTCTGGAGCTCATTGGATTCCAGTCCCCAGACGACTGGCGGTGTCTGAGTCTGCGAAATGGGGGGGGAAAAAACCGAAACACACAAAAATGGTTCTTTTTTTTCATTTTCAACTTTTTTTGGGGGGGGGCCATTAGTGTGCTGTCGTCCCAGGATAAAAACAAAAAACAAAAACGACCCCATCCCGCCTTAAAGTTACTACCACCTCGCCATAGAAAAGTTCAGTTCGCAAGCGTTCACGCACATGGGAAGACATTCTCATGTTCTCTTTAAGATTCATGGGAAGAAGACCCCCGTTGGGTCCCCTGGTCCAAGACACCCTTGTGTGACTTAGTTAAAATGAGCTTGCTTGCTAAGTTGCAAATGCACAATCGTGGTTCAGCAAGCAGAAAAACCTGAGGGGGGGGAAATGGAGCAGAGAAAAAATAATGCACCGTAAATGTTTTAAACATCTGAGCTGCACGATTCTACAAGCCACTCCTCAAGTAGTGCCTGCAGCCACTCCGCTGCCTCCTCTAAGGGCCTTCAGAAAGGAAAGTCAATTGGGATGGAGGAAACACCCAGAATGCCCCCTCCTCCCGCATCTATCGGAGTACTCAATCTCTAAGTGAGTCTTAATGCCTGGCAGGCAAGTCCATCCCCCCGACCTTCAGAAGGTCAATCCTTACTCTTCCACTTAAATTTGTAATTGGATATTCTGATTAGACTACGCTGAATTGATAGACCAGTCTCAAGAGGCTTGAGATTCCATGATTTTAAATCTGTCCATAAACATTGTATCTCTGCATTTATTCATTTTGTTTCAACCTCTTGTCTCTTCCCCTCCCCTCCCCTTTGTTTTGTGTGTGTATGCTGGTCCTGGCGCTTAAAACTTAAGGCCTCCTGAGTAACTAGAAGTACAGGCGTGAGGCACTGCCACCAAACAACCTCTTGCCTCTTTTTTTTTTTTTTTTTTTTTTTTGCCAGTCCTGGGCTTAAGCACAGGGCCTGAGCACTGTCCTTGGACTTTCTCAAGGCTAGAGCTCTACCACTTGAGCCTCAGCACCACTTCCGGCTTTTTTCTATGTATGTGGTACCGAGGAATCGAACCAGGGTCTTCATGCATGCTAGGCAAGCACTTTAACCACTAGGCCAAACTCCCAGCCCACAACCTCTTGCCTCTTAATGTACATTTTGAGATTTTTTTTTTTTCCTGTAGTTGCCTTGAACCTCTTCCTTTTCGTTTTTCTCTCTTTTTCATTTTTTCAGTTGTGGGACTTGAACTCAGGGCCTGGCACACCATTTCCAGTTTTCCAGTGATTAATTGAAGATAAGGGTCTCACGGACTCTCCTACTTGGCTGTTGGACCTCTTTTGTTATTAGGTTTAGTCCTAATTCCTTGATGTTGCTTTGTCTTCAAGTATTAATAAATAAATTCTAACCCTGGCTTTTTGGTATATTGTGTATTTTTTATGTGTGCACCTGCAGGAGTTTCTATGATTTGAATTGTTAACATCATGAGGTATTTTCTTCTGTATCTGAAAGGGCCTTGTGAATCACAAATCTCACACAAATGTAAGTTGTTAGTGAACACTCAAAGTGTAGCCAGACTTGGTGCCTGTATCTAGTTGCTCAGGAGGCTGATATCTGAGGATCACAGTTCAAAGCCAGTCTGGAAAGGAAAATCTCTGACACTCTTATCTTAAACTAACTACTATAAAACCAAAGTGGAGCTGTGGCCCAAGTGCTGGAGTGCTAGCATAAAACACAAAACCTCAGGGACAGTGCCCAGGACCTGAGTTCAAGTCCAGGACCAACACACATTAATTATAGCCAGGCGCTAGTGATTCATACCCATAATCATAGCTACTTGGAAGCTAAGATCTGTGGATAAAAGATGACTGAGAAAGCCCAGATGCAGTGGCTCACACCTATAATCCTAGCTACACAGGAGGCTGAGATCTGAGGATCAAGGTTCAAAGCCAGCCCAGTAACAAAGGACCTGAGACTCTTATGTCCAATTAATCACTAGAAAATAGAAAGTGGGGCTTAGCTCACACACACAAAGGACAGAACAAAAATACTTTTATAGGGAGAAAACAAAGACTAGGCTCAGAAAGTCATTAAAACTTGGCTGGTGCCTTTGATTTACACCCCTAATACTAACAATTTTGGAGGCTGAGATCTGAGGATCATTATTGGAAGCCAGTCTGGCAGGAAATTCCTTGAGAAAAAAAACTCCCCCAAAAAAACAAAAACAAAAACCTAGAAGTGGTGCTGTGTGCCTCTATTGCTATGAGCAGAAGAAACTCAGGGACAGTGCCCAAGCCAAGTTAAAGCCCAGCCAAAAACAATTATAAAACTTTACTCAAAATTCTGTAAAACTTTAATATTTCTACTTATAGCCACTAAAGAAAAAAAATCTAGAAACTGAAAGGTTAGTTTGCTTAATAAGTCTTTTTCTGAAAGTTATTCAAAACAGAGAAAAATGCTGTGACTTTGAGTTGTGGAATTATGGCTGACTTTTGAATGGGTGTGGCATACTGAGGCTTGAACTCAGGACCTGGGTTCTGTGCCCAAACTCGTTTTGCTCAAGGCTAGCACTCTACCAGTGGAGCCACAGCCCCATTTCTGGCTGGTGTGGGTAGTTAATTGGAGATGAGAGTCTGGGACTTTTCCTGCCAGTACTGGCTTTGAACCTCGGTCCTTGGATCTCAACCTCCTGAGTAATTAGGATTACAGGCGTGCCTGGCTACTGCTGACTTTGAAACATCCCTATTCAAGTTTTCTACTGTAAGCACTTTTTCTTTCTTTTTTTTTTTTTTTTTTTTTTTTTGGCCAGCCCTGGGGCCTGAACTCAGGGCCTGGGCACTGTCTTTGGACTTTTTTTACTCAAGGCTAGCAATCTGCCACTTGAGCCATGGCACCACTTCCCACTTTTCCTGTGTATGTAGTTCCAGAGAATCAATCGCAGGGCTTCCTGTGTCCTGGGTGAACTCACTACCACTGGGCTGCGCTCTCCACCCAACACTTACTTTTTAAACAAAAGAGCACTAGACAATGATAAAACTGTTTATAGGCAAATAAGGTTAAAACTGAGAAAGAGGGCCTGAGAATGTAGCTTAGTGGTAGAGTGCTTGCCTGGCATGCATGAAACCGTGGGTTCGATTCCTCAGAAGGAAAGGGATAAGTTCCTCCTCATACTACATCCTCATACTCATTTGTAGAGCATGTCCCCCAGAAAGCTCTTCTTTGATGAGACAACAGGCTTTAATGGGGGCTTTTGGAAAAAATATTCACCTATTGGTTTTATTACTGCTAACTTCTTCAGATCCAACTCATATATGAAATGAACAGAACACAAGGACTAGAAACAGGTGCTTAGAAAATTCCTTTGCTACCAGGTACCAGTGGCTCACACCTGTAATCCTAGCTACTCAGGAGGCTGAGATCTAAGGATGGAGGTTCAAAGCCAGCCCAGGCACTAGAGTCTGTAAGACTCTTATCTCCAATTAACCATGGAAAAACTGGAAGTGGCACTGTGACTCAAGCAGTAGAGTGGTAGCCTTGAGCTGAAGAGCTTAGGGATAGCGTCCAGGCCCTGAGTTTAAACCCCATGACCCACAAAAATAAACAAATGCATTTATTAAAAGACATTGACTCTCTTGGGCTGGTGGTTAAAGTGCTTGCTTAGCATGCACAAAGACCCGTGTTCGATTCCTTGGTACCACATACATAGAAAAAAGCCGGAAGTGGTGCTGAGGCTCAAGTGGTAGAGCTCTAGCCTTGAGAAAGTCCAAGGACAGTGCTCAGGCGCTGAGCCAAAGCCCAGGACTGGCAAAAAAAAAAAAAAAAAAAGACATTGACTCTCTTCACTCTGTAAATATCCAAAGGTTGACCAACTACAAAACAAGAAAAAAGCTTAGCTTTCTTGACTCATTTTGTATGTCTTTGCTTAGCGTTGTTCTCTTTGGTTAGGTTGTAGCAACCTTTGATTCCAGGAAGAACAGGACTGGGAGGGAGGGAAAAAAGAAAAAAAAACTTGTAACAAGACCAAAGAAATGTACTCTTACCAGACACTATGGCTCACACCTATGATCCTAGCTACTCAGGCGACTGAAATCTAAGGATCATGGTTCAAAGCCAGCCCAGGCAGAAAAATCCTTATGAGATTCTTCAGTTAGCTACTCAAAAATCGAAAGTAGAGTAGTGAGCAAGAGAGTCCAGGGACAGCACCCAGGCCCTGAGTTCAAGCCCTACAACCAACCAAAAAAGTACTCTTTAGGGCCGGGAATTTGGCCTAGTGGTAGAGTGCTTGCCTAGCATGCATGAAGGGTTTGATTCCTCGGTACCACATACGTAGAAAAAAGCCGGAAGTGGTGCTGAGGCTCAAGTGTAGAGCTCTAGCCTTGACAAAGTCGAAGGACAGTGCTCAGGCCCTGAGCTCAAGCCCAGGACTGGCAAAAAAAAAAAAAAAAAAGTACTCTTTACCTAACTTAGCCCCTTTATAATAACGATTTAGAAAATGTTAATTTTCTCCATGGGGAGTTTGGCCTAGTGGTAGAGTGCTCCCCTAGCATGCACAAAGCCCTAGGTTTGACTTCTCAGTACCACATACACAGAAAAAGCTGTAAGTGGCAATGTGGCTCAAGTGGCAGAATGCTAACCTTGAACAAAATGTGTCCCAGGACAGTGCCCAGTCCCAGAGTTCAAGCCTCAGGAGTGGCAAAAAAAAAAAGTTTCTGATGAGTCTGACCTTTTTGTTGTGACAGACCCCACCCACCTTATCAATCCTGATATGATCCATAGAGCCATCCATAGCTGTGACAAGAACTGCTTGCCACTCATGCATCATTCTTCCTCTCATGAGAGTACTCTAAAAATGGCTGAAATGCTTACTTCACAGGTACCTACGGCAGGCCTGTGCCTGTGCTATGCAATAAATCTTTCTCTGCATTTCACCACTACTCATTTTTTAAATTTGGTATCAGAGCAAATGTCAGGACCTCACATGCAGAAGCCCTGGAGCCGCGCCTCTGGCCTGGCTTTAGAGGGTAGCTCTTCAACCTAACACCTACCTCTTCTTGACTCTGTCACTAGCTTGGGTCCAGAAGCCATGGGGAGTAGTGGACCTGCATCATGTAGGTTTGGGTACGTCACACTGTGATTATACATGATCCAGTCACCTACTGACCCATTTCTTAGAACTTTGTCCACGGTTAAGCTACACCAGACAGCAGGAAAGTGAATGAAGCTGTGACGCATAGTACAAAGTAATATTGAATAAAGGACTCCAGAATCAAAAGAATAAGTCAGTATTTCATCTATGTACCATTCCCAAACTGCTTTGCCATGGACTTCATAAGTAGATGGTAATAATATAAAGAAAAGCAAGGATATAAGTTCAAAACAAAGCAGGATAATGGCTACCTTTGGGCATGGAAAGATGCAAGGGAGTTAGAAGAGGAAAGGAGAATGGGGTAAGATTCTATGATACCTGTAAAGCTGGAACTCGGGGCCTGGGCACTGTCTCTGAGTTGTTTTGCTCAAGGCTAGCACTCTACCACGTGAGCCATAGCACCAGGTCTAGCTTTTTCTGTTTATGTGGTACTGAGAAATTGAACCCAGGGCTTCATGCATGCTAGGCAAGCAATCTATCACTAAGCCACATTTCCAGCCCCTATTTTCATTTTATCAGCTTCAATTTATATTTCACAACAGAGAAGTTATATGTGTGTGTATGTATTTAAAAAGTCCCTAGAATGGCTCATTTGTTCCTCTGAGTATTTCCAGTCATTGTCACCTGGAAAATCAGGAATTTAATTTCATAATGGAGATTTCACAAGATGCTCAAGCAGAGTGCTTTCCTGGTTGCCCACTACAGCGCATCTAACATTTTGTGTCTTCTCTTGTTCCTGGAATCTTTAATCTAAAAAAACTCCCCAGAAAACCATTTACCCCAATCTGGCAAAGTTCACTATTATAATTCAGTGCTGCTGGTGATAAACTCAGAAATCTTCCATTCTTTAAATGCTTGCACATTTATTTTCTTTATAAATATTTATTTTATTTCATCAAGTGCCAGGATCCAAGTTGCATTATGGTGATTTCCAGACCTCACCCACCCCCTTCCTTTTTTTTTTTTGCTGGTCCTGAGGCCTGAATTCAGGGACTGGGCACTGTCCTTGAGCTTTCTCAGCACCACTTTTTTGGCTTTTTCTATGTATATGGTATCAAGGAATTGAACCCAGGGCATTGTGCATGCTAGGCAAGCATTGTAGCACTAAGCCATGCCCCTGGCCCCAATCTGTCTCTACTAGCTACATTGCACAGTCGACTGACTGCTAGAAATATGGCGAGTCCAATGAAGAATGCAATTTGTAGTTTTAGTTATATGGCTAATGACTCCTGAGTTCTGAGGAACAAATCCAAACAAATCCTTTTTTTTTAACCTGGTTAATATAGGAATTTGAACTTGGGGGCTTTCACTTGTGTGGCTTATTTACCTGGATGACATTGTACTACTGTGTACCACAACGTCAGCCTGGCTTTTAGTTGGTTATTTTGGAGATAGCCTCATGGACTTTTCTACCCAGGCTGGCTTTGAGCCTGAGTACTTGGAATCCCCGCCTCCTGTTTTTGGCAGTGCTGCTGTTTGAATGCAAACCTCATAGAGTTCTCTAGGTTCTCTAGGTTCCTCTAGTACTTGAGCCACAGCCTTGCAGAGTTTTAGATCTTTCTCAAATAGGGTCTCAACTGTGTTCAGCCCGCCTGGACTACTACAATTCTATTTATGCTTCCTGTTTAGCTAGGATGGCAAGTATATACCCCAGAGCCCTGCTTTTTCAGGTTGAGATGGGGGTGGGTGTCAACTTTTTTTTTTCTTTTTGCCAGACCTGGGTCTTGAATTCAGGGGCTGAGCACTGTCCTTGGACTTTCTCAAGGCTAGAGCTCTACCACTTGAGCCACAGCACCACTTCTGGCTTTTTTCTATGTATGTGGTACTGAGGAATTGCACCCGGGTCTTTGGCCCTCGATAATTTTTTTCTCCCCCCAATGGCCTTGAACTATGATTCTCCTGATTGCCTCCCAAGTAGCTAGGATTATAGGAATGAACCAGTAAGCCCCCTCCCCAACTATGTATTGCAGCTTAGAGAGAGAGCAACAGCGTGATGCAAAGAAAGTATATGCTACTGGGCACCAGAAACTCATGCCCATAATTCTAGTTCCTCAGGAGACTAAGATATGAGGGTGGAGAGCCAAAGTTAGGCCAAAAAGGAAAATCCATGACATCCTTTTCTCCAGTGAACCACCAGAAAGCCAAAAATGGAGCTCTGGCTCAAGCTCCATTCACTGTGTTTGTCTCTTAAATTCTAGGCTCCTACTCTCTATGCCTCATTTTCTGTTGTGCCTCAGTCACAAAATTATACACAGAGTTCTTCAAAAATATGATCTATTGTTTTATTTTGTATCACATATGTAAATATACATATTTGTACATATGTACGTTAATGTAGGAAACAACTTCAAATGTGAGGACCAGATGCTGGTGGCTCATGCCTGTAATCATAGCAACTTAGGAGGCTGAGATCTGAGGAACATGGACAGGAAAGGTGTGAGACTTATTTCCAACCAATTACTAAAAAATTCTGGAAGTGGAGTTGTGGCCCAAGTGGTAAGGTGACAGCCTTGAGAGGGGAAAAAAGCTCAGGGACAGCACCGAGACCCCCGAGTTCAAGCCCCTGGAATGACAATAAAAAGAAAGTCTAAATTTCAGGACATTGATAGGAATTACTTTCTGGAGTGGAAGTAAACCAACCACATTCTTGGCTCAACCTGAAGACGTGTTCACAAGATGAACCAACAAGCACAACGAAGGACCAGGTGAGAGGGCCGCCTGCCATGGTACCTCTACTCTCAGATACACTCAGCCTAGGTGTGTTCTCAGGCTCAGGAAGGCACAGCAGCTTTTTAGTAGCATCCAAAATCAGCTGTGCAGACAAGTATGTTGCCTGTCTTATGCTATCCCTAAGTTTCCTGGAAGAGTAAGAGTAATTTAGTCCTGTAACAGAGGCAGGACTTTTTTGGGTTTTTTTTTTTTTTTTTTTGGTCATGGGGCTTGAACCTCAAACTCTTGATCCTTATGCCTCTGCCTCCCAAGAGCTGTGATTAGAAGAGTGTACTGATAACGTTGCCCCTTCAAAATACAGATTTCTAATTTAGATTCTGATCTTGAAATCCAGATACATTCCAGCATCTTCCTACTATGATCCAATTAAGGGGAGTGAGAGATAACCCAATGCCAAAACAGGTTTATTGGTTACTGTTTACCAAAGAATGTGATAAGTGTGCAAATCCTCAATGAAAAAAAAAAGCTCAATATAAATGTCTTAGAAAACACATCTACCTCAGGCAAACAGAATAAAGTGAACCTTCTAGCTTACAACAGCCATACTTAAAAGAAGTCCAGAGTCACTGCTCTGTTAGGAAAATGGACAAAACTATCTGAAAGAAAATGAGAGAAAAATTGAAAGTACAATTTTGATGAACAGAATAAACATTTAAAATTCAAGCACAAAGTTAATATTTTAAGAAGGAAAAAAGTATAGGTGAAGTTCTCAGACATCTTTTATCATTCTTTTGGTTTGTTGTTTTTGAGATAGGGTTTTGCTTTGTAGCCAGGCTGGCCTTAAATTTGCTATCTTCTGCCTCAGACTCAGCCTCTCATGTCCTGGGTTACAGATATGCCACTATATCTGACTTTCCGACGGCGAGTTTTTAAACTAATGACTAAAATTTTTACAGAACCTTCCTAACCAGTCTAAAACTGGTTAAGAAACTTCACCAAGACAGGTGTCAGTGGCTTATACCTGTAATCCTGGCTACTCAGGAGGCCAAGGTCTGAGGATCACGCTTCAGAGCCAGCCTGGGTAGCAAAGTCTTTGAGACTCTTATCTCCAATTCACCACTAAAAGCCCAAAAGTGAGGTTGTGGCTCAAGTGACAGAGTGTAAGCCTTGGGCACAAAAGCTCATGAGCCGTACCCAGGTCCTGAGTTCAAGCCCTAGGACTGGCACCAAGAAGAAAAGAAAACCTCACCAAATTGATAGTTTTCCTTTCCTCAAGTCATTTAAACCTAAATTATGAGAACCAATTTACACTGGCCACTGTGAACATTTCTGCACAGGGGCGTAATTGAAAATTTTACCTCTTATTTATCCATTCCCATCTTAGACCAAATATCAGGATATGTGAACAAGAGGATGTCATTTTCCTGGAAGCTTGTGACCAAGATATGACAAAGGTATAACATGAGAAAACTTACGCACTGAAGAAGGCCTAAAAGAGTAGAGAAAATGAGCCAAGCACCTGTATGGCCTCAAAATAAACTGCATGTCCTAAGGCAGATTCCTAAAAAGTGTCTGTGTGCGTGTGTGTGTGTGTATACATTACTGGGGTTTGAACTCAGGGATCTGTGCTGTTGCACTTATCTAAGGCACATTTAGAGATGGATTCATCCACAAATCTGTCTTCTCTAAGGCTGGACAGGGAGGGAGTGGGGAAGCCTCGGCTCTTTGGAGAGGCTGGATGGGGCCACTCTGTGACACTCTGGTTTCCTGCGGAAGAGGAGACACTAAAAAGTCTTGTTTTGTGCATGTGAAATCCTCCTTATTTTCCACCATTAAAAGCTGTTCAATCTCTTCTTTCAAAGAACAACTTGTGTGAAATGCATTCTTGGGGATTATCAAGTCGTCTTCCTGAGTGCCACTGTGATTCTCCGGTGCTCTGGCCTCGGGGCTAATGGCTGTATCACCTGAGTCCTCGCTGGCTTCTTCTTTTGTGGGAAGTACATACTGAGACTTTGTTGTTGCTTGTTTGGATTCTTTCAACAACTTCACATGCTTTTGAAAATCACGAGATATAAAACTTGGAGCTTTTTCTACCCTAGAATTTTTACAAACTAAGAGGCCTTGGATGTTTTCCTCCTTCCCTCCTTTCTCTGTTGCTGATTTCTTTGGATGGAGCTCTGTCCTTATTAGGAGCCCTTGTGCATTTACTCTGTATTCTTTTTCGGCTCGCTCTCTGCGCTGCTTCTGGAAGTCCTTTAGTTGTAATAGTTCCTCTGGCAGCTCCATACACGTGGGCTAAGAAAAGGAAAATAGGTTTATGCCAACTAAATTTCTGAATAGCGGCCTTACAATTACTTCCAATAAAAAGCTAGGGCATTGGATTCAAATGTGTTCACACAGCTCCCCCTAGTGGCAGGAAAGGGGTCCTGACGACACCCCCACAGCGATGCCTTACCTCTGTGCCTGCAAGCTGGTCTGCAGACCCTTCCCGGTAGGTGTTCAGGTACCTATCCACCAGGGTGGTTAGGTCTGACATCATCTCATCCAGAAGTACCAAGCGGAGGGGGAGAAGGTAGGTCGCCTCCAGGGCCAGAATTTTCAGTAAAGCGTGTGGAAGAGGCCGTGTGAACCACACTTCTGGATTTTCCTAGAAACATTTTTTTTTAAATGATAGTAAATAAACTTTAGAGAAAATAAATGGTGAAAGGTTGTTCCTATGTGTTGAAAGGTTAAACATATGTGTTCAAGCATGTACACTCGCATAAATACACACACACACACACACACTGACACAAGGACTATTTTGGCAAGGCTTATGTGTGCTTACAAAGGACCCATCACTAGTCCTGCTCAGAAAACACTGGAAAGAAATTGTCTTCAAGCAGGAAACCCTCTAACACTCACCAGGAGCCTGTGTCTTTCTTCGAGAAAGGAGAGATGTTTAGGGGCAACTTTAAGGTGTCTGACTAAACTCTCCTGTAAAGTGCTGATGCAGTTGGGAAGAAAGCCACCCGTTTCCATGGAAAACTGAAGGACATCTGCTACCTGTGGTATGAGAAAAAGACAAACTAACCAGTTAATGAATATACATACATACAACATGGTCTCATGGGTCAAAATTATTTTAGGCAATAAGGGCTGGGAATGTGGCCTACTGGCAGACTGACTGCCTGTCTAGCATACAGGAAGCCCTGGGTTTGATTCTTTGGTATCATGTACACAGAAAAACCGCAAGTGGTGCTGTGGTTCAAGTGGTAGAGTGCTATAATTTTAAGGCATTTTGTCAGTGTTTTTTTTTTTTTTAGTTCACCAAACCCTTTTACACAGCATACAAACATATCAGAATGTGACACCAACCCAAACACACACATTATTTATTGGACAAAGATTATTTTCTACTAGGACTTATACACACTGGTTCAAATCGAGCCTTCTCTTTCACGTACCTGTGTATCAAAGACGTTATTCAGCATGATTCCATACTGATGAGAGAGGCAGTCAGAAAGCCAACGGCAGTCATGGATAACCTAAGGAGCCAGGAGATGAGACAGAGAATTAGAGCCTGGCTACTAACCTTACTACCCGAGAATCTGCTCCATTCTCACCTTTAAAATTCTTTTGTCTTCTAGTATCATCTGAAGTCCATTGTTGAAAGCGCGACTTCCCAAAAGGAAAATGTCAAATAAGTATACTCGACTATTTGTGGCCACCTACGACAGACAATATCACAGGCTTAATAACTGGAAGAGATCTGAGGATCAAGAGTACAAGATGTGGGACAAAAACATTTAACACCTTCACAGTTGATCAGACAAGAGATATTCAGTGACTCCTAGGGAAACACAAGTTTAAACTGATCCTAAGTTTAAAAAAAAAAAAAGACATAATGAGCTTTGTGTGGCCCAATGATCTACATGTATGAGCCTGGGTTTAATACCCATCACGTCCACAATGAAGACAAAGTCACTGCGGTTTTCAGGGAAAGAAAAGGACAAGCAAATGAATTTGATTTTCACTGCCAACAGCTTCAACTTAAACCACGTTTGTTCACCCATGGCATTCTAATTGCAGTATTGTGAAATACAATGCAACGTTTAGTTAATCTGGAAGGGCTGAAGGTTGAACTGATCATAGATGGTTTAATCAATCATGCATACGTAAGGAAGTCATCATCACAAACAGAAAAGACTGGGGCTGGGAGTGTGGCCTAGTGGCAGAGTGCCTGCCTAGCATGCAAGGAGCCCCGGGTTCCATTCCTTAGTACTACATACATAGGAAAAGCCAGAAGTGGTGCTGTGGCTCAAGTGGTAGAGCACTAGCCTTGAGAAAGCCCAAGGACAGTGCCCAAGCCTTGAGTTTAAGCCCCATGGCTAACAATAACAACAACAACAACAAGAATCAAATGAGCTGGGTGGGAGGCTAAGATCTGAGGGATTGAAGTGAAAAGTCAGTCTGGGCAGGAAAGTCTTATCTCCAATTAACTATCAACAAATTAGAAGTGGAGCTGTGGCTCAAGCGGTAAAGAGCTAGCCTTGAATGAAGCAGCTCAGTGTCAGTGCCCAGGCCCTGAGTTCAAGCCCCAGGACAGGCACAAAAACAAAACAAAACACAACTGGTAAATATACAATTACTCAAAATGGAAAATTTTGAAAAAAAAATCACTTACCTGAAGCCAACAAAGCTTTCCGTGGCGACACACATTAGTTCCTTCTGCCGCCACGCTCAGGACACTCTGCTTTTTGATGTGAAGCATCTGGAAAGAGAAGGAAGAAGCTAATGGCTGCAGGGAACACAGTGGCATCGTGACATCACCAGTGGCAACTGCAAACAAAGTGGACCATTGCCTTAAGTATACCAATCTGATGAGTACAAAACAGAATTAGTAAAAATACTGAAACTTCCTACAAGGTGGATGAATTTTGAAAATATTATGCTAAGCAAACAAAGCTGGTCAAAGAAAATCGCCAAAATCCATTCATATACAATGTCCTGAACAGGCAAATCTAAACAGAGAAAGCAGCCACTGAAGAGGGGTTGGGTGAGATGGCTAAAAGGTTTCTTTCTATCTGGATGCTGGCAGCTCACACCTATAATCCTAGCTAGGAGGCTCAAATCTGCGAATCTTGGTTCAAAGCCAGATCAGGTAGGATCATCCATGAGGTTCATATCTCCAATTAACCACCAGCAAAAAGTGGAGCTGTGATACAAAATAGTAAAGCACTAGCCTTGAGCAGAAAAGTTCAGGGCTAGCCCTCAGGCCTTGAGTTCAAGCCCCACAACCAATATAAACAAAAGATAATTTCCATCTTTTCTCTGAAACTGGTTTTTCATTTCTGTCAGATAGGATTGGAAATACTTATAATAATTACTAAGGAAGAAGAGAAGTGGGTAAGGAGACTTTCAGGAAGCCTGAGAGAGCAATGGCTACTGAGTACCAGAATAACCATTCCACACCAGTGCAGGGTGACAAAAAGAAGATGATTTAAGTAACTGCCTCCCAGCCTCTTCCTTTCCTATTACTTCTTATTTCAGTGGACTTGTCTCATCCACCTCCTGGTTCTATGAGGAATGCTTTGGCCTCATGCCTTTGGTACTTCCTAATTCCACATTTGGAAAACCCTTCACCAAGCTCACCTCCTTACATTCTCCAAGTTCCTATTCCAAAGTCATCTCTCTAGAGAAGTTGTCTCAGTCTGTCCCATATAAAACAGTGCTTCCTGGTCACTGTGCATTCCTAACCGTGCTTTGTCTTTCTTCACAGCAATTATTTCCAGCTTTTGCTAGGCACGGATGGCTCCTGCCTCTTGGCTCCTCCTTAATGAAGAGGCTCAGATGTGAGTGCCAAGGATTGCTGCCAGTCTACGCAGGAAAGACTGTGAAACTGTGAAGCTCTTAATTTCAATCAACCACCACCGGGGGTGGGGGGGAAAGAGGTAAGTGGAGGGGTGGCTCAAGTGGCAGAGTGGTGGCCTTGAGTGAAAAAGCTAAGGTATAGTACCCAGGCCCTGAGTTCAAGGCACAGTACCAGCAGACAAACACACACATGCACACATATAAATACATGCATGCACGTACAAGCGCATGCACACACACACACACACACACACACACACACACACACACACACGCACACAGAATATAAGCTTTTAAGGGCTAGAATTTTGTCGCAATTATTATTTTACTCCACGTTTTACAACAGATTGGCATATATCCATTCCATCAAGTTAATAAGAACTCCACCACAGAACTAAGGAGAAATCAAGGACACACAGACAGGATAGCTACACGGAGCCAGTCCTGGGAAGGGCAGAGAGCAAAACTTACTGCAGCACCGAACTTCTGTTGGAACTGATCAATGACTGTGTATGTCACTTCCTCTTCCTCTACGAGAGAAAGAAGGCATTAATTTCACTTCCATCCTTAACAGACAATGTTTCTACTACTAAGAGTGGTCAAACCCATTATCATCCGGGTCAGTCTTTCATGCAGTGCATACTAATAATTGCCATCAGACTTTCTTGCTCCAGTTGGCACTGAAATATTAATCATCAGATCTCATCCTCCTGAGTCGCTGGGATTACAGGCATAAGCCACCTGCACCAGCTCATGAACTTTTGTTTGTTTGTTTATTGTAGGTCATGGAGCTTGAACTCAGCCTGGGCAGTATCCTTGAGCTCCTCAGCTCAAGGCTAGTGCCCTACCCTTGAGCCAAGCCCCACTTTCCATTTTCTAAAGGGAAACTGGACGTAAGAGTCTCAGGTGCTTTTGTGCCCAGGCTGGCTCTGAACCATGATCCTCAGATCTTAGCCTCCTGAGTAGCTGGGATTACAGGCGTGAGCCACCAGCGCCCAGCTCATGAGACACCAGCTTATGAACTATTTTTTTTTAACTTGTGTTAGCCTTAAGCTTTAATTCCCTGATCTCTGCCTCTCAAGCAGTTAGGACTATTGGTTTGAGTCCTCAGAAACAACTAGGTATTGACTTTCTGAATAGGAACTCAACTGTTTAGAAAACAAAGGCAAGAAATGACAACAAACAATGACCATTTGGCAAATATTTGTTATGCAAAAGCTAGCAAGCATAAGGCCCTGAATTAAAACTTCATATGGGCAAAACCTACTTCCAAAAATTAAATAGTAAAAGAATAAACAATACAATTAATAAATGGAAAATGAATGAAATAGACAGCTCTTAGAAAAAGGACAAATGACCAATAAATACATAAAGAAATGTTCAATATTGGGGCCGGGAGTTTGGCCTAGTGGTTAAAGTGCTTGCCTAACATGCATGAAGACCCGGGTTCAATTCCTTGGTACCACATACATAGAAAAAAGCCGGAAGTGGTGCTGAGGCACAAGGGGTAGAGCTCTAGCCTTGAGAAAACCCAAGGACAGTGCTCAGGCCCTGAGCTCAAGCCCAGGACTGGCAAAAAAAAAAAAAAAAAAAAAAAAAAAAAGAAATGTTCAATATTCTTTATTATAAAGGAATCAAGAATCAAACAATACAGAGATTCCATTCCATTTCAATCAGATGCCCATCATTAAAACAATCAATAGGCCGGGAGCCTGGCCTAGTGGCAGAGCACTTGTCTCGCATGCATGAAGCCCTGGGTTCAATTCCTAGGTGCCACATTCATTGAAAAAGCTGGAAGTGGTGCTGTGGCTCAAGTGGTAGAGTGCTAGCCTTGAGAAAGTCCAAGGACAGTGCTCAGGCCCTGAAATCAAGCCCCAGGACTGGGAAAAAATATTTTATTGTCGGGCCGGGAGTTTGGCCTAGTGGTTAAAGTGCTTGCCTAGCATGCATGAAGACCCGGGTTCAATTCCTCGGTACCACATACATAGAAAAAAGCCGGAAGTGGTGCTGAGGCTCAAGTGGTAGAGCTCTAGCCTTGAGAAAGTCCAAGGACAGTGCTCAGGCCCTGAGCTCAAGCCCAGGACTGGCAAAAAAAAAAAAAAAAAATATATATATATATATATGTATATATTTTATTGTCAGGTGATGTATAGAAGGGTTACAGTTACATTTGTCAAGTAGTGGATACTTCTTGGACATTGATAGTCTTTCCCATGCTTTTCTCCCACTTTCTCTCCCCCACCCCCACCAGACTCATCTCAAATTAACCACCAAGAAAATCTGGAAATGGAGCTGTGGATGAGGTGACAGAGTGTTGGCCTTAAGCAAAAAGCTCAAGGACCGTTCTCAAGCCTGAGATCAAGCCCTAGGACTAGCGTTCACACAGACACAGAAAATGTGTGTGCGTGTGTGTGTATGATTTTTAGCCTTTTTTTAATGCCAGTCCTAGGGCTTGAACTTGAAACCTGAGCACTGTCCCTGAGCTGCTTTTTGCCAAAAGCTTTACTTTTTACTACTTGAGCCAAAGCACCACTTCTGGCTTTTTCTTTTTTTCATTTCTTTTTTTTTTTGCCAGTCCTGGGCTTGAGCTCAGGGCCTGAGCACTGTCCTTGGACTTTCTCAAGGTTAGAGCTCTACTACTTGAGCCTCAGCACCACTTCTGGCTTCTTTTCTATATGTGGCACCGAGGATTCGAACCCGGGTCTTCATGCATGCTAGACAAGCACTTTAACCACTAGGCCAAACTCTCGGTCATGGCTTTTTCTGTTTATGTAATGCTGAAGAGCTGAACTCAGGGCTTCATGCATGCTAGGCAAGCACTCTATTGCTAAGCATATCCACAGCCCTGTTACTTAGCCTTAAAGAATGATGTTATGCTATTCCCCCCCCCCAAAAAAAAAATCAGTGGAACTGGAGATTCTGAGAAGCAAATTAAGTTAGACTGAGGAAAACAAGTAATGTGTGCTTTCTCTCATGTGGAGAATCTAAACTTAAAAATAAGAATGAGGCTGGGAGTTTGGCCTAGTGGTAGACTGCTTGCCTAGCATGCATAAAGACCTGGGTTCAAGTCCTTGCTACCACATACATAGAAAAAGCTGGAAGTGGTACTGTGGCTCAAGTGGTAGAGTATTGGCCTTGAGAAAGCCCAAGGACAGTGTGTGGGCCCTGAGTTTCAAGCCACAGGACAAAAAAAAAAAAAAGTAGAATGATGACACTCCTGAAAAACTGTTTAGAAAGGGAGGAGCCAGGCGCCAGTTGCTACGCCTGCAACCCTAGCTATTTAGGAGGCCGAGAGCTGAGGACTGTGGCTTGACGCTGGTGTGGGGATGAAAGCCCTTAGAGGTCCTTATCGCTAACTAGTCAGAGAAAAGCTGGAAGTAGAATTTTGGCTTAAGACACACGGAGCACCAGTGGGATTGTGGTCTCGCGGTAGAGTGCTTGCCTAGCATGCATGAAGTCCTGGGTTCGATTCCTCAGTACCTTACATGCACAGAAAAAGCCGAAGTGGTGCTGTGACTCAAGTGGTAGAGTATTAACCTTGAGCAAAAGCAGCTCAGGGACAGTGCCTGAGTCCTAACCTCAAACCCTAGGACCAGCACACGGACACACACACACACACACACACACACACACACACTCTAGGAGGGATAGAAAATAATAGAGGATGGATTTGATCCACCTACATCACGCATGCATGAATGCAATATCACAATGAAACTCCTTTGTACAGTAAATATGCACCCATAAAAAAATACAAGGCCGAAAAGAAAAAGCCTCATCTAGGACTGTCTGCCAATCTGGAGTTGCAGAACCACCTTATCCACATACTAACCTTCCTGCTCAGCGTGGCACCACTTATCTTACTTATCATCTGTCTCTCCTGGCACAAAGCATGCCCTTACATATCAATAAGCAACTGAAATGAGATGCTTATCTTCACTGAGGGCCTGGAAGCAAAGCACAGCTCTGTCTCTCTTGGCCAACTGCGAAGAGTTCTGAGCTCCAGTAAAGAGCCTAGAATTGCTCACGCCAATAATCCTAGCCACTCAGGTGGCTGAGATCTGAGGACTGGGGTTCAAAGCCAGCCCAGGCAGGAAAGGTCATGAGACTCTTACTTCTGATGAACCACCAGAAGGTGGAGCTGTGGTTCAAAGTGGTAGAGTGCTAGCCTTGAGCAAGAAGAGCTCAGGGACTATGCCCGGGAGTTGAGTTCAAGCCCTGTGAGCAAAAAATAAACAAGCTCGAGTTTTCTGCGCCAGGGCTCACCTGATGGACTGTATTTGAGGTCACTGAGCAGAGAGGTGGTTGATACTTCTGGTGGAGGTGACACGGGTTCACATACATTTAGGTCTTCATCTTTCATTTTCTCCACCCTGTCTCTCTCGGTGTGTAGACTACCCTTACCAAAAAAAATATATACATATATATAAACAAACCAAAATAACCACCATGAAGTGAATTTGCTATTGGTTATTGGCTATACATAGTTTTGTCCCCCATTCTGCAACAAGGACTGTGGTTCCTTGGTAAATAGGGGTTCATTCATCCCCTGCTTCCAGCCTCTACTTGAGCGTGCTAGAAGAAGGCACCCATATTTTCCTTCTCATTTTTATTTCCCTAGGTCATTGTTTTTCGGCCAGTTCAAGTCCTGGGGCTTGAACTCAGGGCCTGAGCATGGTCCCTGGGCTTTCCTCAAGGCTAGAGCTCTACCACTTGAGCCACAGCACCACTTCTGGCTTTTTTATGTATGTGGTACCTCGGAATCGAACCTGGGTCTTTGTGCATGTGAGACAAGCACTCTACCACTAGACCAAACTCCTGGCCCCCCTTCCCCAGTTCATTTTATGCATCAAGTTTCTAAGTGGTTCGGAGTTAAGCCTAACCTCCCGTGCACACCTGGAAAACCCTAGTACATAGAAAATGATGCCATCATACCTAACGGATGATGCCTTTTCCCCCACGGCGCCTTGCTCCGCTTCATCCAGTAGTTCCACTGAAAAAGACATCAATCACCTCAGCCCCTTAAATCTAGCTTGACTATGAGCTGCAAGCCACGGGGGAAGAATGGTGCTCCACAGAAGGCCTCCCCAGCCAGCAGTGAGCAGAGCACACAACCAGACTGTCTAAAATTCTACAGATGCCTTACACGATATCCCTGGCTTCTTGGTACTTAGCAGAATTAGGAAATCTTTCTGTCTGTCCCACACACCCTTTTTATTCCTTCCAAGTGCCTTAGTGATCACCTGCACTAGCTCCAGACACTTCTTCTCAATCCTACTACACCTTTCTGCACACTATAGACTGTTGGAAGGTTTTCTCTTCAATTGCTCACAGATTTGGGTGTTAGGCAATAGAAATGGTGGTTCTGTTTTCTAAAAAATCCAGAATAATTCAGGATTCTGAGACAGTTGGTCCTAACTTTTCAGGAAAAGGGATAGGGAATGGATGGTGAATCTGTGATGTTGTTTGTGGGAGTGTGTGAATCCTGGAGCTTGACCTCAGGGCCTGGGCACTGTCCTTGAGCTTCCATGCTCAAGGCTAGTGCTCTACCACTTGAACCAAAGCTCTACTTTGAGCTTTTTTTGGGGGGAGGGGGCAGGTTATTGGAGATAAGTGTCTCACAGACTTTCCTGACCAGGCTGGCTTCTAAACTACGATCCTGAATAGCTAGGATTATAGGCATGAGCTACCAGCTCCAGGCTAGCTTATCAAATAAATGCACCTGTCTCTTTTTACTTTCCTGACTTTGCTTATTGACTGGATCCTAGTGTTGAGTACCCTGGCCCCTCCCGCTGGAAATCACAATGACTCGAGTTCCCTAAGATTCTTCCGTTCATACAGAAGGGTCTGCTGAGACAGTAAGAGAAAAAGCAGTCCTCAAACACCAAAAGCAAAACAACATCTTGTTCGTTTCAAATATTGGCGAGAGGCACTGAACTCTTCCACTCCCAATGCCGGGGCACTTAGGGAACAGAGACTCTCACCATTCATGATCTCATGCCCAAAAAACAGCTTCACTCCTGGGGTGCTCCGGCCACTCTCCACATTCTTCACTGTTACAAAAGCAATTCACTTGGTTATTTTTTTATTATAAAAGTAGTATTTCTCTAAAACTTTAGGAAAACATGAGGACTCTTGAATACCTGAAACCTGAGTTTTATTTAGTTAATCTCAATATTGTTGGGGGGGAAATGGCTCAAGTCTATAATTCTAGCTACTTGCGAGGTATAGATCGAAGTATCACATTTTTCACTACTCTTTTTTTTTTTTTTTTCCAGTCCTGGGCTTGGGCTCAGGGCCTGAGCACTGTCCCTGGGTTTTCTCAAGGCTAGGGCTCTACCACTTGAGCCACAGCACCACTTCTGGCTTTTTGCTACATATATGGTACTGAGGAATCGAACCCGGGTCTTCGTGCATACTAGGCAAGCACTCTACCACTAGGCCAAACTCCCGGCTATCTCCACTACTCTTAGTGGCATGTGCCGGTTAGCCCAGGTGTATGGGTTGGTGGAGTGGAACGAGGAGAAGCAATATATATGTCATTCTCCATAACATGGAAAAGCACAAGTAGAGAATCACAGGTACAAAGTGGCTGGAGTAGGAAAAGGGCCTTCCCAGCAAGTGCAAGGCCCTGAGTTCAAAGCCCAGTACCATCATGGAACCATCCGACACAGACCCTCATTATTTTCCTCAAGAAATGAAGAGTCAATAACAAAATCACAAAGCTTCAATTTGGAAGCAAAGATAATCAAGCCCAAGTAAATCTTAGTACGGTCCTTCTAAGAGAAAAAACCAAGAGAACACCAACAGTACACTGAATTAAAGTTCTCCCAAGAATATTCGAAGACCTTGAGCCTAAGGATTATTTATTATATTGCTTTTGACATCCCTTCTACATAACTCCAGAAAATAATTAAGAAAGATAATTACTTCTAAAGCTGTTAATAGTTCATATCAAGTTCAGGGATAAGCCAGGCACTGGCAGATCACACTGCAATCCTAGCTAGAGGAGGCTGAGAGCAGGGAATTTCATCATGAAGCCAGCCTGTGCAGGAACATTTTATCTCCAATTAGCCACTAAGAGGCTGGAAAGAGAGCTATGGACCAAGGAGTAAGGCACCAACCAGCCTTGAATGAAAAATCAGCTTGGGGACAACTCTTTAGCCCCAAGTTCAAATCCCACTTTTTTTTTTTTTAATTAAATGTCAGTCCTAAGGGACTGACATTATATCCACTCATTCCAGAAAATTTGATAACTAGCTCAAGGTTTTGCATTATATTAGTGAAAAGCAGTTGAGAATCATAATACAGGCCTCAGTCTGCTGATGTACCAGAGTACCACCCTGTCTGGCTTTTATACCTATCTTTGTTCTTTTTAGATCTTTCTTGCTTGCTTGCTTGCTTGTTTGCTTGCTTTTTTGTTGTTGTTGTTATTGGTCCTGGGGTTTGAACTCTGGGCCTGGAACTCTGGAACTCTGAGCTCTTCAGTTCAAGGCTACCCCCCCTACTCCTGGAGCCACAAGGCCACTTCTGGTTTTCTAGTGGTTAAGTAGAGATAAGAGTCTCACAGACTTTCATGCCTAGGTTGGCTTTGAACTGCAATCCTCACACCTCAGCCTCTGGAACAGCTAGGAGTACAGGTGCCTGGCTAGATTTCTTTTTTTCTCAGGGGCTGAGCAGTGTCCTTGGGCTTTCTCAAGGTTAGCACTCTATCACTTGAGCCACAGCATCATTTTTGGCTTTTTCTGTGTATGTGGTTCTGAGGAATCGAACCCAGGGCTTCTTGCATGCTAGACAGGTATTCTACCACTAGAACATGCTCTTGACCCTGAGACTTTTTATTTATTTATTTATTTATTTTTGAGGATGGAAGGGCCCTCTTATTATATATGGCCTGCTGGTTCCAAGTGAATAATTTCTCTTCTTTTCTTTTCTTTTTTTTTTCTTTTTGGTCAGTTGTAGGGCTTAAACTCTGGGTCTGGGTATTGTCCCTGAGCTCTTGAGCACAAGGCTAGTTCTTTTCCATTTGAGCCACAACTGGTAGTTTGGTTGGCCATAAGAGTCTCACAGACTTTCATGCCTAGGCTGGCTTTGAACAGCAATCCTCAGATCACAGCCTCTTGAGTAGCTATGATTACAAGCGTGAGCCACGAGCACTAATCATTTCTTAAAGACTACGATAAATATAACAAAACCTTTCTTCAGGACAACGATCCTGTTAGGATCCACATGCTGGAGCACACCCTCGAAGACGCCAGACACCAAGGTAAGTTTCACTCTTCTCCACAAGATCTGGTTGAGGAAATGGGAGTCGCTGCTGGGATCCATGGTCTTGGGTTCCAAGCACAGTCTGCAAATGATCTTCTTGAGGCATTCAAACTCTTGAAAACGAATGAGATTCATGATTAACAATAAAACAGCGATAGAGTGCTTGCCTAGCACTCATGAAGCCCTGGGTTCAATTCCTCCGTACCACTCAGAAAAAGCCAGAAGTGGCAGAGCACTAGCCTTGAGCAAAAAACGTCCAATTACAGTGCCCTGTATTTGTGATGGATAAGAAAATGAACGAAGGCTGGGAGTGTGGCCTAGTGGTAGAGTCCTTGCTTTGCATGCACGAAGATCAGGGTTTGATTCCTTGGTACCACATACATAGGAAAAGCCAGAAGGGGTGCTGTGGCTCAAGTGGTAAAGCACTAACCTTGAGGAAAGCCCAAGGACAGCGCTCAGGCCCTGAGGTCAAGCCCCAGGACTGGCAAAAAATAAAATTAAAAAAAAAAAAGAATATGACTGAGTAATTCAGATTTTGTTCATCTTTTTAGAAAACTAGTGAGAAAAGGGCCTTGCAAGTACTGATTTACGGGAAACTGAGAGGACCTGAGTTTTCCTTTTCCTTTCATCACTAAACGGAGTAACCTGGCTTGCGGTTGTGACCCTAGAGCTTTAACTCAGGGCCCCCGCGCTGTCTGAGCACCGCTTCCACTGGGGTGAGGATTCGCGGGAGGTGAGTGACCCAGGGAGCCAGGGCTTTAAACTGGCTCCGTCATGGCACATGGGGAAGAGTCAAGGTCAAGCCCAGTGCTGGGGGCTCAGACGTGTCATCCCAGACCTGAGGGCAGGAAGATCCACGAGCCTGGCCTCCACCTAGCCAGCAGAAAAAGCCAGCGGGGGAAGGAAGCTGTGGCTGCCAAGTGGGTGGGAGAGGCCAAGTTCAAGGCCCCCGCCCCCCAGACACAGGGCCAGGCCAATCCGCGTGGATCCACTGCACACATTCCTCCTCCCTCCCTGGCTCCCTCCGGCCTGCGCTGGGCCCGACGGGCAGGGCCCCTCCCACCCCATCCGGATCGGATGCCTTCTTGCATCCATTCCTTCACCACGTCCAGGACGACCTCGAGCTCCCCCCACCCCCCAACCTCACCGACGCGCGGGGACCCCCGTGGGCGCTGAGCTCCTCCGACTCCAAGTCCTGCGGTCGACGGCGGTTACCGCAGCCCAGCCCCGAAGGGAGGCTGGTGGGGACCGCAGGGGGCCGCGCCCGCCGCCCCAACGCGGGGTCGCGTCCCAGGCGGCCGACCGTCCGGTCCGTCCGTCCGTCCCGTCCGTCGAGCGGCCAATCGGCACGCGGCCTCGCGGCCGACTCCCCGGCGCCCCCGTGCGGCCACGCCGAGGGAGCACCGCGGAGGCCAAGCGCGCCGCCGGCGCGCGCGCGCGCACACGGCTCCTCCGAGCCGGCACGCCCGGAGTTGCCCTTTTAATTGCGGTCTCTCTCTCTCTCTCTCTCTCTCTCTCTCTCTCTCTCTCTTTCTCTCTCTCCAGCCACGGTGGCGTGGCCCCTTTAAGACCGGTGGCCGCCGCGGTTCCGGGGGGCGGGGCCTACGTCCAGCTGGACTCCCGCTGGCGCCGGAACCCCCGGCGCCGACGTCGGCTCCGGCGCGGGGCGTGGCCTCGCCTCTGATTGGCTCGTCTCTCGCCCCGCCCCCTTCCTGGGTTCCCTCCCGGGGCCGCCGTAGAAAACACTGCCCTCTCCCTCCGTGACCCCTGGCCCTTCTTTCCCGCCCTTCCTCCCTCCCTCCTTCCTTCCCTCCCGCCGCCGCCGTCGCATCTGGCGTCTCCGCTCCGTCCGGAGCTCCCGGCTCGGTGATGGGGTCTCGGGCCTCCACGTTACTGCGGGACGAAGAGCTGGAGGAGATCAAGAAGGAGACGGGCTGTGAGTTGGGGCTGGGGGTGGGAAGGCGGCCCGGCGCCCGGGGCCGGCCTCGGGGTCGTGAGGCGGGGAGCTGGGGGCGTCGTGACTTCGGGCGGGGCGGGTGGGCGCCGAGGGCTGCCGCCGCGGGCCGTGGCTGCCCACAGCTGGGGGCGCGGACCCCCCCGTCCCTCCCGGCATCCGCCCGGGGCGCCCCCGGCTCCCTCCCTCCAGCTTTCTGGGGACCAACGTCCGTCCGCCGCGCACCGGCTTCCTGACCAGAAGGTAACCCTTCTAAGCAGAGCAACTCAGGAACTGGGATCCACAAGCCATCCCTTTAACGTTTTCTGGGCCAGGATCGGAAAAAAAAAAACAACCCACTGGTAACTTGTATGGGAACTACAGATTCTTGCCACAAACTCGAAAAGTGAACAGCGAAACCAAGACCGTGTCGGAAGCCACGGTGACTGGAGACCCCTTTCAATCATCAGGGGTGTGGAGGGTGTGAACCTTTGGGAGAGAAAATACTGCGACCACCAATTTACTACCTACCTTGAGCTTGCTAGCTGTCCTAATTTCATATGTACATCCATTTCTTCTGTACTTTATGCACTGTTAAAAATTGAATGTACTCCGAAAAGCTCTTTGTTCTAGGAAATGACATATATATATATATATGTATTTTTAAATAATCCATTTTCTTCCTTCTTTACCTGGACAAAGGAGCAACAGGGCTTTGGGAATTGAAAAGCACTTGAAAACCCCTTCATACATTTGAAAAATCTTGGATTAAGGCAATGTGTCCTTATGTACTGATGTGAGCCAGAACTCCACTTCGAGCTTTTCTTTTTTCTTCTGTAGTTAATTGTAGGGAAGAGTCAAGTACTGGCTTAGAACCTTGGGATCGTCAGATCTCACCTTCTCCAGTAACTAGGATTACTTGTATGAGCCACACCTCTTGGCTTCCAAGTAATCTTTTTATGGAAGTGGTTGAGTTATAGTTATGTAAACTCCTGATATGTCTTAGATAATGAAGACATGTAAATCAGTGCCTCATAGGCAGATAATTCTGAGTGCTAGGGTCATTCCCTCTGGAGGAGTTCTGAGTAATTCACTCTGGGAGGGGTTGCCTGGGATAAATTAAAAGCTACCTAGTACTGTCCAACAAGTTCTGATTTCTAGAATCTTCAGTTTGGAAGAGATACCATCTACCTCACCTCTTATCAGATTCCTCACTGTGTCCTAACATATGTCCATTAAACTTCTCCATGAAGACCTTTAACCCTGATGATCTCACTACCCACTAGTTCAATCCTTTTCACAATTTTAATTGAATGATAGAAAGTACTTAGCTCTAATGTATTTTTATTTATTTATTTATTTATTTTTGCCAGCCCCGGGGCTTGGACTCAGGGCCTGAAAACTATCCTTGTGCTTTCTCAAAGCTAAAGCTCAAACACTTGAGCCACAGCACCACCTCTGGCTTTTTCTATGTATGACATACCAAGGAATCAAACCCATGTCTTCGTGCATGCTAGTCAAGTACTCTACCACTAGGCCAAACTCCCAGCCCCTTAGCTATAATTTATAGTAATTGATTGGCCATTTTACCTTATGATCATTTTATGACTTGTGTCTGACTCCAGGAGTAGGCAGTTTGCATTTAGCAAGCTTTTAATTACATTTTGTGGCTAGGATCTCTGTCCCCACTTGTGACTATAATGACTTACTTAGTCATTTAATTCTAGGGAAAGAATGGAGAGCTGCTTTTGCATCAGAATGAAGAGAGCAATCATCCCATGCTGGTTATTTACATCTGATCAAACAAAAAGGGGCCTCTGAGTTATTTCACCATGTGACTTGTGGACACATACAACTAGGTTCATAGTGAAGAGCTATTTTCCTGGTTACCAAAGAGTAATAACTCAAACATGAGGGTGACTCTCATCAAAGCCAATGCAAATGTATGTATTGAGCAAGAAAACCTACTGAAACAAGTACTTACTGTATCTTTGTAGTGTTCTCAGAGCAGATGGTGACAAAAGACACCCGCAGCCTAGTTGGAGAGATAAGTCCAAGGGAGTTATGATTAGCATCATGACATATGGAAGCTAAAATCATTCGGCATCCACCTTCAGAGCTTAGAGAAGAGAGAGTCTCTGAGATTTGGCCTTGTGGACGACAGGAGTTGGGCCTTGGTGCATGCATGAATGGATCAGATGTGGATAACTGGACCCTAAGGCATTTGGGGTGGCTTCCAGGAGCTCTTTCCTCTAGCCTGCTACAAAGTCATCTCTCCACCCCAGAAATTGAGGCATCAGTTTATGTAGTTGTTGTTTTGTTTTGTTTTGTTTTTTAGACACGTCTCGCTTTGAAGCCTAAGCTGGTCTGGAACGTGAGCTTCTCCCGCCTCAGCCTCTCAAGTGCTGGGATTCAGAAATGTATCATCTTGCCAGCTAGCAGAGATTGTTTAGTACTGGGGTTTGAATGCAGGGCCTCACATTTCCTAGGCAGGTTGCTCTTCCTCTTTTTTTTTTTTTTGTCAGTCCTGGGCCTGAGCTCCGGGCCTTTGCACTGTCCTTGGACTTTCTCAAGGCTAGAGCTCTACCACTTGAGCCTCAGCACCACTTCTGTTTTTTTTTTTTCTGTGTATGTGGTACTGGGGAATTGAACCTGGGTCTTCATGCATGCTAGGCAAGCACTCTACCCCTAGGCCAAACTCCCAGCCCCTGCTCTTCCTCTTTATCCATGTGCCCAGTCCTTTTTTACTCTAGTTACATTCTTGTAGGAGCTCTGTTTTCTTGCCTGGCTAGCGTGGACTGACATCTTCCAGGTTGCTGTAAGAGATGTCACTAACTTTCCGACCCTTTCTAGCCTCCAGATCTTCCTGATCTTGGCCTCCCAAGTAGTTAGGATTACAGACATGAGTCAGTGCCCTGTTGGAGTTGGTTTTTTAAGGCCATAATTTCAGGAGGATGTAAAAATTTCAAAGAATGAAAAGCAACAGATCACCTGGAGGCTGAAGTAAGGGAAGATTTTTGTCCTGTTTTCATCTGCTGCTTCTTTAGGAAAAAATTTGTGAGGGCTCGGAGTTTGGCCTGCTGGTAGAGTACTTGCCTAGCTTGCACAAAGACCTGTGTTCGATTCTTCGGTACCACATATATGGAAAAAGCTGGAAGTGGTACTGTGGCTCAAATGGTAGAGCTCTAGCCTTGAGAAAGCCCAAGGACAGTGCTCAGGCCCTGAGTTCAAAGCCGCAGGACTGGCAAAAAAAGAAAAGAATTTTTGGAACTATCAACCAGTGTCATCTTAAGAACAAGTACATGACCATTTTCTACTCCCTTTCCTAGTAAAAAAAAATGTATCATACTGGAGGAAAACTGACTTCGTATTTGACAGGAAAGCTTTTCATTAGTATTGATGGTTGTATCTCTCTTTCTTAAATTTAGAATTTAAATTTAGTGCTTTAGCTGATATTTGAAATCTAGCCACTAAGTATTTGAAAAATAATCATAGGAACTCCCTGGCTTTCATCATCTGTAAATGCAAATAAGTATAATAGTGTCTTTATCTTAGACTAGACTATCTTAGCATATGAATAAGTCATATAAATGTAAACTATGTGTTTGGAAGCGTGGAAGACAATCATCTCAAGGGGGAATTAGAGACTGTGTCTAAGCTAGGTGGTTCATGCCTGTAGTCCTAGCTACTCAGGAGGTTAAGAGCATGGGTTTGAAACCAGTCTGGGCAGGAAAGTCCCTAAGACTGTGATTTCCAATTAACCACCAGAAAATGGGAAGTGAGGCTGTGGCTCAAAGTGGAGCTTGCAAGCCTTGAGCAAAAAAAAAAAAGATCAAGGATAGTGCCCAGGCCCTGAGTTCAAACCCTATGACTGACAATGAACAAAATAACTGTGTCTAGGCTACTCCGGAGGCTGTGGCAAGAGGGTCATTCAAGCCCTAGATTTCAAGGTCAGCCTGGGCAGCACAGCAAGACCCCATCACAAAATCAAATAACCGTAGGGCTATTTAAGGGGGGAGGTGACCACATTGTACACTTGTATTCTTTCACATGGTCACCATCAGAAATCGAAAACTGATGTTGTTTTGCCAGCAATAAGGAAAGAAAACCAAAAGGACAAAAATCCTGATAATGTCTTAACAGTTTGAGAAACACTGTTAAGAAATACTTGGTTTAGGGGCCAGGAGTTTGGCCTAGTGGTAGAGTGCTTGCCTAGCATGCACGAAGACCCGGGTTCAACTCCTCAGTACCCCACATACATAGCAAAAAGCCGGAAGTGGTGCTGAGGCTCAAGTGGTAGAGCTCTAGCCTTGAGAAAGCCCAAGGACAGTGCTCAGGCCCTGAGCCCAAGCCCAAGACTGGCAAAAAAAAAAAAAAAAAGAAAAAAGAAATACTTGGTTTAGGTAGGACATGAGTTAGATTGGCTTTATTGTATACTTTCATATTTCTCTCTTTTTACAAGTTATAGCCGCTGGAATAAAAGGCATAGCTGGGGGAATGTCTCCACTATTAGTTCACTTAACTGTGCATTTCTTTGAACCTTAGCCCTGAGAAACGACTCGTGCCACTTAGAGATGCATGCAGATTGATTGATTCTGTGGCCTGTGTTGTGTGGATTTGAGAAAGGGCTTTGAGCAGGGTTAGGGAGTTACGTTGTGAAGGCTGCTGAGGTTTTGTTTATTGAAAGGGTGTAGTGATGATAATGGAGGGTATGGGTTTCTCTGTGTTTCCCACAAAAGCACAAGCCTTGCAAAGGCAGTGAGCACAAGAACACAAGTCCTGGCAAAGGACCTCTGTGTACCTCAGCTCCCCCACCCCCCTTCCCTGACTTGCCATTAGTGTCTAAGGGTCTGTCCTATAGAAGACCCTGCTGTCTTGTCTTCCTATCTGCATGTAAATTCGATTAGCTAAAACCTTTGGCTGCTTTGGACTTCAGTCATTTGTGGGGCTCTGTACTTTTCTAGTTGTAGTGCAAAGTTTGATTCTTCTCTGTTGCCAGGAAGGGGTTAAGAAGTAACCACACATGTCTGGTTAGAGAAGTGAGACCCTGGTGGCAGGGGACAGTGGTTATACATTTCCAGAGCACCAAGGATTTAGAGGTTTCCCGGTTGAGTCCAGCAGCACTTACAAAGATAAAAGATATAATCTCAAGCCCCTGGGAATGGAGCCCACAGCCTTGAACTTGCTCAGCAGACAGCTGTACCATTGAGCCACATCCCAGTTGGTCTGTTTATTCTATTACATATCTCTTAAGTCTCTCAATTCTTAAACTAGTAAACTAGATTTTGCCATGCTCATGTTTGGGGGAAACATCGGATGTAGAACATTCTGTAACGTTAAGGGGTATCGGTAAACTTCCTCTTTATATAATCATTATCTGGAACTACCCACAACCGTAGTTGTATGTTTTACTTAGGTTATCTTCTGTGTTAAGATTAGGATAAAAGCAAGGACAAAATATCCTTTATTCCCTTCTCTGCCCCTCCATCTTTGTGCTTGGCACTTAGGCAGAATGCCTTCCTGCTCTGCGCTCAAGGGGGTGATATTAGTAAGAGCTGAAGCTGGCTGGGTGTGGTGCTGCACGCCTGTAAGCCCAGCTCTGCTGGAGATGAGCCTAGCAAACACATGAGACCCTACCTGGAAAATAACTAAAACGTGAAAAGGGAAGAGGGTATGGCTTTCAGTGGTAGAGCATCCGCTGCGCAATCCTGAGGTCCCGAGTTGAAACCCTAGCACAGTACAGTACAGAATTGACATGATTGTACATTTCTCTCGCCGATTTCCATGTAGCCAGTTTGTCCTGGCACCTAGCAGTTTCTTGATTATTAACTGTTCGTATACACATTTGTTTTGAGCCTATTGGTAAATTAGGAATTTGGGCAGTCATAGATTAGTTTCCCCTCCAGGTTTTTCTTCCTTTGTGTGTGTACACGTACGTGTATGTGTGTGTATATATATCTGTGTCAATTCTAGGACTTGAACTCAGAACTTGAACACTGTCCTTTAGCTTTTTCCGCTCAAAGCTGGCACCACTTAACCACAGCTCCGCTTGTGGCTTCTTATTGGTTAATTGTAGGTAAGAGTCTCATAGACTTAACTGCTCAGGCTGGCTTTGAATCATGATCCTGAGATCTCAGCTAGTTGAGTAGCTAGCATTACAGGCATGAGCTGAATTTAAGTCCCAGGAATGGCAAAAAAAAAAAAAATATATATATATATATATGATATTTTATTATTAAGGTATTTTAGAGAGGAGTGACTATTTCATAAGTTAGGTAGTAAGTATAATTCTTTTGAGGCCAGAGACTAGGTGAGAGAGGCCGGGGTGGAGTTCCTAAGGAAGGCGGTTTTGACTGGTAGAGTCTGGAGGAAGGTGGAGAGTAATTAGTTTAAGCAGTAAAAGTGTTTCTTCAGGCTCTCCTTGCCCAGGCTATAATAATAGCTCACCTGAAGTGCTTACCCTGTGCCAGGAGCTTGGGCAAGCATTTTCCTCTCAGGAGCTGCCCTCAGCCTTGCCACTTACCCTCCTGACGCCTGGAACAGGATCAGCTCTCTCTGCCTGACCCTCACCACGGTGCTGGCTTTACCCAGTGCCCTTCACACTTCAGCTTCCTCTAGCAGCCAGAGCCCTGCTAATTCTGCGCCCAGGGTGTGACTCTGTCTCCTGAGGCCTCTGCTCACCTTCCAGCCCTGTACCTAACAGAGCCACCTTTGAATAAGGCACAGAGGCCCCAGTGTGTCCTTTCACCCCAGCTGGGGCCTCACCTCTTGTCCTGTTGACTTGGCCCATTGTTCCGTTTCTACAGCTGGTCCAGTGATTGATTGTATTGTTCTGTTTCTTCTGACTTCCAGTCTTGCCAGGGAGACTCGTCTATTTCCCAGAAATGCCCCTTTTTTGCATGTTTAGAGCTTTAGTGTGCTCTTTGCCGTTGTCACCTGGTTTATTGATGATATGTGCCTGAGTTTGCGGAGGAAAGCCAAAAGGAAGCGTAAGATAGCTTTCTTGCAGAGCTCATCCATGATGACTGATCTTGGGCTGCCAGGTTGGGGTGATCTATTCCCCTAAGGTCGGGCCTGAGGGAAGAGGTGACATGGGTGAGGAAGGAGAGAGCCTGTGTGATGTGCCCCCACCATTCATTCGGTACCAGTTACCTAGCCAGCAGTGTCTGCCCAAAATAGCCAACTAATTGGTAGGTAGGAGTGTTTACTGAAAACAGGTTTCATAGCCTCTAGTTCAGGGTGTTGAAATGTCCAAGTCTCAGTTTCCTTTTCAACGAAATTTGGCTTTGTGTCTTGTTAAAGCTAAGCCGTTTAACCTCGGGTGCAGCGCACAGTTGTATGTATGTGTACGCGTGTGTTGCGTCAGGATCATTGTCGCTCGTGTTAAACTATAGCTGTAGCTCCGGTCTCTTGACACGCTATTGATCTAGCCTAAGCCTTGATTCAGTCCTCACAGCCCATTCCAGTTGTTGCTTATTTATTTCAGCTTGTAACTCCTTCCACTCTTTACCTTTTGACGCTCAAGGGTTGCGGGTCTCCCAGCTCCAGCACCTATGGTGGGTTTGGGTTGCAGGGGTTGGAGCCCCCTTCTCTGGCTGGAGCTAACTCTGTGCTTTTTTTAAGTTTCCCACAGTCAGATCACACGCCTCTACAGCCGGTTCACCAGCCTGGACAAAGGAGAGAACGGGACTCTCAGGTAGGCAGTTCCTGGCTTGATTTCCCTCACAGAAACCAGAAACTCTGGCAGTGTTTGAATACCTGCCTTTGTCCCAAGGGCAAACATGACGGGTGTCCATGATGGGGACAGCAGGGACTGTTTCTGCCCTGCTCTTTCAGCATCATTGATCCACAAGGGAGTTAACTATGCAGAGCAGTGACCCTAAATGTATCACTGCTCTATTCCAGCTTCTCCTTTATGTGGCCATTGGGGTGGTCCTATGAATGGATGTACTTTCAAGATTTCAGCTCTCTCTGCTAGCATCTTCCCACATCTCATCTCCATTCAGTTCAGTTTTATTTGTGTGTGCTAGCAAAGGGACTTGAACCCAGGACCTCATACTCTTGCTTGGCTTTTTTGCTCATGGCTGGTGCTCTACCACTTAAGCTACATCTCCACTTCCAACATTATCTGGTTAATGAGGAATGAGAGTCTCACAGATTTGTCTGTGAGCTGGCTTTGAACCATGATCCTCAGATCTCTGCCTTTCTGAGCAGCTAGGATTATAGGTGTGAGCCATCTGCACCTGTCAGTAATGCAGCATCTCTTTCCTGATCATTGCTTTTTATAAAGTTGACTCATGTATAACAAGGGGTTTTTGTCTTATCTCCTTAGCCAATTTATTTCATATACTGCATCGCTTCATTAACGATATATGTCATTAGTATTTCATTCTAGAGCTGTGGTTCTCTGAAGGCCATTATTTTGAGCTCCTTTTTTGGGGGGGATGGGAGTCTCTACAACTCTACTGCTGTACTTCTGGGGTTTTTGGTGATTAATTGAAGGTAAGCTTCTTATGGGCCAGGTGCTCATGGTTCACACCTGTAATTCTAGCTACTGAGACACTTGAGATCTGAGGACTGTGGTTCAAAGCCAGTGAGGCAGAAAAGTCCCTGTGAGATCTCCGATTAACCACTCAAAAACTAGAAATGGAGCTGTGGCTCAGAGTGGTCGAGCAAAAAAGAGCTCAGGGACAGCATCCAGGCACCAAGTTCCAGCTTCACAACTGACGAAACAACAGAATCCAGAGTCTTATGGACTTGATACTGTTGAGGCTGGTTTCAGACTGTCATCTTTGGATCTCAGCTTCCTGAGCAGCTAGGATTGACAGGCATGAGCCACACTGGTGCCCGGCTCTGAGGGTTTTCTTCTTTGATGGTCGTGAAATAGTCTGCAGTCCCCGAGGCTGCCTCTGGGGACAAGGATCATGCTGCCTGCCCTCCATGCCAGCAGAGCTACGACTGAGACGCCTTGCTCCAGGGCAGGTGTGTGACCTGAGTCATGTAATGTCTTCTTGTTCGCCTCCCACCCTGGCTCTCATTAGCAGCCATCTGTTCCTAGGGTCAGCTAGCCTGTAGTGAAGCTGTGTGCTTGACTGGCTGAAGCAGTTTAATAAGAGTTGTTTGGCTGTGAAGAAGGATACTCTTAGGGGAGGAGCACAAAAGTGCAATGCCTATGTGCCTCTAATCATATAAAATAAGATTGATGCAAATGATCTCCAGGAAACGGAAATAAGAAGTTTTTTTCTTTATTGTATGTGTTCTTTTCTTTCTGTCCTGTTTGTTTATATGTCTTTGAAAGGATAACGGGGGGCAAAGAAATGGAGGGTCAAAGGATGAGCAAATGCAGCAGTGGTGCTCATGATATACTGTGTTGGAATTGAACCCACCTGGTGGGTGGAATGGGAAGGGAAAGCTGGGAGAGAGAGAGCGTGACAGCGCAAAGGAAGGCATAAGTGAAATGGTCCTAAAAGAAATGTGCAGGGCTGGGAGTTTGGCCCAGTGGTAGAGTGTTTGCCTAGCATGCACAAAGCCCTGGGTTCGATTCCTCAGTACCACAAACACAGAAAAAGCTGGAAGTGGTAATGTGGCTCAAGTGGTAGAGAAAGCCCAAGGATAGTGCCCAGGCACTGAGTTCAACCCCAGGACTGGCAAAAACAAAACAAAACAAGAAGAGTTGCTGGGCGCCGGTGCCTCACACCTCTAATCCTAGATACTCAGGAAGCTGAGACCTCAGGATCATGGTTCAAAGCCAGCCCCGGCACTAAATTCTGTGAAACTCTTATCTCCAATTAACCACCAGAAAACCAGGAGTGGTGGTGTGGCTCAATGGGTAGCCTTGAGCTGAAGAGCTCAGGGACAGCGCCCAGGCCCAGAGTTCAAACTCCACCACTGACCAAAAAAAAACAAGAAAAAAAATGTGCTCATTACCTTCTTTATGAAACAGTAACAGCTCTGTACATCACCTTTTCCCTACTCTCAAAACTTCTGTCTCTGCCTCCCTAGAAGCTAGGATTCTAGGCGTGAACCACCACACCCAGCAATTTCATTCCTTAGGGTTGACTCCACTGTGTATCTAGACCACATTTTCTTTATCTGTTCATCTATTGTTGGGTACATAGGCTGATTCCATAACTTAGCTGTTATGAGTAATGCAGCTGTAATGGAGAGTGTGCAGCTATTTCTGTTGTACACTTTAACTATGTCCCCAGCAGTAAGATCATATGGTAGTTCTATTTTTATTTTACTCATTTATTCACTTTTTTGTGCCAGTCCTGGGACTTGAACTCAAAGCCTGCATGCTATCCTTGAGCTTGTTTGTTTAAGGCTGGTGCTCTACCACTTGAGCAAAAGTTCTACTTTTTGCTTTTTTTTTGCTTGGTAACTGGAAATAATGAATTTTTGTTTTTTTTTCTTGCCAGTCATGGGCTTGAGCTCAGGGCCTGAGCACTGTCCTTGGACTTTTCTCAAGGCTAGAGCTCTACCACTTGATCCTCTGCGCCACTTCCAGCTTTTTTGTATGTATGTGGTACCAAGGAATCGACCCAGGTCTTTGTGCATGCTAGGCAAGCACTCTACCACTAGGCCAAACTCCCAGCCCAGATTTCAGCTTCTTGAGTAGGATTTTAGGTGTGAGCTTTGGCACTGCGTGGTACTTCTATTCCTGGTACCTCCCCCCCACCTCCACCCTTCTCACCTCACTACCCTCCTCCCCACTGGGGCTTGACTTGAACTCAGGGCCTGGGCACTGTCTTTGAGCTTCTGTTACTAGCACTCTACCACTTGAGTCACAGTGCCATTTCCAGCCTTTCTGTTTAGGTAATGCTGAGGAGTCGAACCCAGGGCTTCGTGCATGCTAAACAAGTACTCTACCACTAGGCCAAACTCCCGGCCCCAGCCCTATTTTTTATCTCTTGAGAAGTCTTAAGTCAGAGTAACAAGTGCTAGAGAAAATAGAGCAACAAGAGGAAAGGAACTCTTTTACACTATCAGTAGAAATGTAAATGAGTGTACAGAGCCTCGGATTCTTTTCTTGAGATTTCATTCCCTAGGTATTTTTAAATATTGATAACAAAAATATGGCAACGTTTCCAAAATTTGGTCCCATATTCGAGTTTTGTGGTGTTTGATACCCCCAGTTTGCTGTTCACTCTGAACTTCATAAATGAGAAGAGAATGGTGATGTTCAGGAATGATTTACTAAGAAACATCTGGTTTATTGACATAGCCTTTGTGCTGGAATGTGGCCTACTGAAATCTGGCTCCTTCTGCCCTTTGGCTGCTGTAAGAGACATTTGGCAGCTAGTGCCGTGCTCTTCCGAGCAGTGATTTGGTGTAATTGTCACAGAGGTAAATTCCAGGTGGGAATACTCAGGCGAGGGTGCACTCCTGTGCACAGTTAGAGGAGTTCATGCTAAGGGCCAATGATCTGTAACTCAAGGTGATTCTCTTGGCAGCCGCGAAGATTTCCAGAGGATTCCAGAACTTGCCATCAACCCACTGGGGGACAGGATCATCAATGCCTTCTTCTCAGAGGGGTGAGTCCAAGCAATTTTCAGACCTCCTGTCTTTGGCTGAATCAAGGGCTGTGCTACCTCCGCCTACGATCCCTAATTTTGTCCTATCTCGACTAGCTCTCCTGTCTATCCTTTTTTTTTTTTTTTGCCAGTCCTGGGCTTGAGCTCAGGGCCTGAGCACTGTCCTTGGACTTTCTCAAGGCTAGAGCTCTACCATTGGAGCCTCAGCGCCACTTCCAGCTTTTTTCTATGTATGTGGTACCAAGGAATGGAACCCCGGTATTTATGCATGCTAGGCAAGCACTCTACCACTAGGCCAAACTCCCAGCCACATCTCCTGTCTACCCTTTAAACTTCACCATGTCTAGGTGTCTATCTTCAGAATTCTTTCTTTAATCTCTCTACAATACTCATGATTTAAAAATATGTAAGTGCCTGAGAGGTGGTATGAGGAGTCGGTAAGTTAAAATGACTTACCTTGTTGCTTGCTGCATAGTTCATAGCAGTGATTTCAAGTCTTGGTTCTCCTAACAGCTCTGGCAACTACTTTAAATCTATTTTTTATAGAAGTAAATTAAATTGGCAACTGACTTGACTAAGTCCTATACCTTTCAGTACTTGTCCTGTGTGTGTGAGAGAGAGAGATGATCCTGGATCTTGAACTCAGGGCCTGGGGAGGTCTCCCTGAGCTTCTTTGACTCAAGGCTAATGCTCTACCACTTGCACCACAGCTCCATGGCTAGCTTTGAACTGGGATTCTTAGCTCTCAGCCTCCTCATTAGCTAGGCTTACAGGCATGAGCCACTGGTGCCTGGCTGGCTAGTTTTTTTTTTTTTTTTTTTTTTTTTGCCAGTGTTGGGGATTGAACTCAGGGCCTGGATTCTGTCTTGGGGCCTCTACCCCTCTAGCACTCTACCACATGAGCCCCAGCGCCACTTCTGGCCTTTTCTGTTTATGTGGCACTGAGGAATTATACCTAGTGTTTCATGCATGCTAGGTAAGTACTCTTCCATTAAACCAAGCCCCCTGACTAGTCTTTTTTTTTTTTTTGGATGGTCATGGGGCTTGGATTCTGGGCCTGGGTTGAACTAAGAGTCTCACAAAATTTAGTGCCTGGGCTGGCTTTGAACCTCAGTCCTCAGATCTCCGCCTCCTGATTAGCTAGGCTTACAGGCATGAGCCACTGCGCCCGGCCTGACCAGTCATTTTTAAGCTGGAATAATAGCACCTGGTGCACAAGCTTGGCATGAGGCTTGTATTGAGGTGTGTGGAAAAACAAATTACTAAATATATTTTCAGCTTACTTCAGCCAGAAATGATCACCTGAGGGCTGAGATCATAGCTGGATAGGAAAGGGTTTTGCCTGGGGTGTGTGAGCACTTCACCAAAACAAAACAACCACAAAAATCACCCTCCTTGATAAAATGGTCTGTTATATTTCCTCATCAGAGAGGACCAGGTAAACTTTCGGGGATTCATGAGGACTCTGGCTCATTTCCGACCCATTGAGGATAACGAAAAGAGCAAAGACATCAACGGACCAGAACCACTTAACAGCCGAAGCAACAAACTGCACTGTAAGGAGCTAGAGTTGTCTGGCTTAAAATGTTTGCTTTCCATTTCTTATAAATCATTTATTTCCTCATTCATTCATTGAACACGTTGCCTTCACAAAAGCAGAGTGCTTAAGTGCACTGCCACTGCAGATAAACTGGCTAAGCTTGCATCTCTTCTGTAGTGCTCTTTGGCTATGGGCTTTTGGCTTGTTACTGAAGGTCTTTGGGCCTCATTTGTTTGTTTTTCTTTCTGTAAAGTGGAATAGTAAGGGATTCTGGCTGGGCGTTGGTGACTCACACCTGTGATCCTAACTACTCAGGAGGTTGAGATCCGAGGATCATAGTTCAGTGCCAGCTGGGTCAAGAAAGTCTGTAAAACTTTTTTTTTTCAATGGGTCATGGGGCTTGAATTCTGGGTCTGGGGCTGTCCCTGAGCTCTTCAGCTCAAGGCTACTGCCCTACCTTTGAGCCAAGCCCCACTTCTGATTTTCTAGAGATTAATTGGAGATAACAAGTCTTAGGTTCTTTTGTGCCCAGGAAGGCTTTGAACTTTTTTTTTTTTTTTTTTTTTTTGGTGGGTCATGGGGCTTGAACTCTAGGCCTGGGTGCTGTCCCTGAGCTCTTCAGCTCAAGGCTACTACCCTACCCTTGAGCTAAGCCCTACTTCCCGTTTTCTAGAGGTTAATTGGAGACAAGAGTCTTGAGGTCCTTTTGTGCTCAGGCTGGGTTTGAACCTTGGTCCTCAGATCTCAGCCTTTTGAGTAGCTAGGATTACAGGTGTGAGCCACTATGTCCGATAAGGTTCAGTTTTTGTCCCTCTTCTCACCTCCTCTCTCTGAGTACTTGGAGTTTCCTTTCAGCTCTTATTGGGTCATATTATGTTGCCCAATCCCCTTACAACACTTGTACAGGAGGTTGAAATCTGATTTCCATTTTCCTTCCAGGCGTGTTGAAATTGAAATTGCAAGAAAGAAGCCCCAGGGCTTCTTTTACTAGAATTCAGGGTGCCACACAGCTGTCTGGGAAACCGTAGAATTAAGTGGGATCCATGCCTGTAATCCTACCTACCCAGGAAACTGAAATCTGATCATTGCAGTTCAAAGCCAGCCTGTACAAGAAAGACTATGAGATACTTATCTCCAGTTAATCATCAAAAAAAGTGGGAAGAGGAGTTGTGGCCAAAAAAGAGAAAGAAAAGCTTAGGAGCAGGGCCCAGGTCCTGAGTTCTGGCCCCAGGACCGGCACCAATAGAGAGAGACTTAAAGAAAACTGAAAAGGTTTGAAATACTCAACCAAATGCAAGTAAATTCCAAGATATCATGCTATAAATTTGCATGCTATAAACCATGAAGAATTGTTCAGTTGGTGGGCTTGGCTGTAATGTCCACAGAAGTAGCATGAGTTCACTCCCCTCGGTGTGGAAGAGTCCAAGAAGCCCTGACATGCCTATTGTTGTCTAGGGCAGGGGAGATTTTAGTTCAAAGTACTGAAATACTTTCTAGCCTTACCACAGTACTATGTTACTTAAGGAAAAGCCAAAAACAATGGAATTCAGAAGCAACAAACATAATTTTAATGAATTTGTTTCAGATTTATTGAATACTTGATTTTTACTGGTGAGATCTAATTGCTTTCTTTTGAGACTAAATACTGTTTAAGGCAAAGCCTTGTGTCTATGATTTGGTGAGTGTTTTAGCATACATTCATTATGTTTGCCTGTTCCTTCCATTAATATGGTTAGGAAATGGATAACAATTTTCATATCAAAAGTTAGCTATAGCATAAGATCTTAAGAAAAAATTGTATGTATGTATATATGTATGTATGTATGTATGTATGTATTGCATATGTGCTGGTATTGGTTGTTGAACTAAGGTCTTCTAGCTGTTACTTAGCTTTTTTGCTCAAGACTGTTGCTCTCTACCTCTTGAGCCACAGCTCTGCTTCTGGCTTTTTGGTGGTTAACTGGAGATAAGAATTTCATAGACGTTAGTGCTGGGGCTGGTTTGGAATGCTATCCTCAAACCTCAGCCTCCTGAAGATTACAGGCGTGGGCCACCAATGCCTGGCTCTATTTATTTATTTATTGTCCATTGTGGGGCTTGAACTCAGGATGCTGTTTGAGCCTAAGTGGTATAACAACAGCCTGGCAGAATAGGAGTACCTGAATTCAAACCCCAGTACCACTGGTGGCTCACATCTGTAATCGTAGCTACTCAGGAAGCTGAGATTGGAGGATTGCAGTTTGAAGCCAGCCTGGGCAAGAAAAGTCTGTGAGATTTTTCATCTTTAATTAAAAGCCCTTTAAGTAAGGATGAGCAAGTCAACAAGTCTATTGGCTTTCCTTGTTTTGTCTCGGGTCCTTTACGTTCAGCTCCTGGAGAAGGGGCAGAACAGGACAGAATTTCCAGTAACAACTGTATTTCCCTTCCAGTCGCTTTTCGACTGTACGATTTGGATAAAGATGACAAGATCTCCCGTGATGAGCTATTACAGGTATGTGGAAGAGTTCAGGCACAACTTGTGTTTTGGACTCTTGACTGCTGATTTTTATTTTATTTTTTTATTTTATTTATTTATTTGTTTATTTATTTTTTGCCAGTCCTGGGCTTGAGCTCAGGGCGTGAGCACTGTCCTTGGACTTTCTCAAGGCTAACACTCTACCACTTGAGCCTCAGCACCACTCCTGGCTTTTTGCTATGTATGTGGGGTACCGAGGAATCGAACCCGGGTCTTCGTGCATGCTAGGCAAGCACTCTACCACTAGGCCAAACTCCCAGCCCCTGATTTTTATTTTTATTTTTTATTTTTTGGCTTGAACTCAGGGCCTGGACACTGTCCCTGAGTTTCTTTGTGCTGAAAGCTAGCGTTCTACACCTTGAGCCACCACACCACTTCTGGGGGGGTTTTTTTGAGTAGGTTTTTTTGGAGATGAGAGTCCCACAGACTTCTCTGTGCCCGGCTGACTGCTGATCTTGGTGTCAGCGTTGTTCCTTCCTTTAATCAGCACTGATTTCCCCCCTGCTTTGTGTGGACTTCTGCCAGAGAGCAAAGGCAGTGCAGATGCCCTGGAAATACCTGAAATGTCTCAGCGAGTCTTCACAGTCATCACGTCACAAGCCAAGTATGTGTCCTTCAGGTACCAGCTGGCAGAGGCAGATATGGTTAGGCTTGGTGTGAGTCAGGGCAGTGCCATGGTGCCAGCGTGAGCTATGCTCACCATTCTTGTCCCTTGTCAATCCCTTGGACATAGCCCTGCCTCCTACAAGAAGTGACTGGCATTTTATTTGCTGGCACTGCCATTCATTGGCACATGTTTTCTCACTTTGCTTGCTTGCTCCAGTGATGCTGTACTATTCGACTCATACTACCAGCCAAGTTTTTTGCTGGAGATGGAGCCTGGAGGCCTTGTTTGGGTGGACTGGCTTGGAACTGTGATCCTCCAGCTCTCAGCCTGCTGAGTAGCTCATTTTGCTCAAGGTAGCAGTTTGGTATGCATCCAAGTATTGCTGGGGATTGAACTCTCAGGGCCCTGTTCCCGCCAGGCAGTGCTCTCCCACAGGCAGCAGCAGTGTTCTCCCCTGCCTTATTTTTTGTTTTTCTGAGACTGGTCTTGCTAAGAAGTCCAGGCTCAATCCTCCCTCAGCCTCCTGAGTTACCTTCAAGGATATTTATGTTTGTGGGCTGACCCCAAGGAGTACTGGCTTGATGCACCTCTTCACAGAGGCGTGAATTTAGGTGGGATTCCAGAAAGCTCTACTAAAATTCCATTAGTAATGGGCTAGTTTGCCTCCTGCGATTGGGGATTGGGCTTTTACTCTGATACAGTCCCTATGGAATGGCCAGGATCTTCTACTGTGCTCTTGTTCTTACACCCATAACGCATATGATTCACGTTTCAGCTTCAGGATGGCTGCCAAGCACCTGACACCCTGTCTGCATTCTGGGCAGCAGGAATGCAAAGGAGTCTCCCTCAGTGAGGCATTTGACCTCGCCTGACTTGTGCTCACATGAGGATGTCCAGAATGGCCTAGATGGGCAGATGAGCCTTTGAGCCTGCAAACTTCAGAGGCTCGCAGGAGAAGAGGAGCGGGACGGTCCCGCCACTGCCAAGGCCCCTGTAATTGCAGATTCTTGGTCTGGTAGGTGCTACGCATGATGGTTGGCGTGAACATCTCAGATGAGCAGCTGGGCAGCATCGCAGACAGGACCATCCAGGAAGCCGATCAGGATGGGGACAGTGCCATATCTTTCACAGAATTTGTTAAGGTCAGTCAGTCGCCGCTTGACTTCAAGTGAAATTCTACTGCATGGGCGGGGGAGGCCTGTGCCTCAGGAGAGCACTGGCAGTTGGGTGGTGCTTCATCACTCAAAGCCTTTTCTTTGTGTGTGTGTGTGTTTTTAACAGGTTTTGGAGAAGGTGGATGTGGAACAGAAAATGAGCATCCGATTTCTTCACTGAAGGACAGAGACCAAGCTGTTCTTGCTTTCTAGTATTTAAGAACTGGAACGTAGGCATCTCCTGCCCTCCTGCCCACCAGCCCCACGTCCGCCCACCACCCCCTTCTCCCAGAGAACTACTGCTGTTGCATGACAACCCCAAATCTGTATTGTCCACACAAACCTGCCTTTGGTATATAAACAGGGCATTATGGAATGGTACCTCCCCCCCCCCTGCCCAGTCTGTTTCTATTCAGTATCCACGCACCGGTTCTACACTTACAGATACCATCTTCCTCTCTGCTGTTGCTCCATATCCAGCGCGTGTGAGGCAGTTCAAGAGGGACTCACACCAAGAACCAGCCAGCAAAGCTCTCACTGGATGTAGACTAGCCAGGCTGCCTCCCCTCCAGTGAGGCTCCACCATGCCCTGTGTCCTTTGCTTCCTGCTTTACTGTCATTCCACCTACCACCCAATAGTCTTTCAGCTTTCCCCTGCTTTTTATTGAGCCTCCACTCCTTCGGTACTACTTGGCACCCAAGCTCCGCCTGTTCAGTCTTTGTTTGACTTGGCAGGATGGTTCGGTGGTCTGGCAGTTTTTATCTACCTTCATTTAATGGTTAATGGGTCTCTAGACATTGCCTTTCCAGGAGCTTTCCATATCTTAACACTTTTCTTGGAAGAATGTGAACCTTCTTTAGTCCCTTTTCCTGTGGTGTCATCGAAAGGCTTCTGAGTGGAGATGTCCTTGAAAGGTGACCTTGGCGGCAATTGCTGAGTCCTGGGTGTCTTGCCTGGTCAGTGTACTGCTGGCCTCTGATTCTTAACTTCATATACCTGCATTGCTCCTCTTGTAAGGGCAGGGTTGACTGTTCAGAAAATGGTCATGCCTGCGAGTTTGCTTAGCTTTGGGACATTGTCACCACCACCGTAGCTGCCCTGACAGTATGTATGCACGGGAACCGTCTGCTGACTTTTTTTTTCTTAAGCACTGGGAAGCCACTCTGCAGGGTTGTGCACCCACAGGGTTCCACCTCAGTGCTGCATGCCCTGAATTTGTTTCCAGTCCCTATTCTCAAGCAGAAAGAAAAGCTTAGAGCTACAGAAGTGCCTAATGTATCCCAGCCTAAAAGAATTGAACGTGGTGTCTTGAAGTTTCCCACAAAAACTGTCGATGCATTTTATACATGGGCAGATGTCGGTGTGGGAAACCACAGTCAGCTCCTCCCACACGTCCAAACCATTGAATGTACTCAATCATTAGTTGCCTGGTCACATTCGTTTCCTTGCTCCTAGTGTAGACCACTGCAGATCCCTCGGGAAAAAGGAGTCTTGGCACTGGTGGTACAACCTTAGGTGACAGTTGAGCTGTTTGAGGGAGCCAGAGCAACTGTTCTTTTACTGCCAGAGTCAGCTTAGTTTAGACTTGATTGGATCAGCTGATAGCTGACCCCTGTGTATGCGTATTTATTCCTGTATCTGTCATTGGCTAATCTCTGATTTACTGCTTTCTTGCTTGCTTGCTTGTGTCTTCACTCTGGAAAGCTGCTACCCAAGACAGGTAAACAATTCTTTGGGAAGGCAGATGCTTTAGGGAAAAACAAACAAAAATCCACTGCATAAGGAAACTGGATGGCTCCAGTAGAAATGAAGAATTGTTTATGAAGTATCAGTCTGGCTCTGTGATCAAGTGATATTACATCACATTGTATATAAGGGAAGAATTGTCTGGTTGATCTTTTAGCAAGGTACTTCAGAGACTCTGGTTTGCATATGTAAAGTTCCCCCAAATTATGGCTTTCCTCCCTCCCCTTTGGCTGTAGTGCAAACTGTTTCAATCCACATTTGTGCCTTATTGTATTCTTTAACCCATCAATAAATACTTGTGGTTACAACAAAATAAGCTGGTTGATTCTGTGTGTTTTGCAACAATTTGACTTGACATGACCTTCTAGTTTGAAGTCACTAATAGTGTCTCGTGCTGTCCAATGCAGGTGTCTGATGCTGTTACTTGTACCTGGAAATTAGAGCCATTCATCCCTAGTGCTTGCACTGTCTGCTTCTAGGCCCAGATTTATCAGCCTTGCTCTTTCTCATTCCAGGTAAGATTCAACTTTTTTTCTTGACTCCTTCGATTTAAATAAGGAAAGCTGGAGGCGGGTAGTTGGGGATGGGGTGAATCCAAGCCAGGAAGCTTTGGCTCTTGCCTGTATTCCTAGTTACTCAGGAGGCTGAGAACTGAGGATCGTGGTTTGAAGTCATCCTGGGCAGAAGAGTCAGGCTTTTATTTCCAATTTAGCACAAAACACTGGAAGTAGAGCATCGGCAAACAAGCTCCATGTCAGTGTTCAGTCCTGACTTCAAGCCCCAGGAACAGCACCAAAAGAAAAAAGACCTCATGGTATTTAATGTGCTGGAACTTACAAGCTTATCTTTAGTGTGAAACATCTCTGTGAATACTGAATCAAAATAATATTTAACTGCATATAATTCAAGCTAGATTGCACTGTCAGTACTAGTGTCCCAGTTAAGTTTAATGATTCCTGCCAGTTTTGTTCTGATGTCACATCTTTTTCCTTATCACCCTCAGGAGCATATAGTTATGATGGTGATATAGCTTGGAGGCTTATCGTTTTAAAATTGTCTTGTGGACTGTGGAGAAAAAAGGCACTCCTGGTTAATATATTGAATTTCTTAATAGTAAGAGCTATCCTGTTCATACTGTTAGTGAAAAAAATTTCTACCTGCTATTAAAATACCTCCTGCAGGCTGTCATTTAAGAGAATGGTCATGGAGACTCATTACTTTATGAATGATTTTCTCCAAAATGACTCAGCTTCAGAATGAAAACAATTCTTTAAAATGTGTTATTATTAAAAAGGTGATACATACAGGGGTTATAGATACGTGAGTCAGGTAATGAGTACATTTCAGGCAGTGTCACCCCTTCCCTCACTCTCTCCCAGTTTCCCCTCCCATCCCCCCACAGGTTATATACTTCATTTTCAACATGGTGTCTAGCGTCCCTGCTGCAGTTGTTCACCATTTGTTCCTCTATTTCTTTTTTTCTGTGGTTTGTGAATATGTGGAAAGGGTTTAATACTACGGAGATGCTAATGTTTTGGAAAAGACTTGAATGTGTCATTCTTTCGCTTGCTTCAAGGCCTTTTGTTTCTGTGTCAGGTCAGTGATGTAGATACATCATTGCTGCTGTCAGCAAAGCAGATAACTAGATCTCAGAAAATGTGTTGGACTATAGTTGATGTGTTGGTTAAGCATACACCAAGAATCTAAAATGTCAGCATCATCTTGTAAAAGAGGAACAAAATGAGCCAGGCGCTGGTGGCTCACAACAGTAACTTTTAACTACTCAGGAGTGACACAGTTTAAAGCCAACCTGAGTCTTAGTTTCACACCACCAAAAAGCCAGAAGTAGAGCTGTGATGCAAGTGGTAGAGAGCTAGCTTTGAGAATAATAACTCAGTGGTAGAACTGCTGGATGTGTGTGACTGTTCCTACCTTAATCTTAGTGTATTAACAAAATGATTTAAGAGATGAACATGAAACATTTTACATTCCTATGTTGCTATACCGTTTTTGTTTTTTATGTGTGTGTGTTTTCTAAGCCTGTCCTGGGACTTGGACTTGGGGCATAGGCACTGTCTGTGAGCCTCTTGGTGCTCAAGGAGAGTGTTTTACGACCAGGCTGGCTTTGTACCAGGATCTCAGATCTCAACCTCCTGAGTAGCTATGATTACAAGCCTGAGCCACCAGTGCCCGGCAGCATTTTTTTTTTTCATTTTCTTTTCTTTTTGTTTATTTTTAAAGAAATTAGACCTACTTGTGGTGGCACAAAACCTGTCATCGCAACATTCAGCACCTGAGAGGCTGAGGCAAGAGGGTCAAGAATTTGAGGCCAGCGAGGCGACATAAGCGACCGACACTAGGTCTTGAGCATTTCAAAATTAAAAAAAAAATCTAAATGTTTTTTTTTTTATATAGCAGGATGAAAAACTGCCTCGTGCCAGCCATGAATCCATCGGCATTACAGTTCAGTGTAATGCTGGATTAAAATGAGCGGCCTGGCTCCACTGCGGTACGGAGGAGACTCGGGATCCACGCGGAAAGAACGTCACTTACCTACGTGGGCTGCGATCTCCCCATCTCTCCCGGTTACTGAAGCTCCAGGTCCCCCTCGGTCAGGCCATTCAGAGACGGACTCGGCGGCCCTTGATTGACGTGCGTTTCAGGCAATCCGCGGCGGAGCCGGCGCGCGTGCGCGGGCGAGGCCAGGGCCAATCAGGACTCAGCTGCGCGGGGCGGGCCCGGCGGGAGCCGCCCACCGCTGGGCTGGCGGAGCCGAGAAGGAGCGAAGATGGCGGAGTGACGCGCCCCGGGGCCCAGTGGGCTCGGGTCCCGGGGCGGGCGGGGCGCTCGCTGGACTGTGTGAGGGGATCCGGAGGAGCTGTGGCCGGGGCCTGGGAGCTGGCGGCGGGACGGTAAGGCCGGGTGAGGAGGAGCTGGCCGGGGGCGGAGCCCGGGCCGGGGTGAGGAGCCCGTCCACCCTCGGCCGCGGGCGGCCGCACGGCCCCAGGCCGCGTCCTCCAGCGGGCGGGCGCGGCAGGGCCGGCGGCCTCGCCTTTGGCACCCACGCGGGGCGCGGTCCTCGGGATCAGGAAGACACGGGGGTCGGTGGACACGCCCCGCCGCCCCGCGCGTGCCCACCCAGGCCTAGGGCCGCCCGGGTGTGAGTGACCCCCGCCCGCTGACCTTGAGGCGTGGCGGGACGCGTCCCCGCCCCGCGCCCGGCCTGCGGCGAGCCCGCACCGCGAGCTCCCCGCCCTGCGCCTCCCGAACTTCCACGACGCCCGGGCCACCGCTTTGTCCTTGGGCGTCCTGCGTGGGGCACTGCATTCGTTCTGGCAGAAGCTAAGGAATTCAGACCTGTTCATCCTCCCCCTTCTCCTCCTCCTCCTCCTCGTCCTCCTCCTCGTCCTCCTCCTCCTCGTCCTCCTCCTCCTCCTCATCCTCCTCTCTCTCTCTCTCTCTCTCTTTTAATAAGGAGAGAATAAGAAATAGTCTTGGAGATTGTTGTTGTTATTATTATTATTATTATTATTATTATTTGCCAGTCCTGGGGCTTGAACTCAGAGCCTATGCACTGTCCTTCGGCTTTCTCATGGCTAAAGCTCCATCGCTCGAGCCACAGCACCATTTCCAGCTTCTTCTGTATCTGTGGTACTGAGTCGAATGCAGGTCTTTGTGCCTGCCAGGCAAGCAAGCACTCTTACCACTAGGCCAAACTCCTGGCCCCGAGATTATTGTGAAAGAGGAGTTGCAGCATTTCAGTGCTGTTAGATACTTGTATTCGGTTTTTGTTTAACCTTATGGATCATATTACAACATTGATTATTAAAACCCGTCACTGGGGCCGGGAGTGTGGCCTAGTGATAGAGTGCTTGCTAGCATGCAGGAAGATCTGTGTTCGATTCCTCAGTACCACGTACATAGAAAAAGTTGGAAATGGTGCTGTGGCTCCAGTGGTAGAGGGCTAGCCTTAAGAAAGCCCAAGGACTGGCAAAAATAAACAAATAAAAACCCATTACTAAGTTTAATTTTCTCTCTCCGTTTTGTGTATGTGTGTGTTGGTCGTGGGGCTTGAACTCAAGGCCTGGGCTCTGTCCCTGAGCTTTGCTCAAGGCTAGAGCTTCACCACCTTAAGCTACACTCCACTTCCGGTTTTCTGGTGGGGGGGGGGGGTGGGTTAATTGAGATAAAGTCTGAAAGACTTTCTTCCCTCAGCAGGCATTGAACCCATTGAACCGTGATCCTCAAATCTCAGCATCTGAGAGCTAGGGTTATAGGTGCGAGCCATTGGCATCTGGATTCTTATTTTCTTTGGAAGTTTCTGTTATATATCTGAATTGGTGAGGCCTACCCAAAACTGTAATCCCAGCTGTGGTGAGGGGGTGAAAGGACTTTCCTCTCCATACCAATGCAAAGTGAAATAATGTAGCATATTAATGTTGTATAGGATAAATGGAAATATCTTAATACAAATGAGTGCTTTTGGCAAATTTTTTTGCTCTTTGCTGGCCCTGGATTTAATAAAGGTGGAATGGCAGGACTTAAAAAAAAATTTTTTTAACATAAAAAAATAAGGTAGGCATGGAGAAAAGGATGTAACATTCTTCCCTATTTTACAAAGGACATAATATGCTAAAATCAAGGTCTTAAATATTGAAAAATAATGGAAACTTAATGTATTGTTACACATTTTGGAAGGAAGAAAAAAATTTCCACAAATTTATACATTTGTTATGTTTCAGAAAAGCATTATTGGCATTCTGCTCTGAGATTTCCTTCTTCTCCAGGTTCTGGTGGCTCACACCTGTAATCCTCGCTACTCAGGAGGCTGAGGTCTCCGGTTCAAGGTTCAAATCCAGCCCCTACATGAAAATCTGTGAAACTCAATCTCCAATTTTCTGGTGGTTACCAGAAAACTGGAAGTGGCGATATGGTAGAGTGCTATCCTTGAGCTGAAGAGCTCAGGGACAGTGCCCAGGCCCTGAGTTCAAGCCCCACAACTAACCAACAACAAAAAAAATTCCTTCTTATTTGGCTGGATCTTGCTAGGCAAAACAGCACTATACCTCCAGTCTGACATTGTACTGATTAAAGGGAGATGGAATCTCACCAACTTTTCCATCTGAGTTGGATTCAAACATAGATTATCCACATCTCTGCCTCCCAAGTAACTAGGATTACTGAGCCACCAGTGCCTGGCTTTGATATCTTTTGGTAAAGAGTAAATTCTGATTGTTCTTTCTGAATGCTAATGTGGTATTTAATTAATTGATTGATTTGTGGCTTTCCTGAGGCAAGATCTCACATGTAGCTCATGCTGGATTCCAATTTGTAGGTGTGTACCAGCTCATCATAGTGAATTTCTCTAGAATAGCTTGTTTGACTTGAGTAATTTTGTATACTGATTCAGGTAGCACCAGTGAGGGTTATATCCTTATTTTAATATTCTTCTTATTTTCAGGAACCTTATCACACAGGAAGAACATTTCCCTGACATAGGTGCTTTTATATTCTCAAAATTCTCAACTCAGGACTTGGCAAGTAAGTGGTGGTGGGATAATCACTCCAAATATTGTTTTAGCACTTGATTATAGCTCAATAGAAGTAAGTCAGCAAGCCACTAGCTTCAACAGAAGATGAACATAAACTTACTGCAGGGTATAATGAATACTTGAAATCTCAACACACTGGAAGCTGAGGAAGAGCGGGCAGTTGAAGCAGACAAGCAGAAATGTATGTAACAGATTGGAAGAGGGGGCAGTTGAAGCAAACAAACAGAAATGTATCTAACAGATTGTATCTAACTACATAGTATAACTATATGTGAATGAATATCTGCCTTTTTAATCATGGGGCTTGAACTCAGGGTCTGAGCACTATTACTTTGTGTTCAAGGCTAGCACTTTACCATTGACCCACAGCTCTACTTATGGCTTTTTGGAGGTTAATTGAAAATAAGAGTCTCATGGACTTTCCTGCCAAGGCTGGCTTTGAACTACAAACCTCAGATTTCAGCCTCCTGAGTAGCTAGGATTGTAAGTGTGGGCCACTGGCATCCTGGCATATCTTTTTTTTTTTTTTCCAGATGAAAGACTGTACATTGTTGACCAGGTTGGTCCATATTCCTAGACTCAAGTAATTTGCTTTGTTGCTTAACAGGTAGTCTTATGTGCATGCCACTGCTTGGACTTATATTTTAACAAAAGCAAAATAGTAGGTTAAAAAGAAAAAAAAGCATAATTATTTATCTAATCAGTAATTTTCATTCAATACATAAAATAGATTTATATTTAATTGAAGAAAATCAACTGAGTAGAAGATAAATATTGCTGGGTATTTCACAATACTTTCAGTTAAGTTTTGATGTTACTATTATTGAAGTACCAGGGCCTTGCATATCATAGTCTACATCTCCAGCCATAAATCCATCATTCTTTCTTTCTCTTCTTTTTTTGACAAAGTAGATATTTGGCGATGGGATATTGCTGCTTTTCTTGATAAAGCTGAGTTTAATATTGAGACATTTTTTGTTTTATGGTTTAGATCTCACTGTGGAGTCCAGAGGCCTTCTGTCTCAGTCTTCTAAATGTTGGGATCATTGCTATGTCACTGTGCCCAGTTATTTTTTTGTGTGTGTGGTGACTAGGGGAGTGAATACTGGGATTTAAATTTGTGGTCTTCTAATGCTTAGGCTGGCACTCTTCTACTTGACCTATACTACATCATTTTTTAAATTTCACTTCTTTTTCTGATAGGGTCTGGTGTGTTTTTACCTAGGGCAGGCCTCAGACCTTAATTTTCCTATGGCCTCCTTTGTAACTGGATGAAAAGCAATTGCTGTTATCTCCAGCTTATTGATGGAGTCTAGCTAACATTCTTGAACCTCAGTCTTCCAGATCTCCAACTCTTGAGTTGCTGGGATTATATATGTGAGCTCTACACCTAGCCAAAAACATTATTATATTTGGAGTGTTGTTTTAAAAAAAATAAGCTCATGGGCCGGGAGTTTGGCCTAGTGGTTAAAGTGCTTGCCTAGCATGCATGAAGACCCGGGTTCGATTCCTTGGTACCACATATAGAAAAAAGCCGGAAGTGGGGCTGAGGCTCAAGTGGTAGAGCTCTAGCCTTGAGAAAGTCCAAGGACAGTGCTCAGGCCCTGAGCTCAAGCCCAGGACTGGCAAAAAAATAAAATAAAATAAAATAAAAAAATAAGCTCATGCCAGGCATGGTGGCTCATACTTGTAATCCTGGTTACACAGGAGGCTGAGATCTGAGGATCTTGGTTCAAAGCCAGCCCGGGCACTAAAGACCGAGAGACTCTTATCTCCAGTTAACCACCAGAAAACCATAAGTGGTGCTGTGGGTCAAGGGCTGGGGGGAGGGGGTAGCCTGGAGCTGAAAAGCTCAGGGACAGCGCCCAGGCTACACCATGACTGATATTTAAAAAAAAAAAAAAAAGCTCATGTAGGGCTGGGAATGTGGCTTAGTGGTAGAGTGCTTGCTTAGTATGCATGAAGCTCTGGGTTCAATTCCTCAATACTAGATAAATAGAAAAAGCCGGAAATAGGGCTGTCGCTGAGGCTTAAGTGGTAGAGTTCTAGCCTTGAGCATAGAGAGGCTCAGGACAGCCTAAGTCCTGAGGACTGGCAAAAAAGAAAAGAAAAGAAAAAAAGTTGATATAGAATCTGTCCTAATATTCTACTTCAAATTTATTCCCAGGAATTTCTATGTTGTCTTCTCCAGTGGGTAGTCCTGCTTTCTTTTATCCAGCCACTTTCCCTGTTGAGTATGGATTTCTTTCTACACATGACTTCCACAGTTTCGGATTGAAGACTATTTTCTTTGTTCCACCTCTCAGATTCTACACAGATACCCCTTTGGATGTAATTGTCTTGCTGACCTTCCTGGAAGAAATAAAGCAGCTGATGTGGGTCTTCCAATGTAGTTTGATAAATTGTTAGAGATGATTTGCAAGCTGGAAAACAGGAGCTTTGGTCATGGTATTTATTCTTTCCCATTTGTTGCAAACAAGAAGACGAACAAGAATGAATGACTTAAGGGTTTTGATTTTTTTGTTTTTTCATATATCTTCCAGATTTGGTCAGTTGTTCCACCATATCTGATAAAGTACATTTGAGACTACAGCAGTGAGTTCCAGATACTTTCTGTAATTTGGGATGAAATAGATGCTAGAAAGTTACACATTTCTGTATCCTGGCTTTTCCTGTGACATAAGTTTCCTGCACAAGAACAGAGGTTCAGTTCTACAGTTGAATGTTTGAGGTGATTTAAAAGAGAAAGCAACACATAGAGACGAGCTACTGAAGTTGATTTCATGTTTGAATGATCTACCACATTTCTATACAGAAGACATTTTCATTCCAAAGTTTTGGATGAAAGGAGGCTTTTTTTTCTCTTGGGAAAGGAAGCTGTTAACTTTTTTTTGCCTTTTCAGAAGGGTTTGGATATTTGGTATTTTTAAATTTTTGTTTTTCATTATTCTGAGGAAGGACCAGATTGTGTAGAAGGATGAGATTGTAATATTGTGAATGCATGTTTGCATTTTGTATAATGAATGTTAAAAAGAAAACACCAGACTGAGCATGGTGGCATGCATTTGTAGACCCAGCCTCAAGAGGTAAAGGCATAGATTGGGGATTTAGGTTAGTGGAAGAGCACTGGCAAATGCAGGGTCCTTGAAGGCAGGAGGATGTAAGTTCAAAATCAGCCTGGACTATGTACATAGACACTATGTCCAGAAAATAATTTTAAATGAAAAAGAAAATTTAAAAGAAAACAGTATCAAATCCAGTGATGGAAACCTGTTTACCTCCTTAACCCGAGAGGCTGCCATATGACAAAATTCTTCACCATATTTTGTGGAGTCATATACTACATGACCTTAATGGCTAAGGCTGGAAGAAAAGTGGCATGTGTGACTTTTCAACTTAAGAAGATGCAGACATTATCCTGCCCTCAACTTTGGAAAAGAGAAGGAGAAACATGAGGAAACTCCATGTAGACGATCTATTCGTCTAAGAAAAAGAAGCACAGGTCTTATGACCTCTTCTTTTTGGCAATTCTTCCCTTTTTCTTTTTTGATAAAAGCATGAATAACTTTCCTTTGTCCCAAGATGCATACTTGGACATCTGGCTCATTTTTCCAGGTGATGGCTGAAAATGATGGGAGTCAGTTAACTTTCCCAATTGGAACTGAACTTTCTCACCAGAAAATGGCATCAGAAGAGACACTTCCTATCCTGTGGTCAGGTCACTGTAGATTTAGAAGGAGTTCAGGATTAGAAAAACACCTCACTTCTAGCAACATGAATGCATCTGATGAGTCATTAAATGAAAAGAAATTCAGCACTGCAAAAACAAACAACAAAACCCAAACTTAAAGAAATACAGTTTCAATAAGAAATAATGGATCTTCCTTTTTTAGCCCGTAACAATTACACTATGATGAACAGACACTAAGTGAATGCCTGAAGTCTAAATCAACAGGACCATTGTCAGATTTTTACACTTAAGATTTTGTGAGCGGAAGAAGAATTTTTTAACTCCTTAGGTGATTAAGAAGAGGTAGTGTTATTTGTGTCTGTCTTCTGCAGTGGCTGCTCAGGGCTGTGGGTGCTGTGATGCTGGGACCGTAAGATGGATTTCCCAAACTTTCACTGTGATAGAAGTGGCCAAAATAGCAGATGTTGAGCAGTCTTTTTTTTTTTTTTTTTGGGTCATGCGGCTTAGTCTCTGTCCCTGGGCACTGTTCCTGAGCTCTTTAGCTCAGGGCTACTGCTCTACCCCAGGGCCTGAGCGTTGTCTCTCAGCAATTCAGCTCAGAGGCTGGGACGGCCCTACCCTTGAGCCACAGTGCCACTTCCTGTTTTCTAGTGGTGAACTGGAGATAAGAGTCTCACAGACTTCAGTGCCAGGGCTGGCTTTGAACCACGATCTCAGCCTCCTGAGTAGCTAATGCCTGGCTCAGATGTTGAGCATTCTAATGATTAGTAAGATTGGTCAATCATTTTGAATCAAAACTAAAAACTCTGTCATAAAATAGTGTAGTTAAAAACATCGAAGTAACTGCTGAATGGAAGAAGATAATAGAAGTGACATCAGTTAAATGTAACTTAAAAGATTTCTCTCAATAACCCCTCTAGCAACTTTCGTTTTATTTTCTTTTAATAGAATGGAGCCAGGTGGCTCCCGCTGGGCAGGCTAAGACTATCATTTCATGCAGAATCTCCACCTTCTTGTCTGTTACCATCTTACCCATCTGTGGACAGGGTACATAAGCACTGTGAAACTAGCTCTGATCCACTTACTGAAACGGCATCAGATTCCTTTCTCCAGAAGCTTTATATTATTGAGCTCAGAGCCCAGAATCAGTTTTCAGTATTCTTTCAAATCATTCCCACAGTCTGAATGATTGGTACCAGATGACATTTAACAAGGTGGATACTTTCCAATTGTGGCTGCACAGCATTTAATACATTTCTATTTTTCCTGTTCTATTTTGGCCCTCTTCATGGCAACAACTATATTTTAGAACTAGGCCTCCGTCCATAGCTGGGTGTCCTTCCTTTCCTGAACACATCTATGGTTGCTGGCAATTCCTCCTTTGTAAACATAAAAACGGGATATGTGCAATAGAAATATATATATGTATATTTTAATACTTGTGGACAAATGTTACAAGTTGTTTAAGAACAACAAAATCACCAATGTCTTCCATTTTGAGACGTGTATAGTTTTGTAAGCATTAGTGCTTGGTAGCGTATTGTAGTGCCATATTAGGGGTTAGTGCATGAACTTAGTAATAATTTTAAACTAAAGAATGAATTAGTGATTATAACCAATAGTGTAAAGATTGGAAATTGTAAGCTTTCTTTTTTCATAAGTATTTGAGTCTGATATTCTCCCTAAGGAAAGGAGAAAAAGGCCAAAAAGACTCATTTATGAACAGAAATGTGGGTTCATCTTTAGAAATGTTTGTGTTTGAGTATGTACAAGCTTTTCACTGAGGTACCACACCCCATTTTAAGATTTTTGCATTGCTGTTTGAAGTTAGCTTATCTTAGACTGTTTTCACATTCTGTTTTGGGTTCATTTTTTTTTTCTCCTTCCCCTTTGTGTCTAGAAACTATTTCACATTTTGCATGTTTCATTGAGATGCAATGTTAATTGCTTTGGGGAATGTTTATCTAATCTGCTGATCATTTATATTTTCCTTTCTCTCTTGTTTAGTGGAATATTACAGTTTGGATATGTTCTGCATTGTTACAGGTGATTCCTAATTTCAAATCTGAATTGTGTATGGATAGGATTCTAGAGTTTCTTATGAGGTCTATAAATTTAGCTAAGCATAGGCTGCCATGTAAGTGGACTCTTTCCCTTGGTTATACCAAGGGAGCAGCTTTCTTTTTTCTTTTTCCAACACTCCTTATTTTCCTTAGGAGATAAAAAGTTGCTGTAAAAGCAGAGGGTAGCTTTGTGTAAAAAGGAATCCTACCTCTAAAAGCTGCCTTTAGAACTTGGAAATGGCAGTTTTCTAGAGTGGTTTTTAGATGTCAGTATTAAGAGACTGCAGGATATTTTGACACAGATTCTATATTAGTATGTTAGGACATGCAAAAGTATTTTAATGTGGCATGTCATGTACAAGCAAGACGAATACATAGATTCTGATAGGGACCCAGGTTTAGATGCTCATATTGTACTTTAAGTAGCTTTCCTCTTAGGTCAGTGCCTGGGAGAATCTGAAAATCATTTCAATTAGAAAGAACAAAAGGTATTGAATACAAAATAGCACATATAGGAAAGAATATTTCCTGTTGTAAAAAAGCCATAAAATGAACTAATAATATTCAAGAGGTAGAATTTTAGTAGCAATAAGTTTTGTGTGTATAACAAATTGCATCTGCAAAGTTGTACAGTAGAGTGAGTGACCATTTGAGTTTTAGAGGCTCTTCAATTGAGAGTTCCACTGAAGGAAAAAGAACTCATAAAAGATACTTTCTTTTTAAAAGTATGAATGTATATGACTGTGTGTATGGAAATAGCAAGTTTTGTGTATGGGAAAAGTTAAAGAACTTACTTGTTTTTCCAAAGAAGAGGTTTAGAAAGGTTCCAACCTTTCTAGTGCTGATCTAGAAGCAAATGGACTCCTGTCATCCCAGTGAAACCAACCCTTGAAGTTTGCTTGTTCCTGTAAGCAACAGGCATTTTCTGTATGCAGTGATGTACTTTTCTGTGCATTTTTTTAAGAAGAGAGTTAGAGATTAGGAAGAAAAATAAAAATGACTTAGCTAGTGAGCCTTTCCTTATGATTATGATTTAATTAGGAAGATTTAAAGGTAGGAAGCAAAGAGATTGGGGATTAGCCAAAGACTGTATATTGGTTTTTTTAAAAGCCTTGCCTAATGTAGATGTGATCAAGCTTATGGCCTGTGACTGCTAATTGATTCTGTTAACAAGGTCACCCAGCAATAGTTTGTTTCTTGATTGAGAAGTACATAGCTCACATCAGGATTTAATAGTGGAACTAGGGTAACTTCTTACTCCTTTTTACCTCATGTCCATCTTGGCCATTTAGCACCTTGAAGATCCTTGAAAAGACTGGGTCTATGTTGCTTGCCTTGTTTTTTCCAGGGGAAAATAGTAAAAGATATATGATAATAGAGCTAAGACTCTCTTAAATATTTCTTATATATGGCAACTCCAAAGGACAGGGAAAAGACTGTATAAAATTGTACTTTCTCTTTAAATGTTCTATGCTGTCAGTCAATGTTAAATATTGTAACAACCAAGCAATATTCCAACGTCCGTGTGATCATGGGGACATGGCTACTTACAGTGATGTCAATAATTAAAACTAAAGACCACCCTTTACAGCCATGCTAACAGTACATAATGCTAAAATAGGCCACACGTTTTTGTAGTCTCAAAGTATGTGGTTAATTACTGTCAAAGTTACTGTGGTCTCATGTTTACTCTCTATGTACCTGTGATATGCAAAATATAGAGACCCTTGGCCTCCAGGAGTTTACATTCTCATGGTGCTGTTGGTGCAAGCAAACTGCTTCTAGTTCTTGCATTGCTTGGCTATTAATTATACCATTTTGGAAGGATCCCTTGGCCCACAGTTTTAAAAAGGTAGAGGGCTACGTTAAATTTCAGGGCATTAGTGCTTGAGTTTACATTGTATTAGCTCTGCTCTTCAACTTCTTTTCCCCAGGGAACTGTGCAGGTAATGCTCATTTCTGTGAATAAGAGAAGAAACCATTCTGCCTAAGAGCATTTTTACATCTCCCTATACTGCATATGCTCAGTGATAGAGCTGTCAACCAATGGCCAAGAAAACTTAGCATTCTCTAAGACTGTGCATCTCTCAATTCTGTCTTAACCTGTTTTTACATCATCTCTTACTCAAAGGGCAGGATTTCCTTATAAGCCTTTCATAACAGGATATTGGTCCTAATTTTTAACCTTTTGTGTAGGGCGTGTGCATCTGTTCTGAAGCAGCATTATGATAGATGTGCCTGCATTTCTAAGGAATTACTTTACTAGTTCATATTTTCAGTGGAAATTTTGCATGTATTGTTATTTTCTATAGTTCTTTTGAATCAAGGGATTTACTCTGCATGTTTATTGGCACTGAGCCTAGTTAAAATGCAAGCAATAGTGGGGGCAGGTCCATACCGCATTTTAGAATATGAATATTCTGTTGCATGATTGAAATTCACATTTATTAGGTGGTAACTTTATATATGCACTTAATAACAAAGCAATAGATACTTAAACCAATAATGTGGGTTTAGTCCAATTTTTCTTTTCTATCTTCCATTGAAAATAGGAAGAAGATAAATGGGCAATTACATCACATTTAAACTGTCAGGAATAGAGCATAACAGGGCTCATCCTCTTTTCTAGTTATTTCCTAAGCATGTTTAAAAACAAGACGCACACTAAGCATGTTGGCTAAGGAAATAAATTGCTGTGGTTAGAATAATCAGAAAGGTGCAGAGTTTCAGAAAAGATAGAAAAATAGACCAGTTTTTAGGGGACAGCAGTATACAGCATGTTAAATAACTAGATGCAGGGTTTGTCTGGTGAGGTTTATATAGAGTTCAGTATGGGGTTACTTAAAAAACTAGGAACTTGATCCAGATGGAGCAGAATTATCTGGTGACTCCTGCGATCAGGCTTATGCAGGATTGTGAAGCCAGCTGAGGCAACATAGCTAATTTTTTTTTTTAAACAAAAAATCCAGAATCTTGAGGGTGCATGGGACCAGTACACGTGTACTTAAAGATTTGTAGGTAACCGAGCAATTTCTATTGTAGTGCTGATCCGTCTTGAAGGACCCCACAGGGAGGGGTCACACAAGTACTCTTACCATCTGCAGTTTGAGTCCTCTCATTACTGTGTTGTTTTGTTTTATAACCAAAGTTTTATTGCTGAATCAGCTAGACTGCACAGTTTTTTTGTTGTTTAAAGCAGCATGTGCATGTGCTAGTACTGGCTTTTTCCACCCCCTTCTCATACTCGTCTACCACTGGAGTCAGCTCTGCTTTGTTACAGATTATTTTGAAAACATTGTCTCCTTTGCTGGTGGTATGTGGTCACTGACTAATTGATTTCTGCACTAGGCTTGATCCCAGCATGGACCCTCCCTGAGTTAAGAAAGGAATTCTAGCAGTACTTTGCTTTAAACAACAGTTGTAGTTTTTAAGGAAAAAAAGTCACCGCTCTGTAACTAAAAGGATTAATACTAGATTATCTTTCACAAAGGTTTAATTCACTCTCCTTTAAGTACCAAACTGCTCACTGCGTGCACTTGCTCTACATCTTCTCCATTGCTCCATAAATAATGCTAAATGAATTTTTATTGGTTATGTTTGAAGTATTACAAAAGGCAGCTTGCTTTTTTAATCTATGCATCTTTGGGGAGTTTGAAGAAGAAATTGTATTCCTTCATGTAAAAAGGAACTATTGTATGAGTTTGGAAACTCTGCACCTGTGTGTGTGTGTATATATATACATATATATATACCTTTAGCAATAAAGCAGCATGGGCTGAGAATGCACTGAAATTCCGTTGTCTGTTGTTAATTGAGTAATTTCATGTGAATTGGGTTAATGAGAGAAAAAGCCTTTCCATAGGCCTATGCTGACTCAGGCTCCAAAAAAGAAAAAGGACCTGAGTGTCTTGATATGTAGATAGGTGTGAGTTTCTACCCCTTGAGCCACAGTGCCACATCTGGTTTTTTGGTGGTTAATTGGAGTTAAGAATCTCATGGACTTTAACACCCAGGCTGGCCTTGAACCTTGATCCTCAGACCTCAGCCTCCTGAGTAGCTAGGATTACAGGTGTAGCTAGGATTACACCCGGCTTCATATAGTATACTTTCTCATTTTTGAGACTAGTCATTTAGTAAACACTGACTGGTACTGTGCTACAGCTTGATATACAAAAATGAAGGTGTCTGCCATTAAGAAGCTCAAGATGCAGCCAAGTGTCCTAGGCTCTCACTTCTTTCTTTTTTTTTTTCTTTTTTTTTTTTTTTTTTTGCCAGTCCTGGGCTTGGGCTCAGGGCCTGAGCACTGTCCTTGGACTTTCTCAAGGCTAGAGCTCTACCACTTGAGCCTCAGCACCACTGCCGGCTTTTTTCTATGTATGTGGTACCGAGGAATCGAACCCGGGTCTTCATGCATGCTAGGCAAGCACTTTAACCACTAGGCCAAACTCCCGGCCCCTTATTTCTTTTTTTTGTCAGTCCTGGGGCTTGAACTCAGGCTTTGGAGCCCTGTCCCTGAGCTTCATTTGCTGAAAGCCTTTGCAGTTCCTGCAGGCTTTTGAAGGGATTCTGCATATTCTGATGCCTCATAATTCTTAAGTCAGGCCACTGCTAAGACTTCACCCCCTCAGAAGCCCGAACTGAACTGCAGACCAAATCAGTCACCTGATACATGTGCTTATAGTGCTGTTCCTTGGCTTCAAAACCCTTTCAATTCTCATTTTCTGTGTTTACATAATGATTTGACTATTTCCACTTTGGGCGTTGTAAAAAATATCCCCATCATTTAGCATAATACCTTATGTATTAGATATTCTGGTAAGTACTTAAAAGAGTGACATTTTGCCCAGCACTGGTGGTTTATACCTGTAGGAGTGGCTACTCAGGAGATTGAGATCTGAGGATCATGGTTCAAAGCCAGCCAGGGCCGAAAAGGCCATGAGACTATTTATCTCCAATTATCCACCAGAAAACTGGAAGTAGCCTTGAACAAAAGAATTCAAGGGCAAGGCCCAGGTCTAGCTCCATGACTGACAAAAATAAAAATAAAATAAGTGAAATTTTATTACTTCCAATAATAGTAAGCTCAGTTTACAACATAAGAGACAGTACATTGCCATCAAATTATTAAATATGACTGACAGAATATTGCATTTATTTTACATAATGGCTCCGTGAAGAAATGCAGGTAAATCAGTATTAACACCAATTGTATTTCCAACTAACCACACTTTGTTAGACACTGCACTCAAAACTCTAAATTTGCAGTCTAAGATGTCTTTAGGGACATGTCTTTAGGAAATTAAACTAGAACAAGTACTTAGGCAAATAGCAATAAAACCTAGAAAGACATTTTTAATCTATAAACAGCTTCACAGATCTATTGGAAGGTCAGAATAGAAGTCAGCATAAGGCACATTACACAAAGCCCATTCTTTTTGTTGTTGCTGATTATATAGGGCTTGAACTCAAGGCCTGGGCATTGTCCCTAAGCTTTTTCCGCTCAAGACTAGTGCTTCACCACTTTGAGTCACAGTACCACTTCCAGTTTTCTAATGGTTAATTGGAAATAAAAATCATGGTTTTTCCCTAACCAGGTGATCCTCAGATATCCGCCCCCTGAGTAGCTAAGAGTACAGGCATGACCCACCAGTGCCTGGCTATAAACCCCCCCCCCCTTTTTTTTTGGTGAGTTATGGAGCTTGAACTCTGCGCCTGTGCACTGTCCCTGAGCTCTTCAGTTGAAGGCTACCACCCTACCCCTGCAGCCATAGCCCCACTTCATGTTTTGTAGTGATTAATTGTGCCTGGGTTGGCTTTGAACTGAGATCCTCACGTCTCAACCTCCTGAGTAGCTGGGATTACAGGCATGAGACACCTTACCCAGCCAAACCCCATTCTTGAAGCCAGGTTCTTTCAGAAATTACCAGAGAGCACTGATTGCTGAAGAGTCATCATCTTAAATCTGATGGTCGCATCTGACGAACCAAGGATCAATTTTCTGGGTTGGACTGGTGAAAAGTCATTTCCTTCAGGATCTTGGTGAGTGAATCTAAGCGAGCATGTGTTAGCATTATTGTCTCTTTCAGCTGGAGAAAGAAATACATAACTGTCAGGACATCATGTATTTTAACTCTCAATTTGTTAGTTGGAAGCCACTTCAAATTTCAGCTATTTTATATCACTATTTGGAGCTAGGAATATCAACCTTACCCAGGTACTGGTGACTCACACCTGTAATTCTAGCTACTCAGGTGGATTGCAGGTCAAAGCCAGCGTGGGCAAGAAAATCCATGAGACTCTTACCTCCAATTAACTAACAGAAAACTGGAAGTGGGGCTGTGGCTCAAGGTGGTAGAGTGATAGCCTGGAACAAAAGAATTCAGGGACAGCACCCATGTCCCTGAATTCAATAACCACAACTGACACTCCCCCCACCCACCAAAAAAAAAATTCTTTAGCTAGGAACCAGTCTCATGCCTCTCACAGCTAAGCTACTCAAGAGGCTGTGCTGTGAGGACTGATGTTCAAAGCCAGTCTAGGCTGACGAATCCAAGAGACTCTTAGCTCCAACTATTTAGCAAAAGAATTGTAGTCATACCCAAAGTGGTAATGAAAAAGTAAGAAACCCAGGTGAGACACCCAGCCCTGAATTTAAGCCAAAGTTCAAAAATAACAATAAAAAGTGGATGGTTCACACCTGTAATCCTAGTGACTTAGGAAGCTGAGATCTGAGGATAAGGGTTGGAAGTCAGTGGGCAGGAAAGTCCCCAAGAGACGCCCATGTCTAACTTACCAGCAAAGAGGATGGAGGTGTGACTCAAGGTTTAGTACTAGCTTTGAGCAAAAAAACTCGGACAGGGCCTGAGTTCAAATCCCATGACTGAAAAAATTATGAATAAAAAGTCTGTCTATACAGGGGACACAGCTCAAACACTTCTTGGATTCAATTCCCAGTACCATTTAAAATGATCTATCTACATTAAAAGAACTGTACAATCATGAAAAGTTTACCTCTGCAATCTTTTCTGGAAGAGGTAAATTCTGAATATCAATCTTGGATGCATTTACTACAGCTTTTGTTCTTAAGAGATAGCTAGATGGAAATATAGAACAAATATTAGTCCAAATGAGTAAATAAGTCAAATACCATTTTGAATTATTTTGTGGGGTAACCACTAAGACAACATGATGAGAATATAAACAGAACAATCATAATATTAAGAAGTTATGTCATGGGGCTGGGAGTTTGGCCTAGTGGTAGAGTGCTTGCCTAGCATGCATGAAGATCCAGGTTCGATTCCTTGGTACCATATACATAGAAAAAAAGCTGAAAGTGGTGCTGTGGCTCAAGTGGTAGAGCTCTAGCCTTGAGAAAGTGCAAGGACAGTGCTAAGGCCCTGAGCTCAAGCCCAGCACTGGCAAAAAAAAAAATTATGTCATATACACTGCTATTCTTTTTGGATAATACCTGAGTTAATATCATCTCTAATACAAATACTTAGCTTTTCACAAGAGATTCTTGAAAATAAAAAGTTTTACTTGATAAAACATCTACTCACCAAACCATTTTATCACTAGAAAGGCAGAAGTGACCTCTCAAAGCAGCCAAAGAAGCATGGGTAGAATACAAATGGAAGCCAATAGGAATTCCACAGGAACTACAGAATAGAAGGTTGTAAGTGCTGCAGGAAAAGACAGAATGTGGCAAGAAGGATAATCAGAGAATAAATAAAAAATATATTCATTTGAGCCAGGCTATGGTGGCTCATGCCTGTAATCCTCCCTACTCAAGAGGCCAAGATCTGAGGATCCCGGTTTGAAGCCAGTCTAGGCACAAAAAGTCCATGAAACTCTTTATCTTCAACAAACTACTCAAAAAACTGCAAGGGAACTGTGGTTCAAGTGGTGGAGCGCTAGCCTTGAGCAAAAAGCTTGGGGATAGTGACCAGGTCGAGTTCAAGCCTGAAGGCCAGCAAAAAAAGAAAAGTATCCATTTCTATGCCTGTAATTCCTGCTGCTTCTGAGGCAGACACAGACAGGCCCAAGGTTGGAGGACCTAATCAGCATAAAACTATATATGTATACATATATGTGTGGATATTTACGTACATCCTAATATATACCTATAAACATGCATACATACGCATATGTACACATTACAATAATGCTTTGGGGAATTACTTGCAATAAACCTGTCAACAATAAAATGATGGTGCAATGTCTTGGATTATTATTAATAATCAGTAATCTTGGATCCTGATTTAAATTTAAGATGCCATCAATTGAAAGATTCATGTCCATTTTAGCATAACTTAAATGTGAGAGACATGTCACACATATGTAGATTGCTCATAAATAAGACTCAAGGGTCGGTTTCCTTCATGAACCTTATGTAAAGGAAATAAACAGAAAACTTTGCTTGCACCGCATCATCTGTGTCCCCTCCTCATTCCTCCTCCTCATACAGTCCAGGACTAGAGCCTCCCCCCTCCCCCCCCCAAACTCTCTACCCACCTGTATTTGAGCCAGCCTTTGAGACCAACCAGAAAGGGCTCTTTCAAAACCACGTTGTTTGTGACTCCTGGGGAGACAAAATGGAGACAGAATGGAAACATGGAAACCCCTGAGGGGGGGTGGGGGCGCTTGAAAAGGAAAACAGCGAAGGCTCAGGCCTGTCATCCCAGCTTCTCAGGAGGCTGAGATCTGGGGATCAAGGTTCAAAGCCAGCCCGGGCAGGGGGGAAAATATATACGTATACATGTACATATATTTATATATTTATATGTATGTTTAAATTTATATATGAATTATATATTTATCTTCACATATAACTATAAAGGTTATATATATAATATATATATGTGTGTGTGTGGAGGTGGAGCTGCGTCTCAGGCCCTTCAGCCGCGGCTTGACAGGGCCGGGCTCAAGCCCCAAGACCCACCCCAGAAACGGGCGAGGACACCGGGCGCGGCGTGGGGCGCGGCGCCCGGCCGGATCCCGCCCGGCTGGCCGGCCCTCGGGCCTCCCCGCACTCACTGGAGAAGGCCACGGCCCCGAGCGACCGCGACAGGTCCCAGGCCAGGTGCAGCGAGTCGGCCAGCACCGAGAAGCACCGCGCGCACTGGAACACGGCGCACCGCTCCGGCTGCAGCCAGCTCGGCAGCCGCGGGCCGGCGGGGGCTTCCGCCGCTCCCACCTGCGTGGGGCCGGGCGGCGAGGACCCGTTCACCACCTGCGTGTCCCACTCCATGGAGCTGGCCCTAGAAGAGTCGTCCGCGGTCGCCTCCTGAACGCCAGGACGAAAGCTACACTGGGACGGCCCGGGGTAACGCGGACGGCGCAGGGCGGCCATGTTCCCGCAGCGCGCGCGCCTGTTTCGAACACGCACCAAGTCCCGCCCCCAGCGGGGCTCCCGCGTTCTCATTGGACGACGCCGCTCGCCCGGGCCCGCCTCGCAGGTCGTTCTTCACCCCGTGAACTGGGGCGGCGGGCGTCCGTCGGGTCGGAAATCAGCCTTGCGATTGGTCAGAGCCAGACTCCGCCTCCACGGCATTTTCAACCAATGGGAGAGCGGCATTCTTCATTTTTAAACTCAACCTACAGCGCGCTCGGGCTAACGCTCGGGGTGGCGCGAGGGGTAGGAGAAGCTCTCGTTCCCGGCGTTTCAGCTGGCTTTTTAGGCTCGCCATGACCGTCCCGACCGCCAAGGAGCTGGACTCCCTCAAGTACGGAGACTTGCAGAACTTGGCCAAGAGTCTGGGCCTCCGCGCTAACCTGAAGGTGCGGGGCTGGCGGCGGGGGGCGGCGGAGGGCGGCGGGGCCGGGCGGGAGGCGCGGCCTGGCCCCCCGAGCGGGCCCGGGGATCTGGGGCTCGCTGCTTAGAACTCGGGAACGGCGGTGGCGCCGAGGCTGGCGTTTGGGGGCTGGTTGGGTTTTATCCCGGTGTTTACGGGCTTGGCGGGGCGTCAATTAGGAAAGGCTGGCGCGGAACGCTCCGGCGTAAGTGGAGTCCGAGTGCGGTCGTGCCCAGCCCCCCGGCACGTCCTCGGGGGGGGGGGGGGCGTCTCAGAGCCCCTGCGGATGAGCTCCCGTCTGGTGCGACTGGGGCCATGGTGGGGCCACGGCGGTGCCCCCGCTCAAGAGCAGTGACACCTTCGTCCGAGTTTTCACGGGGCTGGGGGACAGGTGGGAATCCACCCTGAGTGGAGCGTGTGCCCTCGCGATCGTGCTCTGAAGATGTGCTCTCGTCACCGTACGTGTTTTTTCAGTACTTGGAGCAGAAGGAGCAAAGCATAGTTCTTTCTGAATCAAGAAGTGTCTTGGAGAATAGTTCCAGGCTACAGTGTCTAAGGGATCCCCAATCCTTTATGATTAGTTTCCTTCCTCAGACTCAACCCTTTCGTGTTTTGTTTTCATGCTACCTGGCTGGATTCTTTTCGTGTTTTTTGTTTTGTTTTGTTTTGTTTTGCCAATCCTGGGGCTTGAACGCAGGGCCGTAGCCCTGTACGCACTGTACCTGAGCTGCCTTTTGCTCAAGGCACTTGTTCTGCCACTTGAGCCACAGCTTTTTCTGTGTTTGTGGTACCAAGGAATGGAACCCAGGGCCTCATGTATGCTAGGCAAGCACTCTACGACTAGACTGCACTGCTGGCCTTTTCTTTTCCCCCTCATGTGATAGAGTAGTTACGTAACCTCAACCCCGCCCTCTGCTCTCAGCCACCCTTGTGCTAGGATTACAGCTGTGCCCTACCAAGTAAATTTTGTCCGAGGCTGCATCCCCAAAAGCCAGAAGCAGAGGAAGGTTCTCACTTTATTCCCAGGCCTACCTAGGCTGTGACCCTGTTTGTGCTTCCCCACATTGCTGGAGATGAGAGCTACTGAGCCCAACCATTGCATCTACCTGCTAGCTGGGATAACAGCCACAAACCACCTTTCCCAAGTGCTGGTGAGATAAGAAGCTGGAAATTCTACAACTTTTTTTTTGTTTGTTTGTTTCCTCAGACTGGCCTCAAAACTCAATCCCCTGTTCCTATGTAGCTAGGATACAGGCTTGAGCCACTGTGCCTAGCCCATGACCAAAGAAGAGAAGGGAGAGTGGGCGAGGGAAGAACTAAGAATGTTTGACATCTAATATGCTGAACATCTCCATCTTAGACAAGACCCCAAGAGAAATTGTCCCCAAGGGACAAGTAGGAAATACAGCACTTTATAGTAGATGGAATAGTGCCTGAGAACTTGGTGCAAAGCATTCTGGTTGAGTGGATTGGAGGATGTAACCAAGGTTCAGGCCCTAAGCAAAACATCTGGCATATGCCAATACACATTTCAGGCTCCCTACCATTTTTTCTTTTGCCAGTCCTGGGGCTTTAACTCAGGGCCTGAGCACTGTTCTGAGGTTTTCTCAAGGCCAGAGCTCTACCACTTGAGCCACAGCACCACTTCCAGCCTTTTCTATATATGTGGTACCAAGGAATCAAACTTATGTCTTTGTGGATGCTGGGCAAGCACTCTACCACTAGGCCAAACTCCCAGCCCTTCCTACCATACTTTACTGAGCATAAGGTTTAGTGGATAGGCCACCATAAATTGATAGCCTCTAGTCCTCAAAGGCTAGGTAAAAAGGAGAGAGAGAGAGGGAGGGAGGGAGAGAGAGAGAGAGAGAGAGAGAGGGAGAGACAGAGACAGAGAACCCAATGCTATTGACCTTCTAAAGCACAGGTTTTGTTTTGGTGGTTTTGTTGTTGTTGTTAGTCATGGGGCTTGAACTCTGGGCCTAGGTGCTGTCCCTGAACTCTTCAGCTCAAGGCTTCAACCCTATCTCTTGAGCTACAGCACCACTTCTAGTTTTCTAGTGGATAATTGGAGATAAGGATCTCATGGACTTTAGTGGCTGGGCTGGCTTTGAACCGTGATCCTCAGATCAGGTGTGAACCACCACACCCAGCTTAATGCATAGTATCTTGCAGTTGCCTTTTTCTTTGTCTGACTTTCCCTTAGGATGAGGCCCCTGAACTCAAGGGCCATTTTTGTCCATCCAGACTTGGTCCTCCAGCCTGACCAGAGAACATTTAATGAATTTGAAAATGAAACTCTCCAGCATATTTTTCTTGCTTATTTCTTGGCTCTAATGATCTCTTCTGCAGGCAGACAAGTTGTTAAAATCTTTGAAAGCCCACCTCAATTTGGAAGCAAGGAAAGAAAATAATAGTCAGGTAAGTAGTATTTTCTATCATCTGAACAATTGTGTTTAATGAGCAATTAACACTAATTACGATGGTTTAAGGTATGCAGGTTATTACCACATAGGTCATTAATAATTAGATACTTAAACTTTTCATAATTATTTGTTGTAAATGATCTAAAATGCCATATAACCTATTGAACACAAGGTCCTAAACAGAGGGCACTGTCTGTAATCATAGCTACTCAGGAAGCTTGACAGCTGCAGAACAGTTTGTAAGACTCCCTGTCCAATTAAGCAGCCAAAGCCAGGCTGGAGGTATGGTAGACTATTATGTGAGCAAGCAAGCTGAGCCAGTGGTCCTGAGTTCAAGCTGAGGACCATCACAAGAGACAGGCCAGGAGGGGAGGTAAAGAAGTAGAAGAAACTTGTGTGCCTTGCCTACTGTCCTCCCAATGAATTGGAAATAGTCGATGCACTGTAGACCGTTAGAACAAACAACATGGCTTATAACTTAGCCAAGCTTGACCTGGAGTCGCAGCTTTCTGCCTCAGTCTTCTAAGAACGGGGATTACAGGCATATGCCACCATACTTGGCTCTTCTGTGCTCCATTGTACAGGGCAGCCATATCATTCGGTGTTCTCTCCCATGTCACTGGTATTTAATTCAAGTCCTGGCAGAGGCCGCTGGGCCACACCCCCAGTGTCTCATACAGTGATTTCTTTTATAATCAGTTCTGTGTGGGATGTTCCAGATCCTGGCCATACTTTTGACTTTTAGTAGTGCAGGTGCTGTTATTCTGACCTTACTCTGATTTTTCCCTTTACTGTGGTCTCAGAGCAATCTTTTGTATGTATATGCATATGGCAGAGAACATGGCAGATCACGGTCTCTCGTTTTAGGATGAAGAGGAAACTGCAGCATTCTTCTGTGATGAGACTGGGACACAGCCCAGCAGTGAGGAGCCAGTTGTCCATGTCACCAAAAGGAAGAGGCGCAGGCACAAGAGAGCCCATGGGAAGTCTGACTCCCAGGTGAATGAAGTGTGCAAACTGAACAACAGCACCACTTGAGCCAGCGCTGGCACTGTGTTAGGGAGCTTCCCTTGTATATGGCTGCTGAACCCTGTGCTGCAGCTCCAAACTCCAGAGTATATTTGTTGGTTTGTTTTTGCCAGCCCTGGGCCTTGAACTCAGGGCCTGAGCACTGTCCTTGGGCTTTTCTTAGAGCTAGATCCCTAGCACTTGAACCACAACAGCAGCACTTCCGGCTTTTTCTAAGTATGTGGTACCAAGGAGTCAAACCCAGGTCTTGGTGCATGCTCGGCAAGCACTGTACCACATTCTCTTTCCTTGGCTGCTCCTGGCCTGGTAATTACTCTGCATTTACATCATTCAACAGTGGGGTTGCTATGGCTTCCTTCAGTTGCTCTGCATATTCTGTGGTTGTGTTCTTCTTCATTTAGACAAGGTCCTTCTTTCTTGTTTTCTGACTTTATATAGGTGGCTAGGTCCCTTAGCATGAATTTACCAGCCATAAGCAAACTCACCATCTTGCTTCTTGCAGTTTACTGACATGGCACTGGGAAGGCAGAGAAGCAGAGCTGTCACTGCCACCCACAAGTCTTCCTCTCCTACTTTGCTTCTTCTTTGTTCACCTTCCCTCCCTCCCTCCCTCCCTCCCTTCCTTCCTTTCTTCCTTCCTTTATTTCTTTATTTCTGCAATCCTGGAGATTGAACTCAGAGCCTGAACACTGTCCTTGGGCTTTATCAAGGCTAGCACTCTACCACTTAAGCCACTGTACTGCTTCTGGCTTTTTCTGTCTATGTGGTACCAAGGAATCGAACCCAGGGCTTCATGCATGCTACACAAGCACTCTGCTACTAGGTTACACTCCCGACCCTTTCTCCTTATTTTCATACAATATTTACTTTCAGTGGTTCTGGGATTTGAACTCAAGGCCTTTCATTGGCTAAGGAGTTGTCTACATGGGCCATACCCTTAGTTCTTTTTTTTTTTTTTGGGTCTGGGCTTGAGCTCAGGGCCTGGGCACTGTCCTTGGACTTTCTCAAGGCTAGAGCTCTACCACTTGAGCCTCAGGACCACTTCTGGCTTTTTTCTCTGTATATGGTACCGAGGAATGGAACCGGCTCTTCGTGCATGCAAGGCAAGCACTCTACCACTAGGCCAAACTTGCGGCCCCCTTTTTTTCTTTATAGTTATGTTTCAAATGGGATCTTGCAGTTTTGTTCAGTAGATTCAGACTTCAGTCGTAGATCCTCCTATCTGTGGCTTCTCACCACCACACTCAACGTTTTCATGTTGATATGTGGCCTTCCCAGAGCCAGTCTTCCCCCTCCCAAGTAAATGGGATTCTAGGTGTGTGCCACTGCGTCCAGACATAAGAGACATTCATGTAGTTTGTTTCCTTTTAAAATTGCAGCAGGATCATCCCAAGATAAAAATAAGTGATCCTACTCCATTCCAGAATGAGGAAAAGCAGGAAAACCAGGATCCCAAAACTACTGGAGAAATTCCTTCTCTGCCAGACCAAGGAGATGGGAATATAGTTTCCACAAGCCCTACTGAAATGAAAGGTATGGAGATTGATGTTCTCATCTTTCTAAGAGTTCTAAGTGATAGTTGTTGATGCCTGATACTCCTAGGCCTGAAGCCACATTTCCACTGTCCTCCCCATCACACCATTGTCTCTGTCTCATCTTACAATGGCACCAATCTTACATGATCTAAATCTACCCAAAGAGGCTCAACATGGCTTTTCAAAAGCCTGTTTCTTGATGTCATTGTCACAGGTACCAGCCATTAGGACTTGAACTTATCCCAGTGGGAACTATAATTCAGCTCGTAACACCAGCTTATAGAATGTTTAAGTATTTTGTAATTAAAAGCTAGAACCAAATGCAGAAAGCTATCAGGTCATTTTTTTTTTTTTAACCGTCATGGGACTTGAACTCTGGACCTTGCTGTTGTCACTGAGCTCTTCAGCCCTACCCCTTGAGCCACAGCGCCACTTCCAGTTTTCTGGTGGTTAATTGGAGATAGGAGTCTCACAGACACCCAGGCTAGCTTTGAACCATAATCCTTAGATCTCACCCTCCTGAGGAGCTAAGATCATAGCTGTGAGCCACTGTGCCCGGCTTCAGGTCATTTTTTATTTTCTTTTCTCCCTGAGTATTCAGGATCATAAACAGAACATTAAGCTCTGTCACTGAACTACATTTCAAGCCCTGACTTTTATAGGAAGTAGAATAAGACTGGTAGCCGCCAAGTGCAGGGAAGGCAGTACCTGTTGGGAACAGGAGAGTCCTTATTTTGTCTCAGCCGCTCTACGTCGGCCTTGGAGTCTAGTGACAGTCTTATTTGTCTACCTCCTCCACTGGTTTGGTTTCAGATAGGTCCCTGTATTACTAAGGTGTGTTTCTTGAACAACAAGCACATTATCATATGCATGTAGGGTTCAAGAAGTTTATTAGCATAGTTTTCCTCCTCCCCTTCCTTTTTTTCCTTTTGTGATTCTTCCTGTTTACATCTTCTGATTAGCTAGTTTGATGGGCACACGCCGCCATATCTGGCGTATGGGTTGAGATGAGGCGTGCTTGACTTTTTGCCTAGGCATGGCCTTGAACTACTGATCTGCTCCTGGGGAGCTACTGATCTCATTAGTATGGTGTCCCAGTCCACCCCAAAACGCTTTAGTTTATGGCGATTTTAGAGGGAATATGTAGCATGGCTACTTTTACATGTATCCGGTAATAAGCACATTTCCTTCCTTTTGTATAGTGTTATCTGTTCGCTCATTCTCTCCATTCCCTCCTTCCCATCTCTGCCCGCAAGTTGCATAGTTCACTTGTATCCGTGTCCACTGCTGCACTTTGTCACTCATTCTCCACTGATTCTGTGCCCTCCCTCTACCTTCCCTCAAATGTTCACGTGAATACATTGCATATGAGACAAGGAGTACAGAGTCATTTGAAAATGTGGGAAAAAAGTCCAGTACCAGGAAGGAGTTTGGCCTAGTGGTAGAATGCTTGCCTAACATGCACATAAACCTGGGTTTGATTCCTCAGTACCATGTACATAGGAAAAAGGTGGAAGTGGTGCTGTAGTTCAATTGGCAGACTACTAGCCTTAAGAAAAAAAGTCCTAGGGGCCGGGAGTTTGGCCTAGTGGTAGAGTAATTGCCTAGCATGCACGAAGACCCGGGTTCAATTCCTCGGTACCCCACATACATAGCAAAAAGCTGGAAGTGGTGCTGAGGCTCAAGTGGTAGAGCTCTAGCCTTGAGAAAGTCCAAGGATAATGCTCAAGCCCTGAGCCCAAGCCCAGGACTGGCAAAAGAAAAAGAAAAAAAGCCCTAAAGGGATGTAGTGGCTCACACCTGTAATCCTAGCTACTCTGAGGATTGCAGTTCAAAGCAGCCCAGGCTCTTAGGCTCTAAAGACCCTGAGACACTTATCTCCAATTAACCACTAGAAAAGCAGAAGTGGCACTGTGACTCAAGGGATAGGGCAGGAGTCTTGAGATAAAGAGCTCAGGGACAATGCCCAGGCCCAGACCACAAAAAGATAAGAAGCCCAAGGACAGTGCCCAGGCTCTGAGTTCAAGCCCCAGGACTGGTAAAAAAGAAAAAAAAAAAAAAGAAAAGGTCTTTTGTTTCCTTACTTTGGAGGGAGTCTGTTTCACTATGAATATTTTATATACATATGAAGAAGTGCTTAGGTATTACAACTTAGTCTTTTTCTCCTACAACTATCTTCTTTTTGTCTCACTACATATGGGTATCTAGCATCCTGTATAATTTGTCATATCCGTTGAATTTTAAATCTAACTTCCACATGTCAGTGAGAATATGCGATGCTGAATGTATTTTTTGAGTAATTAGAGAAATTTTATTTAGAGATATAAAATGTATGTTTTTTTGTTCCGTTTGATTTTCCAGTCCTGGGGCTTGAACTCAGGGCCTGGGCACTGTCCTTGGACACCTTTTGCTCAAGGCTAGCCCTCTGCCACTTGATCCACAAGGCTACTTCTGGCTTTTTCTGTGTGTGTGATACCAAGGAATTGAGCCTAGGGCAAGCAATCTAGTAGTAGGCTACGATCCCGGCCCCTATGTTTTCATTTGTGCTTTTGTTTTTTGGCCTGGGGCTTGATGTCAGTGCATGGGCACTTGCCCAAAATGATCATTTTTAAAAAGTCATCTTGATTACTCCAGCATTAGAGCTACTGGAAACCATTTTTTTTTTAATTAGTTTTGTGTCTTTGAATTTAGATAATGAAGATTTGAAGGAACCTCCAGAAAAAAAGTCTCTCTACACAGATGGAATTTCCAAACTTGCTAACAGTAAAAAAACTGCAGTTGCTACTCCAAGTAAGTGTGTGTACAAACGTGAGGGAAGGCTGGGCTGGAGCAGCTAAATTCACCGAAGCTGAGCTACGATTTATGCTCTGCTCTCATTTTCTCATTTCCAAATTTTGGGCAGGTTTTCCTTAACCTGACTTCCTCAATGTAAAATGGAAACAGTTGTACTTCCTGTATTGGCCAGTGGATACCCAGATTGAGAATATTTTTCCTATGACTGATGACCTAACATAGCATATACATCTACCAGTCAGCGAGTCCTGCAAATACTGGATGAACAAATGTCCAAGACATTCTGGGCACAGTAACCACTAAGTTTCTAATTAATGTAGGACAATCTGGTTTTGGACTTGTAAACTTGTTACCTTTTTGTTGTTTTTGTTTGTCATGGGTCTTGAACCCAATGCCTGGATATTGTCCCTTAGCTTCTTAACGCTCTACCACTTGATCCATAGCTCTATTTCTGCTGTTTCTGTTTATGTGGTACTACGGAATCGAACCCAGGGCTTTATGCATGTTAGGCAAGTGCTATAGCATTAAACCACATTCCCAGCCTCACATTTTTAATTTTTGTTTTTTGGGGAGCTTGAACTCCTGGTCGTCTTCGTGCTCAAGGCTAGTGCTCTACCACCTGAGCCAGTGTGACACTGCTGGTGTTTGATTAATCAACTGAAAATGTCTCACAGGGACTTTTCTACCTGTGCTGCCATCACCTTTAATCCTCTCTCCTTCTCTCTAGCTCTCTCTCTTGGCCAGTCCTGGGCTTGAACTCAGGGCCTGGGCACTGTCCTTGGACACTTTCAGCTCAAGGCTAGCACTTTGTCACTTGCGATACAATACCACTTCTGTCCTTTTCTGGGTATGTGGTACTAAGGAATTGAACCTGTGGCTTTGTGCATGCTAGGCAGTCCCAGTCCTGGGGCTTGAATTCAGGGGTGGGCACGGTCCTTGAGCTCTTTTACTGAAAACTAGTATTCTGCTTCTTTGAGCCGTAGCACCACTTCAGATTTTCTAATTAGTAGTTGGAGGTAAGAGTCTCACCTTAGGTAAGATTTTCCTTTCCTGAGCTGGCTTCAAACTATGATTCTCAGATCTCAGCCTCCTGGGTAGCAAGGATTACAGGCATGAGCCACTGTTACCTAGCTAGTCTAGAATTGTCTAAGCTTTCTAAGCATGATAAATTAAATACCAGTGTTGAGGGGATAGACGGTTATATTTTAGTAATAGATGATGTTTCAGGCCTTGGGCTTGACCTCCAGTTTACACAATCACACTCTCGCAAAATCCAATTTGGAATGATGGGGTGTAGCCATTTGACCCATGTTAGTAGTTGAAAACAAGACTGTCTTTTCCTTAGTAAACCAAGATGTCAGGAAAGTAGACAACATCAAGATGCTGAACACCTGACAGTTTATGAGATCGACATGATTTCCTCCAGGTTTCCAGAAACTTAAGTGTTTTAAAATTAGAAGTTTGGCCAGGCACTGACGCCAGTGGCTCATGGCTACTGTAATCCTAGCCACTCAGGATTCTGAGATCTGAGGATCACCTTCAAAGCCAGCCTGGACTGTAAAGTCCCTGAGACTCTTACCTCTGATTATCCACCAGAAAACTTGAAGTGGTGCTGTGGTTCAAAGTGGCACAGCACTAGTTTTGAGTGGAAGAGCTCAAGGAAAAAAGAGTTCAAGGTCAGTGACCAACAACAACATCAACAAAAAATTAGAACTCTAGCAGAGATGATAGTGAAGTTAAAAGACACAGAGAAGGTGGAAAAAATGGATGTTGTCTTGCTCATTTTCGTTTTGGGGGGGAACTTCCTAGACTTTAAGAAGCTTCACGAAGCTCGTTTTAAGGAAATGGAATCCATTGATGAATATATTAAGAGAAAAAGGAAACACTTCGAAGAACACAACTCATTTAGTGAACTGAAGGTATGCAGAAAACAAACCGTGTTCTTTTTTTTTAAATCAAGGGTCTTACTGTGCCAAGGCTGGTTTTAAACTCTTGATCCTGCTGCCTCTGCTTCTGGAGTGGTAGGATATAGAGCTACCATCAAACCCAGCTAAACTTCATGCTCCTAATGAGACTGAAGTATGATTCCTAAATAGTATTTCTCTCTGATCTTCCCTCCCTCCCCCACCTCCCCTCTTCTCTACCCTTTCCTTCTGAAGTAATAATAGAAAATATTTAAGGTGACCAAGTAGAATCCTTCATAGCCATTTCACAGTGAACGTTACTTTTACCTTCTTCCCTTTTCTTTGGGTTTACAGGTAGGTGGATTGTTTTGGAAGCCAGACCCCAGAAAGAAGTAAGATTTTATATGAAAATGTTAGAGCAAAAAGAAAATACTAAAATGTTGCTTGACAGGAGATGAACTATATGGGATTATATGTAGATTCCATATGCTGAATATGTAGTAGATAATTGGTTTTTTTGGCCAGTCCTGGGGCTTGGACTCTGGGCATGAGCCCTGTCCTTCTGCATTCCTCAAGGCTAGAGCCTTACCACTTGAGCCACAGCGCCACTTCTAGCTTTTTCTATGTGTGTGGTACCAAGGAATCAAACCTGGGTCCTCTTGCATGCTAGGCAGGCACTCTACCACTAGGCCAAACTCCCGGCCCCATAGAAGGCAATCTTGATGTTTGTATTTCATCAGCCCTCTACTGTATCCTTTGTGGGAAAATCAGTGTTTTCCTCCTTCCTTTCTGGCTGTCAGCAACGGTGGTGCTGCATTTGTTCTGTTGTGAAGTGACTGGCTATGTGGCAGCTGGGAGAGGCTTTTTGTACCACATTTTTTCAGCAAATCTCGACATTGCTCTTTCCATCTGAATCACCACAGCAACACAACCACCAGCGTGGTGTCATACGGGTTGCTAGGGAGGAAAGGATGCTGGTCATGGGTGGGCATGACGTTGGGTAATGGAAGACTCTTCTGAACTTGACCGTTTGGACACACGGGCTGTGGAGGCAGCCAAGCTTTCAAAGTGGTACATTTCTTTCCCAGAAGCAGCCTGGCAGTAAGGGAAGGGTAGTGACTCCAGTTCCTGCAAGAGGAAGACTCCCTGTGGCCTGCACGCCCACGCAGCCGTGCTGCTCTCCCGGGCAGTCCCGAAAGCCTGCGAGGCAGAGCGCCGCGTGTCTGAAGGGCTCTGCCAAGCGGACCACGCTCTCGGCAACCAAAATGAACGTCAGGTGAAGAGATCCCTCCAAAGTGTAAATGGGGAAGCCTGCGGGTTGAACTTACAAAATATGTTGTGATTTTTGGTTTTCGGGGTTTTTGGTACTGAAGAGCGAACCCAGTCCGACCTATTAGACAAGCGATCTACCATTGAAAAGCAGTCTTCTGGGGCCGGGAGTTTGGCCTAGTGGTAGAGTGCCTGCCTAGCATGCACGAAGACCTGGGTTCGATTCCTCGGCTCCACATACATAGGAAAAAAAAAAAACCAGAAGTGGTGCTGAGGCTCAAGTGGTAGAGTTCTAGCCTTGCAAAAGTCCAAGGACAGTGCTCAGACCCTGAGCTCAAGCCCAGGACTGGCAAAAAAAAAAAAAAAAAAAAATCTGATATGTTTTAGTGTTTGCTTAAAGGGGGAAAAAGAAATGGAGGCAAAAAAGGATTGAGGAAAAAAGGTGTTGTTTTATAAGATAGAATCTTCATTTGGATTGTTTTCTGGTTTAATCTAATGTCCTTAAGTACAAATTTTATTTATAAGACATATATATATATATATATATATATATTTTTTTTTTTTTTTTTTTTGCCAGTCATGGGCTTGAGCTCAGGGCCTGAGCACTGTCCTTGGACTTTCTCAAGGCTAGAGCTCTACCACTGGAGCCTCAGCACCACTTCTGGCTTTTTGCTATGTATGTGGGGTACTGAGGAATCGAACCGGGTCTTCGTGCATGCTAGGCAAGCACTCTACCACTAGGCCAAACTCCCAGCCCCAAGATATATATATATAAATGTCTTATACACACACTCACACACCACACACAGATAATCTTCATTTAATTAGTTAGATGGGGGCCTGCTAAAAACAAATTTTTCCATTGGCTTAAATATAAAAGTGAAGCTATACCAGAAAGAAGAGGAAAAGGAGAACATCTCCAATTGGCTCCTGAACTTGAAGCCTGCAGGCTTATACCACAAGCTTCTTTTACCATGGTTGACATCCTTAGCTGCCTGGTGAGGGACAGTGGTTTAGCCTCCTGCTGTAAGTACTCTCACACTGCTCACCCTGTCATTGTAGGTTTTCAGCCGCTACTAAAGATAACGAGCATAAGCGTTCACTGACCAAGACTCCGGCTAGAAAGTCCCCACACGTGTCTCTATCTGGAATTAACCCCCAAAACCAGGCTGTACTCGGAACACCAAAGTTAAAGACCACTAAGGGAAATTCTGCTTCTGGTAAAACCATATAACTTCGCAAAATTAAGTATAACTCTTTCCTTAAATCCTTCCCACAACTTATAAAATCAAGTGTAAACCAGATTATTTCTGACAAGAGATGTGATCATTTGATTTAAAAAATGAAAAGAACTATACTAGGTCTTTAGTCTAAGTAAGCCCTCTAATGTTGGGGGTCATTTTTTTTAGTCATTACTCCATTCAAGTTGACAACGATGGCAGTGAAGACTCCACTCTCGGATAAGAAACGAGTATTTGATCTGAAAGCAAGTTTGTCTCGTCCCCTCAACTATGAGCCACACAAAGGTATGTAAGGCCTGCCAATGGTTGTGCAAAGACGAGAAGACATCAATGGTAAAATGCTTGCATGGAATACATGAGGCCAGTCCTAGGTTTGATTCCAAACAATAAAAATGAATTAATGTTTGTATGAAAACTCTACTACCTGAGTGGAAACCACACTTTACTAGAATTCCTTCCCTGTCCTTGAACCAAATAGACATATGATTTAAAACTGATTGGATCATGTACACTTTAACCAACACTATAACTTGTAAACAATATCACAACTCAAAATTAATATAATTTCAGCTAAAAATCAAGAAAATTTAAAAAGTTATCACATAACTTCCCTTTTTTTTGTCTACTTTGAACACTATTATAAATATGCTACACAAATGAGTCTAGCCTTTCGTTTTAATTTAATTTTTAAATAATTTTTTGTCAGTCCTGGGTCTTGAACTCTGGGCCTGAGTATTGTCCTTGGGCTTCCTCAAGGCTAGGACTTTACCACTTGAGCCATAGCACCACTTCTAGCTTTTTTTATGTATGTGGTACCAAGAAAGCAAACCAAGTGCATTCTAGGCAAGCACTCTACCACCAGGCCACGTTCCTGGCCTCTTTCTGTGTAGTGAATATTTAAAATCTCTTAGCAACTTTCAAGTATATAATATATTGCTACCCAGAATCATGTCATGCAATAGACCTCTTATTGTTCTTGAAATTTCCTCTCCCATCCTCTCAACCTTTGTCTTCCACCACAATTCTCACACGTGAGAACATGCAGTGTATGTTTCCGCATGCATGGCTTATTTGACTTGGACATGGTGGGTATCAATTCCAATCCATATTGTATTGTAGCAAATGATAGGATTTCCATTTTTGTCAAGGCTGACAGTATCCCCTTATTTATACAGGTCATTTTCTTTAGCCATTCATCTGTTGATGGGTACTAGGCTGATGCCATAACTTGGTTATTGTGACAAGTAGTCTTCTAATATGGGATTACAGGTCTGGTCAATAAACAGATTTTGCAGCTGGACACTGGTGACTCACACCTATAATCTTTTTTTTTTTTTTTTTGCCAGTCCTGGGCTTGAGCTCAGGGCCTGAGCACTGTCGTTGGACTTTCTCAAGGCTAGAGCTCTACCACTTGAGCCTCGGCACCACTTCTGGCTTTTTTCTACATATGTGGTACCGAGGAATCGAACCTGGATCTTCATGCATGCTAGGCAAGCACTTTAACCACTAGGCCAAACTCCCGGCCTCACACCTATAATCTTAACTACTCAGAAGGCTGAGGTCCAAGGATCAAGGTTCAAAGCCAGCCCAGGCACAAAAGTCGGTGAGACTCTTACCTCTAGTTTACTACCAGAAAACCAGAAGTGGCATTGTGGCTGAAATGGTAGAGCAAAAGCCTTGAAGTGAGGAGTTCAGGTACAGTGTCTGGCCACAGAGTTCAAGCCCACAACTGACAAAAAATTTTAAAAATAAACTGATTATGAATCTTCTGGGTAAATATCTAGAAATGAGAACTGCTGGATCTAGTCCCAGTTGTTCTGCTGCCATCAGACTATTCCTACCCATTCCATTCTGAATTCATTTTAATAGGGTAATAGGGTCAGAATACAGAAAAGCATAGAAAATAAATGCCTTTTTTTGTGGGGAGGGGAGGAAACAGGTCAGTTGTAGGGCTTGAACTCAGGACCTAGGTACTATCCCTGAGCTTTTTCACTCAACGATAACATTCTACCACTTTGAACCACGGTGCCACTTTCAATTATCTGGAGGTGAATTACAGATGAGTCTCATAGACTTTCCTGCCCAAGCTGGTTTCAAACCATGATCCTCAGATCTCAGCCTCTTAAATAACTCGGTTAATTACTGGCATGTTCCACTGACCCCAGCTTAAACTGCTGTTTTAATATTAAGCATAATACCTATATGATATAGGCATAAATGATATTTGGTTGTAAAACTTTCTTTTGGAATTTAAGATATTCTTTGGTATAAGTTTTTTTATTAGAGAATTTATTAACGTTGATTTTTACATCATATTTTAAATGACAAGTTTAACAAACAAGTGTTCAAGGAGGGAATCTATTTACAATCTCTGGGACTTAGTATTTAGAACTTAATCAAAATTAGGCTAAGGGTTTGTATGTCATAGAAACATATTAATTTATGAAATAAAACATTATGTCTATAGAGTCATAGGTTTTTATGTCTATATAGTTATGTTTATATTTCCATTACCATGTCCATAGCTTTGGGTATGCAGTTATTGAGTCCTCGCCCTTGTACTCTTGTTTCCATCGCCTGGCTATTATGAATAGTTCAGAGATGAACATAGCTGAGCAGGTGTCCTTAGAACATCCTGGGTCATGCTGTTCAGGATAGAAGCCCAGAAGTGGTATGGCGGGATCATAGGGAAGGTCTGTTTTCAGTTCTTTAAGGAACCTCCACACTGCTTTCCAGAGTGGCTGAACTAGTCTACATTCCCACCAGCAGTGCAGTAGGGTTCCTTTTTCTCCACAACCCCGCCAGCAACTGTCATTGTCTGAGTTCAAAATCTTGGCCATTCTTGTTGGGGTAAGGTGGTATCTTAGGGTTGTTTTTATTTGCATTTCCTTTATGACCGTAGATGATGAACATTTTCTCATATGTTTTTCTGCCATTTTAATCTCTTCTTCTGATAAGTGTCTCTTTAGTTCCCTTGCCCATTTAGTGAATGGTTTATTGGGTTTGGGGGGATTAGTTTCTTGAGTTCCCTGTAGATACTGGATATTAAACATTTGTCAGATGTATTGTTGGTGAATATCTTTTCCCAGTTGGCTGGCTGTCTCTCTACTTTTGCAACTATGTTTTTATCTGTACAGAAACGTTTTATTTTTCGGTAGTCCCATTTATCCAGACTCTCTCCAATCTCTTGTGACCCTGGGATTCTGTTCAGGAATCTTTTGCCTGTGCCTATGAGTTCTAGTGTCTCTCCTACTTTATCATGTAGCAGTTTCACGGTTTCCAGTCTGATGTTGAGGTCTTTGGTCCACTTTGAGTTAATGCTTGTGTATGGCGAAAGGCTAGGGTCAATTTTTAGTTTGCTGCATGTGGTATAAGTTTTTTTTCTGGGACTTTATAAGAATTTCAGGGACAGGGAGCATGGCCTAGTGGTAGAGTGCTTGCCTAGCATGTACAAAGCCCTGGATTTGATTCCTCGGAATCACATATACAGAAAAAGCTGGAAGTGGCACTGTGGTTCAAGTGGTAGAGCTCTAGCCTTGAGCAAAAACTATGCAAAGAGGGGCCGGGAGTTTGGCCTAGTGGTTAAAGTGCTTGCCTAGCATGCATGAAGACCCGGGTTCGATTCCTCGGCACCACAAACATAGAAAAAAGCCGGAAGTGGTGCTGAGGCTCAAGTGGTAGAGCTCTAGCCTTGAGAAAGACCAAGGACAGTGCTCAGGCTCTGAGCTCAAGCCCAGGACTGGTTAAAAAAAAAAAAAAAAGTGTGCAAAGACAGTGCCCAGGTCCTAGGTTCAAGCCCCAGGACTGGCAAAAAAAAAAAAAAAGAATTTCAAAATATGACACATTTTTATTTTTATAAGAAAAACCTGGGCCTGGGCCTTTAGTGGGTAGAGTGCCTGCCTAGCATGCATGAAGCCCTAGGTTTGATTCCTTGATACCACATACATAGAAAAAGCCAGAAGTGGTGCTGCAGCTCAGATGGTAGAGATCTAGCCTTGACAAAGCTCAGGTCCTGAGCTCAAGCCCTAAGACTGGCAAGAAAAAAAAAAGACAACCTGATTTCTATCTGTAATATGGAATCAAAGTAATTTTAGAATATATTGGAAATTGTGTATAAAATAGTGTAAATGCTAGGAAACAAGTAGCCACAGATGAAGTTAATGGCAATGTAAATAAAACATCTGTAGAGCCGGGAGTTTAGCCTAGTGGTAGAGGGTTTGCCTAGCATGCACAAAGACCCGGGTTCGATTCCTTTGTACCACATACTTAGAAAAAGCCAGAAGTGCTTGAGCTAAGGCTCAAGTGGTAGAGCTCTAGCCTTGAGAAAAATCCAAGGACAGTGCTTAGGCCCTGAGCTTAAGCCCAGGACTGGCAAAAAAAAAAAAAAAATATATATATATATATATATATATAAATAAATATATATATATAAATAAGAAAATATTTGTAAATCGTTTGTTCTACATTAGGCAAGCTGAAACCATGGGGACAATCTAAAGAAAATAATTCTCTCAATGAACATGCAAGCAGAGTTAGCTTCTATAAGAAATCTTACAAACAACCTCCTCTCCAAACCAGGTAAGTCAATCGTTTTTCAGTTGGAAACTTTTTTTTTTTTTTTCCTGCCAGTCCTGGGGCTTGAACTCAGGGCCTGAGCACTTGGGCTTTCTCAAAGCTAGCTCTCTACCACTTGAGCCACAGCACCACTTCCATCTTTTTCAATGTACGTGGGCACAAGGAATCCAATCCAGGTCTTCATGCTTTCTAGGCAAGCACTCTACCACTAGGCCAAACTCTCAGCCCCTTGAGACTTTATCTCAAACCACAAAAGCACCTCCAAAAGCTGGTGTCATTAGTAGTATTAGGAAGGTTAGAAGTGGGTGTCATAGTCCATTCTCCTTGACAAGAGAACAGTATTACTTTATAAGAAGTGTGTTTCCATTGGCGCAGAGTCTGGAAGTGCGAGGCGGGCACTGTCAGGAGCTTCGTGCTGTGGTGTTAACATGGCAGATGGATTACATGGCCTAAACACAGTTAAGAGGCTAGAGTGCTCAAATGGTAGAGTATTTGCCTAGGAAGCAGAGGGCTCTGAGCTTATTCTCTGCTACTGAACAAAAAGAGTGGCATGAGAAGAGTTCAAACACAGTGGCCTCATTTTCTTTTTTTTTGTGGGTCATGGGGTTTGAACTCTGGGCCTGGGCGCTATCGCTGAGTTCTTCAGCTCAAGGCTACTGCCCCATCCCTTGAATCACAGCCCTGCTTCCTGTTTTCTCCTGGTTAACTGGAGATGAGAGTCTCTGGGTCTTTAGTGCCTGGGCTGGCTTTGCACCTTGATCCTCAGCTCTCAGCTTCCTGAGTAGCCTGGATTACAGATGTGAGCCACCACATCCAGCTAATGTGGCCTCATTTTCTACCGCCTAGTCCTTCAAAACCCAACCCTTCAGAGCCAATCAATCACTAGAAAAGGGGAAGTGGATCTGTGGCCCAAGGGGTGGGGCAGTAGCCTTGAGCTGAAGAGCTCAGGACAGGGCCCAGGCCAGAGTTCAAGCCCCAAGACTCCCCCCAAAAACAAACCCAACCCTTCAAAGGGCAGTACCCACATGCCCAGTGTTACTCCTACAAGGCTGGGTGCAGCAGCAGTTTGCTAGAACTAATCTATGACCTGTTGCTCTTAGGGAAGAGCAGCGGAAAAAGCATGAGCAAGAACGAAAGGAGAAGAAAGCAAAGGTGTTGAGTGCTCGAAGAGGCCTCAGTATGGTTACAGACAACTGATTTTTTAACCTCTGGCTGGTACTTCTTCATTCCTGTTTTTCTTTTGTAAATATTTTCTACTGTCCCCTCTTCATTAGTCATAGACTCTGTTTTCATTGTTGACTTTTAACTATTATCTGTGTACTGTCCCTGCGTTCTAAAAGTCCTATAGCTCTGAAAGTTATCACCTTAAAGCTAAAAATTGGCTGGATGCCAGTGGCTCACGCCTGCAATCCTAGCTACTCAGAGGCTGAGATCTGAGGTTCACGGTTCAAAGCCAGCCTGGGCAGGAAAGTCTATGAGACCTTGTCTCCAATAAACTACGCTGTGGCATAGAGCATTAGCCTTGAGCAAAAGAATCTCAGGACATTGTCCAGGCCCAAAATTCAAGCCCCCAATCCAGGGAGGAGAATTTTTTGCAGTAGTTTTTACCTAAGTCTCTATAACTCTATTTTCTAATAAGACTTGTCCTTGAGATTATTAACTTAGATTTTAAATGTCAGGATTTCTTAGTTCTAACATGAACAGATTATAGTGTTCTTCTGGGCAAAAGCATTTACCTGATGGCAGCTACTTAAACCACAAGCTTTAGTAGAGATAAAATAGAAAATCTAGTCTAGAAAATTAGCTGTTTTAAAACTGAGCAAATGATTCTATTATGGCACCGGTACTGTAACTGAAAACAAAGGAGTATAAGCACCTGTGTCCATATCATTGTCATTTTCATGTTACTGTGTTCTTAAAAGTAAAATCCTACAGCTCATTCTATACCTGCTTATTTAAAAATATAATCTACAGATCCCAATAAAGATTTCAGAGGGCTAGATGACGTCAGTGAGAAAGAACTGTGCCGAAGGTGGCACTGCCACTACCACAGAAAACGTTCATTGCTTGTACATGTCAGTATGCACTGCCACACGTAGGAAACTTTACAGAAAAAGACAAATTTGCATCCTGTTCCTTGTACCTGTGTAGGACTTCGGAATTGTATACTTAAGAATTTTATAAATAAAACTTTTCTCACTGCTGTAGAGTTGTTCTTTGTAAACCTAAGTCATCTAAGATTGAGAGGAGCAGCTAAAGGTAGTTGGAACTCTATGTTCTTTCATACACTCAAGAAATAATAGTATTTCTCCCTTTCTTTTTTCCATAGTTCAGACCTTAGCCTCTACACCTGGTTTGCTAAGAATGGAGTCTTGCTACCTTTTTGCCTTGGTTGTTCTCAAGCCTTGGTCCTCCCTTCTCTGCCTTCTAGACAGAGTCGCTGGGATTACAGGCGTGAAGCACCATGTTTGGCCCAGGAGTATTCTACTGCAATAAAAAGCACTGATATAAGTTGGGCGCTGGTAGCTTGAACCTGTAAATCCTGGCTACTCAGGAGACAGATCTCAGGATTGTGACTTGAAACCAGCCTGGGCAGAAAAGTCCTTATGAGATTCTGAAAAACCAGAAATAGAATTGTGGCTGAGTTTAAACCCCACAACCAACAATAAAAAGAAAGCATGACATGAGTTGACTTTAAAGATGTTACATGAAGACAGTAACAAAAACTTTGTATGAGTCTAACATGAAACACACAGGGAAGCCGGGCGCAGTGGCTCATGCCTGTAATCCTAGCTATTCAGGAGGCTGAGATCTGAGGATCAAGGTTCTAAGCCAACCTGGGCACAAAAAGGACCTGAGACTCTAATCTCCAATTAACTTCTAGAGAATGGGAAGTGAGGCTTGGCTCAAGGGTAGAGTGGTAGCCTTGAGCTGAAGAGCTCAGGGCCAGGCCGAATTCAAGCCCCATGACCCACAAAAAATAAATAAAAAACACACAGGGAAGGTATACCTATGAAGAAAGCTTCGTAGCTACCTGGAGTGGGAATAAAGGATGATGGTGACAAAGCATGAAAGATTCTTTGGGAATGGTAGAAATACATTAAAAAGTAATGATTGCAAAATTTAATATGCTGTATATATTATAGTTCAATAAAACTGTTAAACATTTTAAAAGGTAATTATAAGGAGCCAGGAGCATGGCTAGCATGCATGAAGTCCTGAGTTCAGTTCCTTGTTACCACATAAAAAAAGCTGAAAGTGGGCCGGGAGTTTGGCCTAGTGGTAGAGTGCTTGCCTAGCATGCACGAAGACCCGGGTTCAATTCCTTGGTACCACATACATAGAAAAAAGCTGGAAGTGGTGCTGAGGCTCAAGTGGTAGAGCTCTAGCCTTGAGAAAGTCCAAGGACAGGACTGGCAAAAAAAAAAAAAAAAGCTGAAAGTGGTGCTGTGGCTTACATGGGAGAGCTCTAGCCTTGAAAACGCCCAAGAACAGTGCTCAGGCCCTGAGTTCAAGCCCTACAACAACAACAAGGAAAAAAATGGATTTTAGGCAAAGTATTGATAAAGCGATTCTTTCTGTGAAGTACTTTATGTAAAGATGTTGTGCCCCTTTCTGTCACTTGGAAGAACTGATCAAATTTAATTGGTCTTAATTAAAAGGTGTTTTTTTGGTTTATCCAGGATCTAATATTTTAAATGAGGAGGCATTAAGGCCAGAAATATAACATCTTTATTTTCTCTAGTTTTTAACATTTAAAAGACAAGCTCTTCCTTCTTTTTTTGTTGTGAGATCGTTACTAGCTTTCATTTCTTCATGACTCTTCTGGCATCTTTCTCCTCCTCAAAGATGACTTAGGGAAGGAGTGGTGGAGAGCTGTGAGCAGCCATGTCAGATCTGTAATAGGAACTCATCTGACAAGTTATTTGCATGGCTTTTGGCTTCTCTGCTTTCTGTTAGCAACACCACTTTGCCATTTTAAGACTACATCCCAGTGTTCATTGGAAGCTATTAAAGGCTTTATGTGGCGCTTAGTACTTGCACAGTACTGGTGCAAACCCCAGCCACAAAAAAAGTAAAAAGCAGACATGCCTTACATGTTGTACAGATTCTACCCCAAATACAAAGCTGTCGCATGCTCTTCTCTATTTAAATAGCCTTGGGCTAATATCTGGAGAATTTTCGTATGCGAATTCTTCTGTATGTGTAGGATCTTTAAAAACGCCAATGAAATCTATTTCCAGGAAGAAGGGACCATCCACTTTATCAGCCAGGGTAAATCCTATAGATGCAACCTAAATTTAAAATACAGAGAAACTGATTAAAATCTCATACACTAATGCACCAATCCTGTCCCTAGCATTTTCAAATCTCGGGAGATAATGGCTGTTACCGGGGTCTTTACATCAGCCCTGATTAGGGCTATGATGCGTAGCACTCTGCTTCACTCTACTTCCAACTCCTGGAGGTAGTTCAACTTAATGCCAACAGGGCGCTGGACACCAGTGGCTCACATCTGAAATTCTAGCTACTCAAGAGGATGAGATATGAGGATCAGGATTTGAAGCCAGCCTAGGCAAGAGACTTAGGAAAAGCTGGAAGTGGAGCTGTGGCTTACGGGTAGAGCGCTAGCTTTGAACAAAAGCAGCTCATGGACAGTGCCCAGGACCAGCAACAAAACAAAATGCATGCCTGATGGAGATTCTTTGCAATTTTCCTGAACTTGTCTGTGTCTGTGTGTCTGTGGCGGGGGGGGGGGGGGGGGGGGGGGGGAGAGGAGAAGGGTGGTATCAGATTTGAAATCAGCCTCAGATTTGCTAACTTGCTAGTTGATGCAACACTGCGGAGCCACCTCCAGCCTTTTTCTCTTTTTTTTTTCTCTCCCCCTCCCCCCCCCCAGACTCAGGGCCTGAACACTGTCCTTCGGCTTTCTCAAGGCTAATGCTCTGCTACTTGAGCCATAGCACCACTTCTGGCTTTTCTGTGTATGTGATACTGAGGCATTGAACATCTTTGAGCATTTTCGTGCATGCTAGGCAAGCACTCTACCACTATGCCAAACTCCCGGCCCCCAGCCTTATTTTTTGAAGGATGGTTTTAGGATAGGGTTTCAGATCCCACGCAAGCACACACCTAAGCCACAATCCACCTCCTCTAGCCTTCCCGTAGTCACTGGAATCACAGGCATGTACCGCGTGCTACAGGGTGGAGGAGGAGTCTCTTCAACTTTACTTGACCTCAGCATGCCATGTAGGCAGGATTATAAGCATGAACCATCAGTGCCTGCCTGGATCTTATTTTACCTGTTAAAGTGAAATTCCTGGGTGCTGAAGAGATGACCACACCAACATTCCTCTACCATAGGAACTTAACCCATAAAATAGGACTCGCATATCACATTAATCTGAGACTATATCTGAAAAACAAAGATGGCCTGAAGTAGGAATTTTATCTCATCTGTCAGCCTTCCAGATGGGAAGACATGGCTTAGCAGCAAGGCTGCCTGCCTAGCCAAGACAGGGCCCAGAGCTCAAGTACTTCCATAAAAAGTTTTGTTATCCTGAGTGAAAAACACCAGAAAGTGTTACCTTGTCCGACACCAGCGGGGTCTGGACATCCCGGATTCTTCCTTTATTCGAGAAGAAAAATTTGGAAAAAGGAATCTGAAAGAAAAGACCCATTTTATTTCATCGCTAGAACACAGGAAAGTGAGATTTGCGTGGAACTGCAGGGATAATGAAGTTCATCTTTAAATTCTGTAAGCTGGCAGTACAGCTACTGGGGATTCTGAGGAAAGAGGACGGACTGAGGCTTCAGGTTCATGTCCAGTCCTAGGTACATACCAAGATGATCCTATCTCAATAAACAACCCAGACAAGAAGTTTGGTTTTTCCTTGGCAATGCTAGGACTCAAACCTAGGGTCTTGCCCTTTCTAGATAAAGTGTTCTACCAGTGAGCTACACCCTCAACCTGAATAAATAAGATATGCAATTATGAAAAATGCCCAGCCATGTGTCTCAAAGAAACAATTTTCATCTCCTTAAGCCACATTCTCAGTTCTATTTTTTTTGGTTCATCCTGGGGCTTGAACTCTGGGCCTGGGCGTTGTCCCTGAGCTCTTCAGCTCAAGGCTACCACCCTACCCCTTGAGCCACAGTGCCACTTCTAGTGGTGTTAATTGGAGATAAGAGTCTTACAGACTTTCATGCTTGGGCTGGCTTCGAACCACGATCCTCAGATTTCAGCCTCCCCATCTCCCCCACCCCAACAGCTAGCATTACAGGTATGAGCCACCGTGCCTGGCTTTCATTGTTCTATTTTTATACATGCCAAAACGTCTATCTCAACCATGTTCACCCTCCTTCACCCCTGTTCCCCTAACCTTCTCCTGCTTGTACCCACCCCCAACAACAACAACCAAAAAAAAACCCTTATTGGTCAACTGCTTTTTTTAAAATCAATACTTGAAGGTTCTTTATGCGTTTTCAGTGTATCTCAAAATGATGCACCCTCTACAAAGATGTATTTTTTTGTTGTTGTTGCTGTTGTTCGTTGTGGGGCCTGAACTCAGGACCTAGGCACTGTCCCTCAGCCTCTTTGTGCTCAAGGCAAGTGCTCTACCACTTGAGCCACAGTACCACTTGTGGTTTTTTCATGGTGAACTGGAGATAATAGTCTCTTGAGGACTTTACTGCCTGGACTGGCTTCAAACCATGATCCTCAGATCTCAGGTCCTGAGGAGCTAGGATGACATGGATGAGCCACCGGGCTCAGCTAAATTTTTTAAATACCAAATAACTACGAGAGCTAGAGACTAATAGCCCCTGTAATCCTGACTACTTAGGAGGCTGAGATTTCAGTATCACAATCTGAAGCCAGCCCAGGCAAGGGAGGCCATGCTACTCGGATCAAAAACAATCACTCAAAAGCCAGAAGTGGCTCAAGTGGCAAAATATTAGCTGTGAGCTTTTTTAAAAAGCTGAGGGACAGCTCCCAGGCCCTCAGTTCAAGCTTCAGGACCTGTCCCACACACAAAACATGGTTCAAATAGTAGAGCAGTGAGCAAAAGAGCACAGAAAGAGGATAAGCCCCTGAGTGTGAGTGTGTGTGTGTGTGCACGCACACACAATCTATTAATAAGCTAAAACAAAGAACAAGTCATTCACATCCTGCAGGTCCACTTCTATCCTTCTACACTTTTCCCAACTTTTCCAAGAAGTATTAGTAAGAGAAAGAAACTACAATGTTACCATAATCTGACAAGGTCTCACTGTCATAAACAGTGGAGACTTGTGCTGTTACCTTGACCTCCTGCCAGTAAGGCCCTCCGCGCGTGAACAGGAAGTAACTGAATAACCGATTACTCCCCTGGATGAAGGCTGCGTCCGGCTTGATATTCACCATCCAAGGCCGTCCATCCCCACGGATGCGGAGATACAGGGTATTGAAACAAGACCAGTCATGAGGTTGCTTCCTCTCAAAAGCGCCCTAGGGTACAGAAAGACAAGTTCATTTTACTTCATTCCCCACTGTCAGCAAAATGTTCTTCACAAACCACAGCCGCCTGAGCACCGGTGACCACCTCGTCTACCTTTATATACCGTCTACCACGAAACCTGGTGATTTTTTTGAGCATGAAATACTCAAATATTTTAAGTCAATGTTCAAGACAGTTCTAAGTCAGTTTTTCCATGGAATGGGTACTGTTCAGTGTGTGAATATCCTTTTTTCCTGGTCCTTAGAAAAACCAGTCTTGAGTGGCCGTTGCATGATATGTACCTTATCAGAAAAGTACAGAAAATAAAGATAGAGACAGAAGGATCAAAACTCTGAGGCCGCCCTGTGAAGTTATTGAGATTCTCTTCCAAAATATAAAGAGTCATGCATGGCAGCTGAAGGTGGAAAAGGAGGAGTGTGCTTTCATGCCAATCTGTGCAGGAAAACATGTGACTTCATCTCCAAAAGAACCAGCAAAAAGCAAGGCTGGTATCTATGACATACAAACTCTCAGCTTAATTTTAATTCTGTTCTCAGATTTATGTGACAGTGACTGCACATAGAGATCGCAATCTTGAATATTTGTTAAACTTGACATCTGAAATACAATCTAAACAAATCAATGTTAATAATATCTTTAAAAAAAAGGCGGGGGGGGAGGAGGCCAGGACTTTGGCCTAGTAGTAGAGTGCTTGCCTAGGATGCACAAAGACCTGGTTCGATTCCTTGGTACAACATACAGGAAAAAAAAAGCTGGAAGTGGTACTGAGGCTCAAGTAGTACAGCTCTAGCCTTGAGAAAGTCCAAGGACAGTGCTCAGGCCCTGAGTTTAACCCTCAGGACTGGAGGGGGGGCGGGAAAGCAAGGGTGGAGGAATGGCTCAAGTTGTGGAACAACTTTAAGCAGGAAGTTAAGTGAGGGAGTGGCACTGTGGCTCAAAGTGGTAGAGTGCTAGCCTTGAGCTGAAGAGTGCCTGAGTCCAGAGTTCAAGGCCCACAACTAACTAAAAAAGAGAAAGAAGTGAGAGTGAAGCCCTAAATTCAAATCCAGTCCAGCTAAACAATGGACCCCCCCAAACTGACTATATACCTACTTGAAGGAACCTCTAGCTGCTAAGCACTGGAAATGCAAATCTACCCAAATATCTTTTTTTTTTTTTTGCCAGTCCTGGGCTTGAGCTCAGGGCCTGAGCACTGTCCTTGGACTTTCTCAAGGCTAGAGCTCTACCACTTGAGCCTCAGCACCACTTCCGGCTTTTTTCTATGTATGTGGTACCAAGGAATCAATCCCGAGTGTTCGTGCATGCTAGGCAAGCACTCTACCACTAGGCCAAACCCCCTGCCCCTGCCAAGTACCTTTCTTTTTCTTTTGTCGGTGGTTAACTGGAGATAAGCGCCTCATGGACTTTCATGCCCAGGTGGCTTTGAACCTCGATCCTCGGATCTCAGCCTCCTGAGTAGCTAGGATTATAGACATGAGCCACTGGTGACCAGCTCCAAATATCTTTCAGATCCTAACCTCCCAGGATTCTTCATACTTAGCAACGTTCTTTGGTCCTAAACAATGCCCAGAAACAAGTACCTCGTCCTGCTTCCCCCAATGCTTTCATTTTACACTTGGACCAAATTCTTATCCCGACATCCAGCAGGTAAGACATCATACATACTATGCCGGAGGTGGTCACTGACAGAAAGCAAAGCTCACAGTTCATGCTGTAAGGAAGTTCACCCAGCTCACTAAGAAATGAGGTCCCAGGGCCTAACCTTACCTACCCTTGGAATCCTGGATATCATTGAACAGAACCCCCCTTGTTTACTCTCCCCATCATGAGGAGCCTCGCAGCTCAGAGTTCCATAGAGCAGTGCACTCTGGTTGTTCTTGCCCATTTTCAAGAACACTTCACTTCTGCCTCCAATCATCTTATCAGAAGTCACTACCCATTTCTCTAAATCTTCCTTTCCACGGAATTGCCAGACGACCCTGGCTTGTTCCCCCAAGACTTCATGAAGGGCACGGCCTCCTGGTCCTATCCAGTGATTCATTATTTCATCTTTCAAACGCTTGAAATGGTTCTTCATTTCATCTCTAATTGCTTTATCGAAGTCCATCTCAATCTTTTCTTCAGGAGAAGTTACATCCAAAGCAACATCTTTTGGGGGGTGTTCCTGTAAACCTTCTGCTGTCTTCCTCTGTTGGGAAACTGTGTCATGAGTAACCATTGGCTTCTTAAGACTACTGGAACAATAATTGGCAAAGTGAATTCCCCAAAAAGGATGCAAGGTAACATTTGGCGTCAGGTGTTTACTGAGAATGTAAGTGCCATTCATGCGATTCAGCAATTTGCAACCCAAAACCATGGTCACAAAAGGTCCAAATGGGACTTTCTCCCTGGACTATCCAAGAAAGAAGCTTCACAAACTCCACCTGTTACAGAAGAAACATTGAAGAGTTAGCTACCAATGTGGCAATAAAGGCATCACCAGTTCAACCCAAAGAGCATATTTTAAGAAATTCAGTTTTTGTTGTTGTTTTGAGACAGCATTTCACTATTTAGTCCAGGCCCTGCAACGACTTATGTAACCCATGCTAGCTTTAAACTCAAAGTCCTGTCACAGTCTCCCAAATGTTGAGACTGAAGATGTGCACATCATGCTTGGCTTACATGTACTTTCTAATTCTATAAACCTTTATGGTCTATAATGAGCATTTGGGGAAAATATCGTCAAAACACAAATCCCATCTTGATACAGCTGATGAGCCCCCAAGGAAATCGATGTGCCAAAGCTACCCAAAGAGCTGGTGTCCACTTTAAAGCAAGTTTTAATGCGGTATTTTTACAGAAACAATAGGTTACAAAAGTAAAATACTCAAGTAATTCACCTTAGGACCTAAGCCACATGGACTTTATTTTTTGCCATTCCTGGGCCTTGAACACAGGGGCCTGAGCACTGTCCTCGGACTTTCTCAAGGCTAGAGCTCTATCACTTGAAGCCACAGTACCATTTCTGGCTTTTTCTATGCATGTGGTACCGAGGAATCGAACCCGGGTCTTCGTGCATGCTAGGCAAGCACTCTACCACTAGGCCCAACTCCCGGCCCCCACACGGACTCTAGATCTTAACATTTCAACCTTGTAAGGTTAGAAAGCATAGATTGACACCTGGCCTATGAAGCTGTACAGATTTGAAGATTACAATTTGCTCTTTTGCCCTCAATTAAACCTGCTGATCTTTGAGACGCCCTTCTTTCCTTGAGGTTTGTTTTTTCCAATCCTGGGGCTTGAACTCAGAGCCTGGGCACTACCCTTGGGCCTTCCCGCCAAGGGCTAGGGCTCCACCACTCATCAACAGCCCCACTTCCGACTCTTTCTGCGTCGTCCCAGGGCTTTGCGCATGCTAGACGAGCACTCTGCCCCTAGGCCACGCTCCCAGCCGAGAGAGGCTCTTCTACAGCCCAGGGGGAAGGAGAGCCAGGGGGGTTGGCTGGCTGGGAGTGCGTGGCTCATGGGCTGAGTTCAAACCTCACGGTCACTAAACGTTGAGGAAATGGAGGTGCCAAACTTCACTTACCCGGGGCCGAAAACCAACCCAGGAGTCCGGGCGTCCAGCTCCCGGGCTCGGCGGGGGGCCGGGGGCCGCGGAGCTGGGGGAACGCCCTCAAAGCTCACCTGCCCCGAGCGAGCCCGTGCCCTCTCTCCTCCTCCCGGACGCTGTGCGAGGCTTCCGCTCGGGTCCGCCGCTGTTTCCGGCCCGATTCCCCACACTTCCGGTGCAGGTCCAGCTGCTGTCCCCTTCCGGCCTGAAACCAGCCGCGCGTCCCTGAAGTTCCCGCTCGACGAGTTGAGGTTTCCGTGCCCCTCGGTCCCCACAACGCTTGGCTTCTCTTTCTTGTCTTTTCTTCCTTTTGCGAATAAACTGAGGACTACAACCCGCCCGCAAACTGCAAAGTGTTTTTGTTAGCGTTTTTCCCTACTTGTGATTCTTTCGAGTAGGACCTGTGGATTGCTAACTCCCCCTGACCTTCAAGGCCCAGGTGCGCCTCAGATTCATCTCCCCACCGTCCTCTAACAGAGCTGTCAGTGATCTCAGAAATCCACGTCTGCTGGATTTGCTTCAATGGTGGGTCTCGGATATGCACCCCACAGCATCCTATCCTGCCAGCTCCAGTTCCATCTGTGGGTCTCCGTTAGCACATCTTGTGCACACCATCAACATGAAGCTGCATCAGTCTCCCCACATTAAGAAGTTTCTTCCTTCTCCTGCCTGCTCTATCTCTTAGGATAGGCTGCTCGATGGAGTCTACCTTTATAGATGAACTGAAGAGTAAAGTTAGATAGAAATATACCTCTCTCACTAAACATTCCCTAGTCCTCAATTAAGGGAAGTCGTACTGGGAAGAGTGCAAGCCAGAAATGCGGATCGAAACAAAAACTGGGTGCCACAGAAACTATACCACATGGAAATAGATTACTTATGTAATCTATTACTTATGACAAACTCTCACCCATCTAGGTAAACAAGACGTATAAAGAGACAGGCACCAGTGGCTCATACCTATAATCATACTTATTCAGGAAACTGAGATCTGAGGATCACGGCTCAAAGCCTGCATGGTCAGGAAAGTCAGTGAGGCTCTTATTTCCAGTAAAATTACTGGTAAAAAGTTGGAAGTTGTGCTGTGGCTTGTTGTGGCTCAAGTGGTAGAGCACTAGCCTTTAGCATAGAGAGGATCAGTTACACTGCCCCCCACCCCCAATTTCAAGCCCCAGGACTGGGAAAAAAGAAACTGTACACAGACCATGCTCCAGAAAAGGCTTCCCCTCTCCCCCGGTTTTGGGGCTTGGACTATGGGCCTGGGCACTGTCCCTGCACTCTTCAGCTTAAGGCTTCGGCTTCTGCCCTAACCCTGGAGCCACAGCACCACTTCCCATTTTCTAATGGTTAATTGGAGATAGGAGTCTCTTGGTCTTTAGTGCCCAGGCTGGCTTTGAACCACAATCCTCTGATCTGTCTCCTGAGTAGCTAGGATCACAAGCATGAGCCACCACGCCTGGCTGAAAAGGCTATTTTTTAATTCATTGTACACCTGAGGCACCCACCTGCTTAAGACATGTTTCTGTATTTTAAAAATCATATAAAAGATTCTCCTTCAGAAGAAGCAATAGTCAATCATCTTCCAACATGCCATCTTGTTTTAAACCCTATACACATTTGTCAGTAGTGGAGAAAAACTGTTCAAACAACGAGATAGAATATAAAGTGCAGTTTGTACTATTAGCGCTCAGGAGAACCAGACATTTGAAGCCATGCTGAGCTACATAAAGAAACCTTTCAAAATAAGCAAGCAAAGGCCCGACTGAAGGAGGAAGTGGGGGGTCATTTGGCAGCTTTTGAGGATGGAAGATGAAGTTGACAAAGGTCTGCACCAGTGAACCCAGTATTCAGGACTCTTCAGGGGACCCATTTGAGACAATGGTGGCACTAATGTGATTTAAGTGCGGATATTTTGCCTATTAATGTTCACTTGAGTAGGTACACTTATGAACCCAGATTTTCACAGGAGTTATAGCCCCCAAACAAAGATGGCCCAGAAATCAGGCTTCTCCTTGACATGTTAAATGTGTAAATAAGAAATTACTATGTTGCTAAATAGGCTGGCTTTCATAAAGAACTTGAAAGGTTGTTTTTTTTCTTCCAGTCTTGGGCCTTGAATTCAAGGCCTGAGACCTGTCCTTGGGCTTTTTCAAGGCTAGCACTCTACCATCTGAGCCACAGCACCACGTCTAGCTTTTTCTGTGTGCATGGCACTGAGGAATCAAACCTAGGACTTCATGCATGCTAGGCAAGCACTCTATCACTAGGTCTCACTTCTGGCCCCAAGTTACAGAATTTTTTTAATGTTTTATTTATTTTGTGGGTCATGGGGCCTGAATTCTGGGCCTGGGTGCTGTCACTGAGCTCTTCAACTCAAGGCTACTGTCCTACCCCTGGAGCTACAGCCCCACTTCCCATTTTCTAAAGGTTAACTGGAGATAGAGTCTCAGGTTCTTTTGTGCCAGGGCGAGGATTACAGGCGTGAGCATCGTGCCTGGCTAAATATAGAATTATTTTATATAGCTTATTCCAAATGTGCTATTACCAGCTGTGATATATGGCTCAATTGCTGAGTAATTAATCATATGTCTCAAAGCAAGCTAGTAACTTAATGGCCCTTGGACTCAGGGCCTCAACGTTTGGCTTTTTTACTCAAGGGTGGTATTTTTTTTTGTTTTTGGTTTTTTTTTTGCCAGTCCTGGGCTTGAGCTCAGGGCCTGAACACTGGCCTTGGACTTTCTCAAGGCTAGAGCTCTACCACTTGAGCCTCAGCACCACTTCCTGCTTTTTTCTATGTATGTGGTACCGAGGAATTGAACCCAGGTCTTCATGCATGCTAGGCAAGCACTTTAACCACTAGGCCAAACTCCCGGCCCCTCAAGGGTGGTATTTTATCACTTGAGCCACAAGTCTACTTCTGACTTTTTGGTAGTTAATTGGAGATGATTAAAACAGATTTGTCTGCCCAGGGTGAATGCAAACCATAATTCTCAGCCCTCAGCCTCCTGCATTGCTAGGATTATGGATATGAGCCACCAGCACCTGGCTCTAATTTTGTACTCTATAAACTGGGGGCAGGTCAGGTGCTGGTGGCTCATGCCTGTAGTCCTAGCTACTCAGGAGGCTAAAATCTGAGGCCTGTAGTTCAAAACCATCCAGGGCATGAACATCTGTGAGACTCATATTAAATTAACCATCAGAAAACCAGAAGTGGCACTGTAGCTCAAGAAGTAGGGTAGTAGCCTAGAGCTGAAGAGCTCAGGGACAGTACCCAGGGCCAGAGTCAAGCTCCAAAACCAACAAAAAAAAAGATAAATTTGGACTATGGATATAGCTCAGTGGTAGAGACCTTGCTTGATTATGTGTAAGGGAACTGGGAATGTGGCCTAGTGGTAGAGTGCTTGCCTAGCATGCACAAAGCCCTGGGTTTGATTCTATAGAACCACACACAGAAAAAGCCGGAAATGGCTCAAGTGGTAGAGCTCTAGCCTCGAGAAAGCCCAAGGACAGTGCTCAGGTCTTGAGCTCAAGCCTCAGGCCAGGCCCCCCCCCAAAAAAAAAAATGTGTAGGGGTGACCAGGGCTTGCTTTAATCCCCATCCAGTACTGAGGGGAAAAACAAAAGGGAAAGAGCTGGAAAATAACACTTTAATGTCCTCACATCCTGCAAATTATTACTTTTACTGTATTACTATTTTTGGTACTGATCCTGGGGTTTGAATTCAGGGCTGATGTGCTGTTTTTGAGCTTTTGTGATCAAGGCTAGTGCTCTAATTTTTAAGCCACAGTTCCCCTTTTTTAGTACTTAATTGAAGGTAAGAGTCTCAGAGACTTTCCTAGCTGGGCAGACTTCAAACCATGATCCTCAGATCTCAGCCTCTTGAGTTGCTAGGATTTACAGGAATGAGCCACCTGAACGCTGCTCTGGATTATTCTTGAGTCAAATGAAATGGCACTTGGTGACACTTGTAGTAAAAAAAAAAAAAGTGTTGCAGGAACAGTTAAATCTTGCGATGGCCGTGGCCGTTCTTGATTGTCAACCTAAGAGACATGCAGGAGATTAGTAAAGCACCATTCTTCGAGGTGTCTCCTTGATGATCACCCAGAGATGGAGACCCTCCCGGCCTATGAGTAGCCACATCCGTCCGGTGAAAGACAAATGGAAAGCGAAAGAGGCCAACCAGCGGGAGTGAACTCCATCATTCCTGCGCAAGAGGCTCTTTGGCCCTCGCGTCTCGGGTGGACGTCGGAGCCCAGCTCCTGCGCCTCGTCACGGACTCGCGGGCCCAGCAGTTCTTCGGGGGCGCCTGAGACCTTGGCCTGGGACGGGGCGGTGTTCGCCCATTCACTCGCGACGACGTGGCCGGGGCGCTTCCTGGTGTCTCCAGCAGGTCTCCGGCCCGGCGCTCCCGGAGACGATTCCACACAGCTTCCTCGGCGCGGGAGGGCGCGGCGGCGGCGGCGGCGGCCGCTCCCGGGTCACCGCGGCCCGGCGCCGCTCCCGGGCCACGGGAACCCCGCTCGCTCCTGACGCCCGCCTCTCCGCCTGGCCCTGTCTTCTTCGGGGTCTCAGAGGCGCGCTTCGGGCCCCGGGCCCGGCCGTCCCCGGCGCCCGCGGCCCAGCCGTCCCCTCGGTCGGTGGGGCTCGGGCAACTTCGCGGTCCCCGAAGTCGCCCTCCACACAGCTGGAGAGCGGGGCAGACCCGGGAGCTTCCCTCAGCGCGACTCCCCCCTCCCCGCCCGCCAGCCCCAGACCCGAGCGGCGACAGGTGAAAAGGCCACACAGCCGAGGATCCCGGAGCCGCGGGTCCCGAGGCTGCGAGCGCCCGCCCGGAAGCCGCCAGCGCGCGGCCCCGCCTCCCACGCTGCGTCGGAGGCGGGACGGGGCGGGGCTCCAGGCGCCGGCGAACGGCGTGCGCCGGGCGGGGGGCGGGGCCAGGGGCGGAGCGGAGCGCGCATGCGCGGTCGCCTTTGTGTGGGTCGAGCGGCGGCGGCGGCGGCAGCGGCGGCAGTGGCGGTCCCACTGGCAGGCGGGCAAGAAGGGAGTCCGGGCGGCGTCCGGCGTGGGAGCCGCGGGACCACCATGGTGAAGAAGCGGAAAGGTCGTGTCGTCATCGACTCGGACACGGAGGACAGCGGCAGCGACGAGAACCTGGATCAGGTCAGGACAGGCCGCGGAGGCGCGGGGCCGGCAAAGCGGGAGGGCTGTGTCCGGGGGCCACGGGAGCCAGGAGCCGGCCGGGCCCGGAGCCCCCGGACCCGAGCGCCCGGGCTGCCCCGCGCCCTGACTGCTGCCGCGGCCCCCTTCCCGCCCTCCCGCCCGCGGCCCAGCCCCTCGGGGTCCGGTCGGGGCCTGGAGACCCAGCTCCCAGGACTTGGCGCCGCGGACCGAGAGGCGGGGCAGGAACCGGCCGATGGGCCTCGGGGCTCCGGAGGACGGAAGGGGGCCGCGGATCTCCGGGGGGCCGGGTCGGGGAGGCCGACCGCAGGCCAGGAGACCTGGGCCCGGAGGGGTAGGAAGTGTCGCCCGCCGGCCCTGCCGGCCCGCGAGGTTCTGGAGGAGGTGCAGGGGTGAGCGTGGGGCGGTGGTGAGGGGGGGAAGAGTCTGAGGGGGAGCAGGACGAAGTTCCCGAGGCGGGGACCCTTGGCGAGGAGGACTGGACTGGGCGCGCGAGTCCCCGGCAGAGGAGGGGTCGGCTTGGGGTGGAGGCGGGTGCCCGGTGGGATGCCCGGCCGAGGGCGAAGGCTCCGGAGGAGGGGAGCGGGCCGAGGAGCCGCCGCCCCGGCTCGCGGCGGCGTCCCGGAGTCGGCCTTCGGCTTGCAGCGGCACGGGCAGCCCTGAAAGTAGCTTCGGCCTCGCTGTGAGCTGTCGGGGAACGGTGGAAGACACTGGAGAGAGGAAGCTGCGCCCGGCGACACCGGGAAACACACAGGGGCGTTTTCTCCGTGTTCCACCCACGAGCGGTAGAGAGGGGACCACGCGAAGCAGAAGTTGAGTGAGAAGGAGCTCAGTTCGATTCCCACACCGGGCGTGTGCTGCCTTCTGAGCTGTGCGTCCAGGGTCTTAAGTGTAAAAACCAACACGAGGCTGGCGTAGCTGCTGGGACACTTGTGAGGATGAAACGCGTGTAACGCTAGGGAGGCGACCTTTGCAAACTCTCCCAGGTCTTTACAGTAGGTCGGAAGTAGGAGTGTGAAGTGTTAAGGCATGGAATGATCTTTATTGTTTTTATTTATTTTTTGCTGATCCTGGAGCTTGAATTCTGGGCCTGGACACTGTCCCCAAGCTCCATTTGCTCAAGGCTCTCGCACCCCGCCACCTGAGCCGCAGCGCTACTTCTGGCTCCCCCCCCCCCCCCCCAGTGATTTAATTGAAGAAAAGACTCACAGACTTTCCTGCCCCACCTGTCTTCGAACTGCAATCTTCAGATTGGTCTTCTGGGTAGTTAGGATTACAGATGCAGGGCCACCGGCATGAATTAGACAAATTTTAAGTACTGAAAGGTTTTTTAAAGTGGTGCTGGGGGCTCAGCCCTGGAATCCTAACCTAGTAGTTCAAAGCCAACTTGGGCAGGAAGGAAAGTCCGCGAGACTCTCTTATCTCCAATAAATGACTTCATACAAAATTAATAAAGCCGGAAGTGGAGCTGGCTGCAGTGGTAGAGCATTAGCCTTGAGCAAAAGAATCTCAGGGACAGCGACCAGGTCCCGAGTTCAAGCCCTAGTACTACAGGACTGGCACGTGCGCGCACGCACACACACACACACACACCCCAAGGTGTTAGAGAAGGGCTTGAGGATAAGAATTGAAAGAATAAAACAGAAGTGTTTTCATGGAACGTCTTCTCAAACGTCTACCAAAAATATGTTCTTGCCTGTAAAGGTCTCATTGAAAATTATTATTATTACTATTATTATTATTAAAGTAGTTGTACAAATTCAGTTCAACAAGTCAGTTTATAAGTAGGATGTGTCTTGTTCAGTGCCACCTCTTCCATCATTCTCCCCATTTTTCCCAGTCCCATCCATATTCATTGATAATTTTAAGATGGTAATTAAGATTAGAATCTGTTTTTTTCAAAGCTGTGTTCTCATCCGCAAGTGTAGCCATGTCAGATAATGGCATCAGCTACTTTTTTACTAAATCTATGGAGTGCACAGCACACTTTACTTACTTTTTTCTTTCCGCTTTTTCTTCTGAGGTGCTGGGGACCTTGTACATGCTAGGCAAATATTCTGTCACTGAGCTTCGTTTAAAATCATGGTGAAGTTGGATTCATTTTTCCCACTTTACATATGAGGAAAATGAAGATTGAAGAAGTAACCCCCACAACCTGGAACTGGTAGACTTGGAGCTTAATCCAAATCTACCGGAATAGAAGGCCTATAGGATTTCCAACGTACCTACTTAATCTGCTAGTATTCTGATTGTTCATATTCTAAAATGAGAGTAAGGTTTCATCACCATTTACCATGTGGCTGCAGTCCACATTTCTGAAGTAATTAGATAATTTAGAGAAAATTGACCAATGGGTTGAAAAGGTTATTACTCTAAAGACTTATGTTCCATGGTCGTCTGTCCTCAGTGGTTTCCCATAGCATGAGTAGAGTGCTTCTACTGGTGCTAGATGTTTTACTTGACCCACAAAGAGCTTTTCTCAAGTGGGAAATGCAGCTTTAAATCCAATTCTAAATATATGTAAAAAGAAACTAATAAAATATGTAATTAATGTTTAGTACATTTTAGCAATTGCAAGCTTCCCTTCAAGTACTCATTGGCCTTCTTTTCTTTTCCTTTTCTCCTCCTTTTTCCCTTCTTTCCCTTCCCTTTCCTTTCCTTTCCTTTCCCTTCTTTGTGTCAGGATTTGAACTCAGGGCCTGAGCATTGACCCTGAGCTTTTGTGCTCAAGACATTTGTGTTCTGCTACTTTGAGCCACAACTCCACTGCTGGCTTTTTTATATATATATATTTTTTTGAGGTATGAGTCCTACAGCCTTTGCTGCCTTGGTTGGATTCAAATTGTGATCCTCAGATCTCAGCTTTGAGTAGCTAGGGTCACAGGTGTGAACACAGCTCCAGGTCTAATCGGAACTACTGTTGTTATCAGATGGGAGCCAGATCCTGGCAGGGGTACCACAACCTTCTCTCTGATTATCTTGTCAGCAGTGTGGGATGTTCTGAGAGGAATCAGAGAAAGATTTCTGTCCTCTGAATGCTTTTACCAGAGGCCTTTAGTAGAAGTTCCACTAGCCTGATTTTTAGGATCTATTTTTTTGGTCAGTTGTGGGATTTGAACTCAGGACCTGGACACTGTCCCTGAGTTCTTTTGCTTAAGGCAAAAGGGGGAGCACTCAGCTGGGTGCATTGGCTCATGCATGTAATCCTAGCTACTCAGGAGGCTGATATCTGGCATCAAGGTTCAAAGCCAGCCCAGGCACTAAAGTCTTGAGACTCTTATTTCCAATTAACCACTAGAAAACAAAGTGGTCCTGTGGCTCCAGGGGTAGGGTGGTAGCCTTGAGCTGAAGAGATCAGGGACAGCATCCAGGGTGAGTTCAAGCCCTATGACCCACCAAAAATAAAAATAAAGGATAGCACTCTACCACGTGTGATGTTAGAGTGGTTAATTGGACATACAGGCCCACTTGTTATGATTTGTGAGTGACTGAGACCACTGTTACTATGTAATTTAATCTTTTTAATAAGGTTCTGTAACTAGTTTAGGAGACAAGTAACTTCTAGTCTGTGCCATAGTGTGTCTAAATTAAGGGCATGCATATATCGAAAGGAATGTTCAACTAGTAAAGCTGCTGGTTCTGGGTCTCTGAAGTGATTTGAATTGTTGGGATGATTTTTATTTATCTATTATAAATCCTGGTATTACACCTAGGGTCTAATGCATGCTATGTACACGCTAAGCATAAACCAGTGAGCTCCATTCCCAACCTCTAGGAATTCCTTCTGTTGTTGTTAGGATTTGAACTCAGGGCCTGGCACTGTTGCTGAGCTCCTTTTACTTAAGGAGTTCTGGCTTTTTCTGTGATTTAATTGGAGATACGAGTCTCACAGACTTTCCTGCCTGGCTGGCTTCAGACAGTGATCCTCTACACCAGGTCTCTAGTATAGCATCTTGCTGGTTTATTGTACATTTTTTTTTCTTTCATCAAAAGAATTTTGAGTTAAATATATGCTGAAATGCCTTATTCACTCCTTTTTCTTCCTTCCTTCCACTGGTTTTAGGTCACTTTCTTGCTCCCTCATAGCTGACGTTCTTCTACTTGAGTATGCCATTTCTCTAGTCTGATATTTTGTTGGCTTCAAACCGAGATCCTCTAGGTTTCAACCTCCTGAGTATCTAGGTTAATAAGTGTAAACTAGTGGCTCCTGGCTTTCCTTTCTTATTTAAAATGGTGATCATTTTGTCATATACTATTTCTCTGCTTATCAACTTGAAGTATGAATAATTAAATTTGTCTTTGAGAGAATAAACCTCCTAGTTAATTATTATCTTTTTTTTTTTTTTTTTTGCCATTCTTGGGGCTTGAACTCAGAGCTGCCTAAGCATTGTCCTTGAGCTTATTTTGCTTAAGATTAAAGCTCTACCACTTGCACCATGGCGCCACTTCTGGCTTTTTTCTGTTTATATGGTACTGAGGAATTGATCTCACAGCCTCATGTATGCAGGGCAAGTATTCTACCACTAAGCCACATTCCTAGCCCCTAAATATTTTCTAGGACATATATTTTTAGAAGTTATACATAAAGATATTAGTGCTACAAAGTATCCTTCCTTAAGTCTTCCCTAAAAAACCTGGAAGACTTTAAGTTACACTTTCATTAATAAGTATTAGGTTAGTCAGAGGCAGATTCTGAAGGTAACAATGGATTTTTGGAAGTATTGTTAATTTGTAAAGTTTTGATTTCTATTACAAATTGTATGCAATTCCATTAATAATTTCTCTTGGATTTGTTTGTTTTAGTCATAGGGTTTGAACTCAGGGCCTAGGTGCTGTCCTTATCTCTCTCTCTTTTTTGGGGGGGGGGTCATTGGGCTTGAACTTGGCCTGGGTGCTGTCCTTGAGCTCTTCAGCTCAAGACCACTGCCCTATCCCTGGGCCTGGGTGGTGTCCCTGAGCTCTTCAGCTCAAAGCTACCACCCTACCCTTGAGCCAAGCCCCACTTCCCATTTTCTAGGGGTTAAATGGAGATAAGAGTCTCAGGTCCTTTGGTCCTTTTGTGCCGGGGCTGGCTTTGAACCTTGATCCTCAGATCTCAGCCTCCTGAGTAGCTAGGATTAGAGACATGAGCCACCATTCCCATAAGCCACCACGCCCGGCTCTGAGCTTTTTTTTTGGTCCTGGGGCTTGAGCTCTGGGTCTGGGTGCTGTCCCTGAGCTCTTCAACTCAAGGCTAACGCTCTACCACTTGAGCCACAGCATCATTTCTGGTTGTTAATTGGAGATAAGAGTCTCACAGACTTTTGTGCCCAGACCAGCTTTGAACCATGATCCTCAGAGCTCAGCTTCCTGAGTAGCAAGGTGTGAACCCTGGTACCCAGAGCTTTTTTTGCTCAAGGCTAGCTCTCTGCCACTTTGAGCCACAGCTCCAGTTCCAGTTCTTAGGTGGTTACTTGGAGATAAGAATCTCTCTCGGGCTGGGAGTTTGGTCTAGTGGTAGAGTGCTTGCCTAGCATGCACGAAGATGCAGGTTTGCTTCCTCGGTTCCACATACATAGAAAAAGCCAGGAGTGGTACTGTGGCTTAAGCGGTAGAGCTCTAACCTTGAGAAAGTCCAAGAGCAGTGCTCAGGCCCTGAGCCCAAGCCCAGGACTGGCAAAAAAACAAAAAAGAATCTCTGACTTTTTTCTGTCCTGAGTAGCTGTGATTACAAGCATGAGCCACCAATGAGTGCCTGGTAGTATACTTAGAAGACTAAGGCAGGAGGGTCTTCGTCTAAGAAAGCCCGGGCAAAGGTCTGGAGATACAGCTCAAGAGGTAGAGTGCTTGCCTAGCTTCCCAGTACATGAAAAAGGTGCAAGAGGGGAAGGAGAGTCTGACAAGAAGGTTTTGTAGGAGCTTTAGACAGCATTACACAGCAAGGCTTTCAGGAAAAATATAAAACCTATCTTGAGACATAGGTTCTGTCTGAATATTGTTCCTTCATGGGTAAAGATTGTGCTAGAAACAGGGCTGTTACTGAACAAAATGGGAATGATTCCCACCTAGAAGCACCTTAAAGAAGAGTGAAACATGGCAAGGGAAATACTCAAAGTCATTTCCTTAAAAATGTGCCCAAGTAGTGAAGGAAGAAAAAAGATACTACAAGGGTATGTTGCAATTCTCATTTAAACATACCACTAAGCGGATGTTAAAGAAGAGAAGATTAAGGGAATGAAGAGTAAAGAGAAAGGCATTGTGGGTTTATGATTGAGGGACCAGCTGGCACCAGAGAAAGGAAGCAGGAAAGATCAAGCCCCACCTGACATTGCAGGAATCCCACAATGAGTGGAGAGAGCAGTACAGATGATGAGGAATTCTGATTTTACCCTGGGGAAGGGAGAAGTCAAGCTCAGAAGATTATAGGTAGTATTACAAAGCAGATGTCCAAGTGGAGATATCAAATGGATAGCTGGCACTTACAACTGTCTTCTACCTGCTTGTTTACATACCCGACAGACACTGTCAAACTACTCTGTTGTCATACTGATACCCCGCTTTTGAAGAGTACAAGTATTGGTTAGAAAGTGTGTTGGGGGGACCAGGAGCATAGCCTACTGGTACAGTGCTTGCCTAGCACGCACAAAGCCCTGGGTTCAATTCCTCAGTACCACATATACAGAAAAGGCTGGAAGTGGTATTGAGGCTCAAGTAGCAGAGCACTAGCCTTGAGCAAAAAGTGTCCAAGGATATTGTCCAGGTCCTGAGTTCAAGCCCCAGGACTGGCAAAAAAAAAAAAAAAGAAAGAATGTTAGGAAAAGAGAGCTAAGTAAAAACAAGTAACACTAATAGAAGCTCTTCTTTTTCACTTTCACACAGTTTGTGTGTTTTATGTGTGTGTGCTGGGACGGCTGGAGCTCAGAGTCTGGGAGCTGTCAGTTAGCTTTTTTGCTCAAGGCCCGTGTTCATCTTGCACGACACCTCCACTTCCAGATGGTTTGTTAGAGAAAAGAATCTTGCAGGTTTGCCTGATTGGACTGCCTCTGTACCTTGGTTCTCAGATCTCAGCCCCTTGAGTAGCTAGGATTAGATTCCTGGGTCTTGGACCCTTCCTAGGTGTTGTCCCAGAGCTTCTTTTTGCTTGTGGCTCGAATCCTACCACTTAAGCCACAGTTCTGACTTTTTCTGGTAGTTGATTAGACTTCCTGGCCCAGGGTTGACTTTGACCCATATCCTCAGATCTCATCTTCCTGAGGACTCCACAGATGAGTCATCCATACCCACTGCCCAGCTCTTGATATGGTTTCTTCTTTCTCTAATTTATCTCTTTGCATTCTTCTCCTTGCTTGCTAAATTTCAGTCACTATTTCTCTTTCAGTTCTTTGACTGAGGCAGGATGTGACCAGCTTCAGGGCCTTATTTAGTGACCCATTCTAGAGTTCTCTCTCCAGAGTACCCCACTCCCTCTTGCCTCTCAGAATTTCTAGTTTGCCTAAGTGCCTCCCCTGCTCGTTCTTTCTTAGCACTTACATGAATTTTAACTCTTGGTTATTGTTTTGATTTTCAATTCCTTGAGGTCGGAGACCTCTTCTTTACTACTTCTGTGTGTGTGTGTGTGTATGTGTGTGTGTGTGTGTGTGTGTGTGTGTGTGTGTGTGTGTGTGTGTGTGTGTGTGTGTGTTTGAGTGATGGGGCTTAAACTCTGGGCCTGAACGCTGTCCCTGAGCTCTTCAATTCAAGGCTATCACTCTACTACTTGAGCCACAGTGCCACTTCAGTTTTCAGCCCAGGTTGGCTTTGAACCTCAGTCTTCAGATCTCAGATTCCTGAGTAGCTAGGATTACAGGAGTAAACCACCAGCACCCAGCTTTCTTTATTACTTCTTATCCAGTGCTTGGCTCATAAGGGCACTGGTAGTAAGTGACCATTTCAGCTTCCTGGACTAAGGAGTTTGCTGAATGCAGGGCTTCTCATTTCTAAACCAGGACAATTGTGGGGAAAACCATGACATTTGGGCACCCTAGTGAGTTACTGTTAGTTCTAGTTGTGGCATAAGTAAGCGAAAACGAGCTTAGCATGCTAATAGCTGTAAAATCTGTTGAGTTTTATTCATAAGGGTTTTACTCTTTTCTCCTTGCTTTATTTTAGTATCTCAGTTTTGGCTGTCTAGTTTAAGTGTGGCTTTAAGCAATGCTAAGGAAACTGCTGAAGAAGCCAGATATGGCATCTCTCCACAGCTGTGCTACGGTATGTTGGACACCAGCGTTATTCTAAGCACATCAATTGCTATAGTATGCTGTGAGCCCATCCTCCATTTCTTTAGCAATGTGAAGATAACACAAGTTTTTCACCGAGTGAGACGGAACATAGGGATTATAGTGAGGTGAATCCTGGAGGTGACCCCCCACTTGTGTGGGGACCGCGACTCAGGTTGGCTTTTTTAGTACCAGCGCTAGTTATATCACTCCTACAAGCAGATGGTCACACGTACAAGGTTGTGAAGATTTCGAGTGGATTTGTGCTGGTCCTGGGGCTTGAACTTACAGACCTAAGCATTATTCCTGAGTTTTTGCAGTCAAGGCTAGTGCACTACCTCTTTAGCCACACCACCTTGTTCGGTGTTTAGTTGGGAATAGCAGTGTCATAGACTTTGCTGCCCACACTGGCTTCGAACTGCAACCCTTAGATCTCAGCCTCCTGAGTAGCTAGGATTATAGGTGTGAGCCACTAGCGTCCTGCTTGTTTTTTGTTGTTTTTTTTTTTTGCTAGTGCTGGGGTTTGAACTCAGGGCTTGAACACTCTCCTTGAGCTTCTTTTACTCAAGACTAGCACTCTGCCACTTGAGCCACAGTGCCACTTCCTGCCTTTTCTGTGCATGTGGTACTGCATGCTAGGCAAGCACTCTACTGCTAGGCCACATTCTCAGCCACCTCCCCTTGTTTTTTTTTTTTTTTTAACCTGGTACCTGAACTCAATGCCTCATACTTACTTGCTAAACTGGCACTCGGCCACTTGTGAGCTACTCCTTTGTTTTTGTTTTGTTTTGGTCCCTGGGGCTTGAACTGCGGGTTTGGGTATTGTCCCTGAATCACTTGAGCCACAATGCCACTCCTGAGCTACTCCTTTGGCTCCTACTTCTGATTAGTTTTTTGTATAGTGTCTTCCATTCTGTAGACCTCAGTCTCCTGCCTGTATCTTGCTTCTAGTGAGGATGATATACAAGTATGTCACACATGGCTTGTTGAGTGGGATGTATTACTAACTTTTTGGACTCAACCATAGTCCTCTGGGTCTCTACCACCCAAGCAGTTGGCATTACAGATATTTGCCACCAGAACCACCCCCCCACCCCAGGTATAGTAACTTTTAATGGCCATCTACTGCATATAATAAATTATTGTTTCAGGTAAGGCTTTGATTATGAGTTGTGTCAGATTTCCATTAATATAGCAAAACAAGTGATTCATAATGAGAAAAGGTTTCTTTAGCTTAGTTTGAGGGGCTGGCATTCCAAATAGCTGTAGCATATGCTGAGAGTACACCCATCCCTGTATATTTGCAGGTCTCCCTCTCTTCTTATAAAGCCTCCAGGACCCAATCCCATAACTTTCCTAAAGCCTGCTTTTATGCACAATAGTCACATTGATACCGTGAAATGTATGTGGATGTACTATACGGTATGAGCAGGAGTGTATCTGGATCTCTGGGATGATGAGTTGGTACTGTGACAGGAGCCACGCACTGATGACTCAAGTCTGTAATCCTCAGGAGGCTGAGATCTGAGGATCATAGTTCAAAGCTAGTCCTGGCAGAAAAGTCCATGACACTTATATCTGTAAAAAAGTACTCAGAAAAAGCCAAAAGTGGCACTATGATTCCAGTGTTAAAGCGCTAGCTTTGAGCAAAATAAGCTTAGAGACAGTGACCAGGCCCTGAGTTCAAACCCTAGGACCAGCAAAAATAATAAATAAAAAGGCAGGTGCTGGTCGCTCAGACCTGTAATCCTAGCTATTCAGGAGGCTGAGATCTGAAGGTTCTTAGAGTCTATAGATTGGTGTTAGGTAATATAGAAAAAGTAATAGTAATGCCACCTCAAATTATCATTACTCCTAAGTAATTAACCAAGTGAATCAAAAACTTTACATTTATTCAACAATTTGTACATGAGCATAAAATTGCCCACAAATGGAAGCAACCAGATGTTTTTCATCTGGTGAGTGGGTAAATACTGATCTAGTGCAGTAGAATTTCAGAAGCTACCGATAGATGCTACAGTTGGGTGACTCTCAAAGCCTTAATACTCAGCTCAAGACACCAGACTCAAGATTGCAAACTGTGGGAGTCCATCTGTGACAAGCTTTGCAGGAGACACATCTGAAGGGACAAAGCAGTCTGTGGTTGCAGTGGAGGCTGAGAGGGAGGGGTATGAGGAGCATGAGGGAATTTGCTGGGATGATGGCTTCCCCTGTATCTTGATCAGGAAGTGTTAACACTGTCAAACACATACATTAGAAAGGGTACCTGTTCTGCATGTAAATTCTACCTCCATGTTTTGTTTTGTTTTTAAACCAAACCCACAAATACTGCTGTAATGTGCATTTGGTCTATGGGAGTATGGAAGGGGGGTGTGGTGTGGTGTGCTAGCTCTCATGGAAAGAGATGGAAGCCATTTCCTGGCTGGCTGCTGTGGAGAAGAAAGAGTGTCAGCTGTTTAATCTGAGAAGGTCATTTTCTCATTCTGGCCAAGCAAGGAGGTGCTTCCTAAAATAGAAAGAGGCTGGAAGGAGAAAACAGATACTTTGTAGCAGTCTATTATTTAAATATGTCTTGGCACTTGACCTATATAGTAAAGTCATCCTCAAGGAATACTACTACTAGTGTTTATTACCTGGACTTTCTCTCTCTTTTGGCATATGGGGAAAACATTTTAGCCTTGTAGATTGTGATTGAATTAAAGGCAGGTTCAAATCCTGCCTCTTAGGTACTAGTTACATTGCTAGGTCAGTCACACAGCTTAGGCAAAGTACTTTACCTCCCTCATGTTCCTGAGTTGCTTTTTGGGGGGGATGGGGACAATCCTGGGGCTTGAACTCAGGGCCTGGGCACTGTCCTTGAGCTTCCTCAAGTGGTAGCATTCTACCACTTGAGCCATAGCACGGCTTCTGACTTTTTCTGTGTATGTGGTACTGAGGAATAAACCCAGGGCTTTGTGCATGCTAGGCCCTGGATTGTATTTATCTGTTTTGCTATACCAGGGTTTACACTCAGGGCCTGTGCCCTCGACTGGTTTAATCTTACTCACAGGGGGCAGGTACTCTGGGTGGAGCCACACCTCCATCCTGGCTTTTTTAAGTTGGAGCTAAGAGTTTCTTGCCTCTGTCTGCTCAACTCGTTTCAAAGTTTATTTCTCAGATCTCAGCCCCCTGGGTCGCTAGGATTACAGACGTAAGCTACAGTGCGCCGCTGCGTGTTTTGAGTAGCTGGACTGAATAAGGAAGGAGCGCTGGGAGACGGGGAGCTGGGTGGTAGCGAACCCTGGTGCACCTGAAGCCAGGCATACTGATGTGTCCTCACTGCATCACCAGCACCGGGCAGAGGAGTGAGGGACTGTGGGGTGGTCAGGTTGGATTCTCAGGGAGGGAGGGGCTAGCACCCTTACTGCTTGTTGTCACACTCTGGATGAAGCAACAGAAACACACCTCCTCGCTGGGCATGGTGGCTCACGCCTATCATCCTAGCTACTCAGGTGGCTGAGATCGGAAGATCGCAGTTCAAAGCCAGCCCGGGCACTAAAGAAGACCATGAGACGCTTATCTCCAATTAACCACTAGAAAAGTGGAAGTGGCGCTGTTGCTCAAAGGGTAGGGCTGTAGCCTTTGCTGAAGAGCTCAGGGACAGCACCCAGGCCCACAGTCTAAGCCCACGACCCCCCACCCCCCCGTATTTAAACCTTCAGAATGTAATGACCCTAGAAACTTGCCGTTTGTGAACATATGTAAATAGCGCCATAGACACCATTTTCCTATAAAATAAAACAAAAGGAAGTTTGCATTATTGACTACATAGCATGGAAAAACAGTGAATAGGTGCTTTGAGCCCGGAGTAGCTGTAGGGGTGGTATTCTCATGAGGGACTGGGCAGGTTTGGAGCATTGTTTTTAGCATTTAGGAATACTGACATTCAGACTGAACTGGTACCAAACATCCCCATGACGGCGTGCTTGCATGGAAGCACCAAGGCGTAGAAGACGCGGGGCATTGTGGCATTGTTTCTCTGCTGAGAAACAATCTCTGATGAGATCCGTCCTACTTCTCTTAGGAGCTCTTGTCCCTGGCAAAGCGGAAGCGTAGTGACTCTGAGGAGAAGGAGCCACCCGTGAGCCAGCCTGCCGCTTCGTCAGACTCAGAGACGTCCGACAGTGATGATGAGGTGGGTATGGAAGCCAGGCCAGTGAGGCAGGTAGATAGCGAGTCCCCGATAACCCGCCAGATGTCATTAAATGAAGACCTAACAGCTGTAAGAACTTGTTTAGGAAAGAAGATTGTGTAAGGGAGCACTCCAGTGGGACGAGTTAGTCTTTTGTAGAAAGACTAAGCCAAAGCACAACAAAATAACCTCCAAGAAACGGGTACTTATAGGAGAAGGGCAAGGAGAAAGGAATAGACAGTGAAGGGGCAAGTAGAGGAGAATGCAGTCAAGAATTCATTGTACAGCCGGTGCAGTGGCTCACGCCTGTAATCCTAGCTACTCAGGAGGCTGAGATCCAAGGATCAAGGTTCAAAGCCAGCCCCGGCACTAAAGACCTAGAAAACAGGTAGTGGGGCTACAGCTCAAGGGGTAGGGAGGTAGCCTTGAGCTGAAGAACTCAGGGACAGTACCCAAGCCATAAATTCAAGCCCTAGGGCTGATGCACACACGCACACACACACAGCCTATGAAAATCTAATTCATTGTCTAAACCAAGATATCTTTCTCAAATTTCTCACCAATATTGAAAGGCCCTAAGATACCTTGCCTGGATGGAAGCGAGGTGGAAGGGGTGGTGGTGAAATGCTGCATTTCAAGTGCTCTTTCCCTTTGCTGATTTTCTGCAGAGAGATATACCACCTTTCTGTTTTATCTCTTCCACTACCATCTAGGAAAATAATATTAACAGTAAATTTCTAAATGCTTGTCTAATATAATGAAATTGATATTTCTATAAATTTAGCATAATGAAATTTAATTAACAGCTGAACAGCATTTACTAGTTCTATGTATGCAAATTGAGTTCCGAATGACTATCGTGATATTCTCTTGGTCTTAAATAATTGAATAGACCTAAAATTACTTTTCCCAGCAAGAGGTAGTGAAAGTTTATTATTATTTTTAATGGAAAAGCTGTAATTCCTCTATGAATTACAGTTTGTTAAAAATCAGCAGTGTTCATGGAAAAGTTTTAGCTTTGCTTCAGTTTTCTTAAAACACATAGACAGTCCAGGAAAATCTTGACATAATTCTCTTGTCTCAATATTCCTGCAAACACTTTTTATTTATTTTTTTTTTTGCCAGTCCTGGGCTTGAGCTCAGGGCCTGAGCACTGTCCTTGGACTTTCTCAAGGCTAGAGCTCTACCACTTGAGCCTCAGCACCACTTCCAGCTTTTTTCTATGTATGTGGTACCGAGGAATCGAACCCGGGTCTTCATGCATGCTAGGCAAGCACTTTAACCACTAGGCCAAACTCCCGGCCCACACTTTTTATTTTTCATGTTTAAACATCAGCTGCTGTGATTCTCTTTTCTTTTCTATATTCTTCTTGCTTGAGTCTGTGTCATGTCTACAGTACCTCATGTTTGTAGTCTTGCATTTCCTTTAGACACAAGGAATATCTGGGCACAGTGCTGTGTGCCTATAATTCCTGTAATCAGGAGACTAAGGCAGCAGGATTGAAAGTGTGAGCCTGGCCTGGGCTACATAGAGAAAAGCTTCCTAAGGGGAGAGGGAGCAGGGAGGGAGGTGGGGAGAGAGAACAGGACACAAGCAGTAACTATTCTTGGACCTCTTTCATTCTCTACTTGACTATTGTTGGGTCAGAGTCTTCCGAGTGCAGTTACTGTAGAGATTCCCTTTATCTTATTTGTTGTTTTACACAGAGACTCACTGTATTCCCTAGGCTAGTCTTGAACTTCCAGGCTCACGCAGTCCTCTGCCTCAGCCTCCCAGTTACTGTATGATACTGTATGGGTTGTGTCACTATACCTGGCTTTCTTTTTCTTTTTCTTTTTTTTATTGTGTGTGTGTGTGTGTGTGGTGTTGTCTGATCTTAAACTCAGGTCCTTGTGCTCTTGCTTGGCTTTTTGTCTTACAGCTAGTGCTTGTTATTTGAGCTATACCTCCAGGTCAGCCTTTTGGCTGGCTAGTGTGTTCAGTGCACATTAAGATCCAGTTAGACAGACGGGGGATTGTAATGTATAACGTGTTGGTTGAAACCATTAACTGATGTTACTAATTTTCCTAATACTTGTCTTGCATTGGCTCTTGCTTCTTTGCCTTTGGCGTCATGAACCTGACTGAATCAGCCTCATGGGAGGTGAGACAGCTTTGTCATCTATTTCTTGAGAAAATTTGCTAGAAGAACAATAAATACCATTCTCACCTTCAGGTTTAGACAGGACAGCCCCTTGTAAATCAAAGCCTTAATATTTCCTGCTATTTTACCCTGTTGTTTTCTAACTCCTCTTTGAGAGATAAATGCGTTAGACCACAAAATGGCTGCCAGCCACTACTAACTGTAGCAAACCAAAGCAGATAGTAGAAGGACCAAGAACCAGGCGGTCAGTCTCCAGAGCCTCCTGAGTTGAGCTTACTTTTATGACTTCACATTTAGGGCATTTTGCTCTCATAAACACTTTTTACCCCCACCCCACCCCCCCACCCAGGAGTCTAGAGTTTGGCTGTGTCATTAGAAAACTAAATCTGTAGGCAAAATAGAGCTAACCATTGGGGCACATACGTGACCCTGGTAGCTCAGCCTTTCACTCAGCCTCATTTTCCCACTGGGTAGAAGGACAAAGGGCAAAGATACTCCATCTGAAAATCAACCACTTTTATCACATTGAGTGGCCGTGCTGTTGTAGCAAGAACCAGTACAAAACATCTTACATGTTTATTGATGTTACTGAATTCTATATAGTCACCACTGAAAGTTAATATATTTTAGCTCAGTAGACTAAGGAGTTGAACAATTTGGCCTATTTTCAGTTGTTTCAAGCTAGCCTGAAAACATTTTTCTTTGAGCATTAGAATTTGACGTTTTAATATGGAATTAAGAACTATCTGTAGATCTGATGGAAGCATTAAAGCATTATGATTTGAAATGTGGATTTACTTATGAGAAGCTACGTTTCACTCACCCAATATTCTATGACATGTGGCTGTTTTATTTTCATTTTCTCTTCCACCTAGTTCTTGAGTACTAAGATATAAAGTGGCAATTGAGATAACTAAATGACATAATGCACCTGAGAATTTGAGCCCGTCCCCCCAGGCCACATAGCAAGACTTGTCTAAAAATGCATGCATACATAAGTACGTACATACATACAGTACTGTATCAACAGTAAGCTAAGAAGTTGTGGGTTTTAGTATCATCTCTTGTGGGAAATTTCTAAGATGGAAACTTCTCAGAAGAGGTCCATGCTGCCCCAGAAGAGAGCCCAGGTGACAGTTCTTGATGGTAGCTTGTGCAAGGTTGGAGGTATTGAAGTCTGTGAAGATGGAAAGGTGAAGATGATACTTAAAACTTTCACATCAAGGGCCTGGAGTTTGGCCAAAACAAACAAACAAACAACTTTCACATCAAGTTAAACCATGAAAGGAGATACAAGTTCCATAGCAAACTACATAGTCTGTGCATTGTTAAAGGGCTGACCCCATACTGATCCTCAGCCAAATAATGAAAGTGCTGATGGTGATTGTTGTATCCTTGGAGTGGTTAACTGTGCCTGCCTGCCTGCCTGCCTGCCTGCCTGCCTGCCTGCCTGTTAATTTGATGATGTACATTTCAGGTTCCTTATAATTAGATCTTAAGTTTATGATTCGCTTTAAACATTGTTACAGATGGGCACTGATGGCTCACCAATCTTAGCTACTCAAGAGGCTGAGATCTGCTTCAAGGCCAGTCAGGGCAAGCCCGTGAGACTCTTATCTCCAGTTAACAACCAGAAAACCAGAAGTGGCACTGTGGCTCAAGGGGTAGAGTGCTAGCCTCGAACTGAAGAGCTCAGGGACAGGTCCCGGGATCAGAGTTCAAGCCCTGCAACCAACACACACACAAACACAAAACCACATTGTTACAGTATAAGGTTTCTAGATGTTAAATAAGATACTCACATAAACTTAATAATCTACTTTTGCTTCCAGGGAGTTAGTATCACCACTGCCATCTATGCCTAAAAGCAGCCATCAGTCACCCTTTCACCCTGTGTTTTCTGCACCTTTCTCCTAGATACAAGATTCACTCCCTGCCTTCTCAAGACTCTCCCTCCCTACCAGCGTAAATAACACTCAACACACCAGCCTCTAGCAGTTCTCATTATCTCTGCAACAGAAAACATGAACAACTTTTCTCTGTTTTAGTTAACTTAGCTGACTTGCCATACATTGATACTTTCACTTGTCTGTTGTAGTAGCTTGCATATTAGTTTTTAGATCTGTTATGCAAATTTACTATTACTCAGAAACTCCAAACCAAAGGTTATAGTTTTAACTGAAGTTTTTTTTTAAATCCGCATTTTTTTTCATATGAAATATATATTTGGCTGGGTACTGGTAGCTCACACCTGTAATCCTAGCCTCTCAGAAGGCTGAGATCTGAGCATCAAGTTTCGAAGCCCCGTATGGGAATCTCACCTCCAACTTACTACCCAAAAACCAGAAGTGGAGCCATGGCGCAAAGAGATAGAGTGGCCTTCAGCAAAAGAGCTCAGAGACAGCACCCAGCCCTGAGTTCAAGCCCTACAACCACCACCAAGGGAGGGAGAGGGAGAGGGAGAGGGAGAGGGAGAGGGAGAGGGAGAGGGAGAGAGAGAGAGGGAGAGGGAGAGGGAGAGGGAGAGGGAGAGGGAGAGGGAGAGAGAGAGAGAGAGAGGGAGAGGGAGAGGGAGAGGGAGAGAGAGGGAGAGAGAATACCTATACTGAGACTTGAACTCAGAATATCAGAGCGCAGGTCCTATCTCTTATCTTTTTTGCTTAAGGCTGGCACTCTTTAACACTTGAGCCACACCTCTACTTCTTGCTTTTTGCTGGTTAATTAGAGATGAGTCTCTAGGACTTTTCTGCCTAGGTTGACTTTGATCCTTCAATGGCAGACAGGGTTATAGGTTTGAGCCACTTGTGTGTTGCTGTTTTCCTCGCCCCCCACCCCCCATCCTGGGGCTTGAACTCAGGGCCTGGACTCTGTCATTGAGTTTTCTCAAGGCTAGAGCTTTACCACTTGAGTCACAGCGCCACTTCCAGCTTTTTCTATGTATGTCGTACCGAGGAATCAAATCCAGGGCTTCATTTATGCTAGGAAGGCACTCTACCACGAGGCCACACTCCCAGCTTAAGTCTTATTTTAAAGGTGATATACAGAGCAGTTACGATTACATAAGTAGAGCACATTTCTTTTTGGAGTAGCTGTTTGTTTGTGAGACGAGCTCCATCTGAAAGATGTCCCTAAATCTGTGTTCAAGGCTAGCATACTACCTTGTGCCACGGTGCCGCTTGCAGATTTTGAGTGGTTAATTGGAGATAAAGAGTCTCACAAAGACTTCTCTCCCCGGACTGGCTTCAAACCTCAATCTTCATCTCTCAACCTTCTGAGTAGCTAGAAGTACAGGCGTGAGCCACCAGTGCCTACCTTGTAACTGTCTTGTCTTTCTTTCTTTCTTTCTTTTTCTTTTTTTCCCCAGTCTTTTCTTTTTTGGTACTAGGGATCAAACCCTTGCTTGGTAGATAAGTGCTTTGCCCCTGAGCTCCATCCCAACCTGTGGCTATTGTTGTTGGTCGTGGGGCTTGAACTCTGGGCCTGAGCACTGTCCCTGAGCTCTTCAGCTCAAGACTACTGCCCTACCCCTTGAGCCTTGACACCACTTCCAATTTTCTAATGGTTAATTGGAGATGAGTGTCCTGGACTTTAGTGCCTCGGCTAGCTTTGAACCGCGATCCTCAGATCTCAGCCTCCTGAGTAGCTAGGATTACAGGCATGAGCCACTGTGCCTGACCTATCATTTTTATTAAATCAAAAATAACTCTTTGGGGAAGGGTTTTGTTTTTTGTTTTTGTAAGGTCTTCTGTATTGCCTCCATTGGTCTCCAGCTTGATCTGCCTCTGCTTCATCAATTCTGGGACTGCAGATCTGTAACCCCATTTCTGGCTGAAGACTTAAGTTGGATTTTTCCATTGTTTTCCCAACAACTGAAAGTCCCTATTCCTATTTCAGTTTTCTTTTTTCTTTTATCATTGTAGTGGACATTTGGGAGCAATAAAAATAAGAAGAAAGGAAAAGCCAGAAAAATAGAAAAGAAAGGAGCCATGAAGAAGCAAGCCAACAAAACTGCCTCCTCAGGCAGTTCAGACAAAGACAGTTCAGCCGAGAGCTCTGCACCTGAGGAAGGTACGCCAAGGCCACCTGAGAAGGGGAGGGGATGACAGACCAGCAAAGGGAGGGGAGGGCAGAAGGGACCCACCTGATGGCTGACCTGTACTTTAGAGTGCTCCTTAGCTTTTCTATGGCCTTTGAAGCAAGGCAAAAGCATGTCATTCCTAAGGGGTGGGGAGGGGAGGCCCAAGCCCAACACTGAAAGCAGTCCTGTGGTAGTCTCCTCCAGGAGTGCCACGGGCTGACAGCGAAGGAGAGCCGTGAATCAGTACAGAAGCCTCTAGCAGCTAATCCCACTAGTTTAGCATCTCAGCTTGTTCCAGAACTACAGTGATAACGTTTAAATTTCCAGATGATACGTAACTTGACTAGTATGAAATTGGTCTAACCTGGTTTAAGCCGTGTTTGTAAGTGTTGGCTCAAACACAATTCTTATAAACTTCTCAATTTAGTATTTGTTCACAGTGTATGCTGTCTTTTTTAATTTAATTTAATTAATTTATTTTTTTTGCCAGTCCTGGGCTTGAACTCAGAGCCTGAGCACTGTCCTTGGGCTTTTTCAAGACAGCACTCTACCACTTGAGCCTCAGCACCACTTCCAGCTTTTTTCTATGTATGTGGTGCCAAGGAATGGAACCCGGGTCTTCGTGCATGCTAGGCAAGCACTCTACCACCAAGTTAAACACCTGGCCCTGTGTGCTGTCTTTTTATACACTCCCTTTCCTCCTGTCAAAAATCAAAGGTCATCAGGAAATCACTCAGTCATAAAATTGATCACTATCCTGGGCACTGGCAGCGCATGCCTATAATCCTAGCAACTCAGGAGGCTTCGATCTGAGGATGGCAGTTCGAAGTCAGCCCAGGCACAACAGTCTATGAGACTCTTATTTCCACCAAACTACTCAGAAAAAGCCAGAAGTGGCACAGAGGGGACATTGCCTAGGCCCCAGGACCAGGAGAAAAATAAAAATTGATCAGTGTTCTAAAAGTCCAAGTAACCTGTTTACTTGTACCAAGAATTGCCCCTAGGGAGTTAAATTGGTCCTGTGCCATTTTACCTGAAGAGCCAAAGGGCGATGTGTGTCCACACTGCGGGATTGCTGTAGCATGACGTGCTCCTGTGTTGGGCCTTCATTGCAGGTGAAGTGTCAGATTCTGACAGCAACAGCTCCTCTTCTAGTTCCGACTCAGACTCCTCCTCAGAGGACGAAGAATTCCATGATGGCTATGGAGAGGATCTCATGGGAGACGAAGAAGACAGGGCTCGGCTAGAACAGATGACAGAGAAGGAGCGAGAACAAGAACTGTTCAACCGCATAGAAAAGCGGGAGGTGTTGAAAAGAAGGTGAGGCTGTAGTGCCCTGCATCTGGTGTTGATTGGTAGCTCTTCTTTCCTGTCCATCTGACCTGTAGAAACGGTTGAGCTTTGTGATGGCATGAGACTACCTACACAACCATTCTGTTCTTCACAGTCCATGCTGTTTTCAGTGAGTGATCTGGGCTTCTGAATACTTCATTATAGAATAGGCTTTGGGTTACGTGCTTATGCCCCACTGTACAATAATTTAAGTTTCTGAGCATGTTTGAGGCAGGCTAGGCTAAGCTCTAGATCTGATGTTCAATAAAGTAGGTACATTTTTTACTTACAGTAATTTCTTTTTTTGGTCAGTCCTGGGGCTTGAACTCTAGCCCTGGAGGCTGTCCCTAGCTCTTCAGCTAAAGGCTACAGCCCTCAACCTTGAGCCACAGTGCCACTTCTGGTTTTCTAGTGGTTAATTGGAGATAAGAGTCTTACGGTCTTAAGTGCCTAGGCTGGCTTTGAACCATGATCCTCAGATCTCAGCCTCCTAAGAAGCTAGGATTATAGGCATGAGCTACCAGCACCCATCTTAGTTACGGTATTTGTTTTCCCCCGCTTACAATGGGTTTATCAAGATGGTATCCAATTGTAAGTCAAGGAGCATCTGGATGGAGACTGGCACTTTGGAGATGTGATTGTTAACATCGTGAAAACAGATAACCTAGTTATAAGCTGGGCACCAGTGGCTCACTCCTGCAATCCTAGCTGCTCAGAGGCTGAGATCTGAGAATCACAGTTCGAAGCGAGCTCCAGGAAAGTCGGTGAGATTTTATTTCCAGTGAACTACTCAGAAAAAGCCAGAAGCAGTGCTGCAGTGTGTTGGTTCAAATGGTAGTGTGCTTGCCTTGAGTACAAAGAGGCTTAGAGATAGCACTCAGGCCCAGAGTTCAAGCTCTAAGAATGGAATAATAATAATAATAATTATTATTATAATTATAATAATAATAATGACAACATAGTTATATTTGAGTCAGACTTACTGTTTACTCTTCCATCAGCTTTTACCAATATGCATTACTCCTCTTGGTTTTTTTTTGTTTTTGCCAATCCTGGGCCTTGAACTCAGGACCTGAGCACTGTCCTTGGGCTTTCTCAAGGCTAGAGCTCTACCACTTGAGCCAGAGCACCACTTCTGGCTTTTTTCTATGTATGTGGTACTGAAGAATCGAATCCGGGTCTTCCTGCATGCTAGGCAAGCACTCTACCACCAAGCCAAACTCCCAGCCTCCTCTTGTTTTCTTGATGAGACATTTATTTTTTTTCTTTTCTTTTTTTTTTTTTTTTTTTGCCAGTCCTGGGCTTTGGGTCAGGGCCTGAGCACTGTCCTTGGACTTTCTCAAGGCTAGAGCTCTACCACTTGAGCCTCAGCACCACTTCCAGCTTTTTTCTATGTATGTGGTACCGAGGAATCGAACCCGGGTCTTCATGCATGCTAGGCAAGCACTTTAACCACTAGGCCAAACTCCCGGCCCCTTGATGAGACATTTATATGTACTGTTATCTTTACAACAGCCCTATGAAAAATATATTATTCCTGTTAGAGACTAGATAGAAATTTTGGCTTTGTAGACATTAGTTAAGCTAATGAAGAGTAAGCTCTGAGCAGGCAAAAACTAGTGTGTCTTCTCCACACTTTTTTTTTTCTCTTCTTTCCTTTTTTCTTTTTGCCAGTCCTGGCCCTGGAACTCAAGGCCTGAGCACTGTCCTTGGGCTTTCTCAAGGATAGAGCTCTACCACTTGAGCCACAGCTCCACTTCCAGCTTTTTCCTGTGTATGTGGTGCCAAGGAATCACCTCTGGTGCATACTGGTGACTCATGCCTATAATCCTAGCTACTCAGGAGGCTGAGAGCTGAGGATCAAAATTCAAAGCTAGAGGAGCCAGGAAAGCCCATCACCTTGAGAAATCCCAAGGACAGTGCCCAGACCCTGAGTTCAGGCCCAGAATAGCAGGGAAAAAAAGTAATGTGCTGAGGTTTCTTTGTAAGAACACTGCTTATTTAAGTCTGTGTTTCAGAACAGGTAAGCTACTAGGAAAAATTGTGGCATGTGGCCACAATATGCTTTTTTTCTTTCTTTTTTTTCTGGTGGCTTGAACTCGGGGTCTAGGCACTGTCCTTGCACACCTTTTTGCCCAAGGCTAGTGCTCTGCCACTTGAGCCACAGCACTACTTCTGGGTTTTTCTGTGTGTGTGGTACTGAGGAATTGAACCCAGGGCTTTGTGCAAGCTCTCTACTACTATACCATGTTTTTGTCCCAGTTTTCAAAGCTGAAATATTTGACTGGGATTTAGTTCTGTGACAGAGCACTTGCTTAACACGGACAAGACCTCAGGTTAAATCCTCCGTACCAAATAGAAAAGAGCTGAAATGTTAAATTGGATTTTGATCCAATTTTAATTTTCTGGAATTTTTCCAATATGACAAAAGTTCTTCCTTATGTCCTAGTAGAAATTCAGAGTAAAAAATAAACTGGCTTTTGTTTTGGGAAATAAAAGAACTCAAAGCCTTTGCTATGTATCCAATATCATGAAGATAAAACCAAAGCACTTTCAGAAACTGGCCAGTTCTGTTGCTTCGGGGAGACCATTTGTCCTCTAGAGACCATATCAAGTATGGTGAATTTTGCTAGACAAGAATGTTTGGCTTTCAGTGAACAGTGAGTAATGTTTTGAGTGTGAATGCCTCCAAAGTTACCTGTATTGGAACAAATAGATAATGTGTTATGCTAGAATTGCTAGAAGGTTAGCGGTGACTTGTGAAATTTTTACTTCTCAAACTGTTGAGAACATAACAAGAAGCCTTATTAAGAGACTTGACGCTGCATGCTACTCAAGAGGCTAAGATCAGAGAGGATCAAGGTTCAAAGCCAGCTTATGCAGGAAAGGTGAGAGACTCTTATCTCTAATTAGATACCTAAAACCCAAAAATGGAGCTGTAGCTCAAAGAGTAAGAGCATTACCCTGGACCAAAAACCTCAGAGACCCTTGAATTTGGGCCCCCAGAAGTCGAAGACCAACAACAAAACACCAGGCAGCGGCAGCTTACAAGTGAGGAGTGCTTTGTCTCAGACTTTGTACATATTACTTGTGTACATATTTTTGTTTGTTTCCCTTAATAATAGATGTTTCCCTTAATAATAGAATGAAGAGTATAACAGTATTGAATAGTTTATATTATTTAAGTAAAAATTTGGCAATGTTATTTAGAGTGTAGAGATGAGAGTTGAATATTTATCTAGGTGAATGTGGTAGCACAAGCCTCTAATGCCAGCACTGGAAGGGTGAGACAAGAACATCTACACATAGCCTGGGTTATATAGAAAGACTATATCTCAAGAAATGGTGTGTGTGTGTGTGTGTGTGTGTGTGTGTGTGTGTGTGTGTGTGTGTGCCTGCACGTGTGAGCGAACACACTGATCCTGATGCTTGAGCTTCTTCCAGCTTTTTGGGTAATTAATTGAAAATAAGAGTCTCTTAGACTCTCTTGCTCTGGCTGTCTTTGAACAGCAATCCTCAGATCTCAGCCTCTTAGTAGCTAGGATTACAGGCGTGACTGATAGAGAGCCTGATTTTTGCTATAAGGAGAGAGGGAACATTGGCATGAGCCTTGGAATTACATTGGAATGCCTAAAAGAGCCCACTGTGTATTCACATGTTGCTGAGATAGGAACATTCTTCCTCATGAAGGAAGGAGGGGGTAGACCTTGGACTAAGGATGGGGCTGGGACTTGAGGCAGGGAATCCTGTCCTGTACACTTCAAAATCCTCACATCACAGGCTGGGAGTGTGGCCTAGTGGTAGGGTGCTTGCCTAGCAAGCATGAAGCCCAGGTTCAATTCCTCGGTACCACATACATAGAAAAAAGCCACAAGTGGTGCTATGACTCAAGTGGTAGAGCTCTAGCCTTGAGAAAGCCCAAGGACAGTGCTCAGGCCCTGAGCTCAAGCCTAGGACTGGCGGAAAAAAAAAAAAAAAAAAAAAAACTCCTGGCATCTTCTGCCTGTAGAACAGTATTGTAGTTCTGCCTCCTCCCTTGATCCCAGAAAAAGCTGTTCTCTTACGTGCTGGCTAAAGAAGAATTGCCGCTGACCAACTCTAAAGATAAATAAGTACAATAATACCACAAACGTTTTAAGCCTTTCAACTTAATACTTTCAAGCACTTTATTGTACTTAACACTTACTTTACTGTACATGGAAGATATTAGAGTTACTTGCAAGAAACCAAACTTTATTAACTCCTACTTCTTCCTTTCTCCTAACTAATAGAAATTAATCAATCTTTCCGTGAATTCATTACTTTTTGGGAAAAAAATATATATTTTTAACCAGGTTTGAAATCAAGAAAAAACTAAAAACAGCCAAAAAAAAAGAAAAGAAAGAAAAAAAGAAAAAGCAAGAAGAGGAGCAGGAAAAGAAAAAGCTGACACAAATTCAAGAATCTCAGGTAGGAGGTTCTATAGACCTCTTCTCTCCCACAGTTAACCGTATAGGGGTGTTCCTGGCAGAGGTGGCTTTATATGCATCCGCCTGTCTCAGTGATTACAAGCCTCTTACATGCTGTCTGTGCCCTGTATTCTTTAGCAACCCTGGTTGAACTTCTAAAACAGGTACCCAGCGGCATATGAGCTTTCCTTGAAGGAAAGTTGGTAAACTTCCTGTCCAAGAGAACCAGATTGGCTGTGGTGTTTAATGTGTGTCATACTAGACTTGATACAAATAGAACCGGGACAATTAGTCATCTGTGTTCATGATGACATGTCCGCAAGTACTAGATCATAATCTAGGCTGTTCTTGTAGCACAATTTTATTGTGTAATTCTCCCCACCCCACCCCTTTAAATTCTGGGCCTGGAGCTTGAACTCAGGGCCCGAGCACTGTCTCTAAGCTTTTTTGCTCAAGGCTAGTCCTCTACCACTTGAGCCACAACTCTACTTCCAGCTTTTTTGGTGGTTGATTGGAGATAAAGAGTCTCAGACTTTCTTGTCCTGGCCAACTTCGAACTGTGATTCTCAGATCTCAGCCTCCTGAGTAGCTAGAATGACAGGTGTGAGCTACCAAGAGCCGTTCTCGTGTAATTCTTAAACTTGTACTAAGCAGTTGAGACTGGATGCTTTTGCTGTTCTGTTCTTTGTCCACACGAGGGCGCTGTGTCCCCTGTATAAATTTAAGTTTGTGTAGTCAATGAGTTTCACGAGGACTGAATTCATTATTAGGTACAGAGAGTCTTACCAACTATAACAAAGGCCACCTGTGTACCCTTCCCTTCCAGGTAACGTCCCACAACAAGGAACGACGTTCCAAGCGGGATGAAAAACTAGACAAGAAGTCTCAAGCCATGGAGGAGCTGAAAGCAGAGCGAGAGAAACGGAAGAACAGGACAGGTGAGCGTGGGGACTGTAGTGGTGGCTTTTGATTTCCCATTGCTGTTTTTATTCCTCCTGTTGCCTGCTTATTATAGAGCATTCCAAATGTACGTTGGAAACAGTACGATCCCCTTTGGTGATCCCACTATTTACATACGCTGGCCACTCCTACTGAGTCTCCCCCCACCTTATTTTTTGTCAGTCATTGGGCTTAAACTGTGGGCCTGGGCACTGCCCCTGAGCTCTTCAGCTCAAGGCTACCACAGTGCCACAGAGCCACTTCCGGTTTTCTAGTGGTTAATTGGAGATAGGAGTCTCACGGACTTTAGTGCCCAGGCTGGCTTTGAACCTTAATCCTCAGATCTCAGCTTCCTGAGTAGCTAGGATGACAGGCGTGAGCCACCTCACCCGGCTCCCATGTTTTTTAATTAGATAATTTTTAAGTAAATCCCTGCATCACTGTATTTCAGCTACAGGCATTGCAACACGTATCTCTTACATATAAAAGGCTTTTTAGGGGTTTTATTTCTTTCTTGGCACTTGATGGTTTTTAACTCTGTCTTAACTCACTAGAACCTTGCTTATCACCGCCGGTCTAGGGAAGGCACTGCTCATTTGAGTCCTCTCCCGTGAAGATGAAGGATCGTTCCGTGTGTTTTTGTGAGTAAAAATTGTTCCCTTCTTTCTAGCTGAGCTCCTCGCCAAAAAACAGCCATTAAAAACCAGCGAGGTGTACTCTGATGATGAGGAGGAGGAAGAGGACGACAAGTCCAGTGAAAAGTCAGACCGCTCCTCCCGCACATCTTCATCCGACGAAGAAGAAGAGTAAGCTGGCTGCGGGGCTCTTGAGTCAGGAGAAGCGGTTCTTTGAGGACCAGCTTGGTATAGGTCTGAAAGCTTCCCCGTTTGGACCATGCACTTGCTTTGCTTTACTTCCCTGACCTACTGACCTCAGTTTCCAACACATCTGTTTGTTCTGCCCCTGGCTGCTGGCCAGCTCGTGGACATTTCACCCAGGCCTGGCTCACATGGCCCGTGGCTTCCACCCATTTTCTCACCTGGAATGGAACCTTAGTCAAGACATAGCACAATAGTGAGAAGCACTCATAATACGGGGAAGCATTCTGTTTTTGTTTTTGGTTTTGTTTTGTTTTTTGCCAGTTGTGGGGCTTGAGTTCAGGGCCTGAGCACTGTCCTTGGGCTTTCTCAAGCTTAGAGCTCTACCACTTGAGCCTCAGCACCACTTCTGGCTTTTTTCTATGTATGTGGTAGCAAGGAATTGAACCCGGGTCTTCGTGAATGCTAGGCAAGCCCTCTACCACTAGGCCACACTCCCGACTCCAGCATTCTGGTTTTCTGGGGTTGGTTTTCTCCAACTAAATAATCCTGTACTTTGGGGCAGCTGTTCACCCCTCCCGTTCTCAGTTCTGCTGACAGACACATCCTGTTGCCCCTCGGTTCCTCACAGGAAAGAAGAGATCCCTCCAAAATCACAACCAGTCTCACTACCCGAGGAATTGAATCGGGTTCGATTGTCACGGCATAAGCTAGAGCGGTGGTGTCACATGCCCTTCTTTGCAAAAACTGTCACAGGATGTTTTGTACGGATCGGCATTGGAAACCACAACAGCAAACCAGTTTATCGGGTTGGTATTTTTCTTTTTCTTTTTCCTTCCTTCCTTCCTTCCTTCCTTCCTTCCTTCCTTCCTTCCTTCCTTTCCTACCTCCCTCCACCCCCTCTCCTTCTCCGTCTCCCTCTTTTTCTCTTTCATTTGCCAGTCTTGGGGCTTGAACTCAGGGCCTGAGCACTGTCCTTGAGATTTCTCAAGGCTAGAGTTCTACCACTTGAACCACAGCACCACTTCCAGCTTTCTATGTGTATGTAGTACCAAGGAATCGACCCTGATGCTTTGTGCATGCTAGGCAAGCACTCTACCTCTAGGCCACGCTCCTGGCCCAGGTTGGTATTTCTTTCCCTCAATACTTGTCCTGGTTTTAAGTATAATGATTTTCTGATTGGACGTGTTGCTCCCCAATGATGGAATGCCTTCGTAGTAAGAATAAGACCTCAAATTCAAACCCCAGCACTGCCAACAATCAAAAACACCCATGCAAACAAAACAAAGCAAAATTGTTAAGTATAATGCTTCCCTTATTAGAACTTGAGCTACTGAGCAAATCCATTACTCTTCTACCACCACTTAACTATATTAGTCAACATTCTTTCCTATTACAACTACCTCAGGCTATCAATTTATAAAAGAAAAAGAAGAAGAAGGAGGAGGAGGAGGTTGTTGTAGAAGCAAGTTGTTGTTAAGATTATTGGCTGGAATTGTGGTGCAGTCCTGAGGATTGAAAGTTTTGACTCCATGATTACATAGCAAGACCTTGTATCCAAAATCAACAAACAATTGGCTTCTGGAGCTAGGTTCAGTAGTCCAAGCCTGGAGTCCCAGCTAACTTCCTCTTCTCTCTGTTACCTTGGGTACGAGGCTTCCTGTTCTTGGCCAGACGAATTTTAGACCAGAACCAGGCGGGAGCTCTATGGCGCAGACTCAGTCTGTGTTCAGGTAGAGAACAAAAGAAAAGTGGTGCGGAAAACCAGGAGAGTGTGTTTTTGACGTCCGTCTGTGTTTTCCTTAGGTGGCTGAGATCACAGGTGTGGTGGAAACTGCCAAAGTGTACCAGCTGGGTGGCACCAGGACAAACAAAGGGCTACAGCTACGGTGAGAGGCACTACCTGTGACTCTGATGTGATTTCTCATGGCACGCTGCACTGGCGGTCCCCGCGGGCACGCGGAGGGAGGCTCGTGTTCCGCCAGCCTGTGGGGAAGTTGCTTTCCCCCGTGGGGCGCGAAGGGTGCTGAAGTGGTAGGACACAGAGAAGGACCCTCCGCCAGGCCCCTGCAGGCCTGGCTTGTGAGCATGGTCAGAGCCTCACTTCTGGTTCCAGCCCTCTCACCTAGGTACATCGGTGAAGTCAGGGCACCTTTCCTGACTTAGTTTCCATGTCAGTAAAATGGCAGTGTCATTCGCTCTACAGATACTCACTGCATGTCTACTATATGCCAGGCACTGTTCTAGGCATCAGGATAAAGGAGAGAACAAAACAGACATACACAAACCCCTGCCCTCTTGGAGCCTGAGAATTCTAAAGACCCCATGTAGGAAGGAGTAGACCTAGTTTTCCAGGACCACACTGCCAGTGCAGGTAATAGCCATGGCTGAACCCTGGCCTAATTTGGTTTTTTTGTTGTTGTTGTTGGTTTTGGTTTTAGTTTTTTTTTTTTTCTTTTTTCTTTTTTTCCAGTCCTTGAACTAAGGGGCCCTGGGCACTGTCCTTGGACACTTTTTGCTCAAGGCTAAGTGCTCTGCCACTTGAGCCACAGCACCACTTCTGACTTTTTCTGAGAATGTGGTACCAAGGAATCGAACCCAGGGCTTCATGCATGCTAGGCGAGCACTCTACCACTAAGCCAAACTCCCAGCCCACCCTGGCCTAATTTGATCACCATGGACTCTCCATTTCCCTCCTTCCTCCCTTCCCCATCATCTCCCCTGGTTTGTTTTTTAAAAATCCACCTGGGCTAGAGTGGCTAGAGAGTCACGAAGAGAATGGCACTAAGGCCCTTAACTGCGCCAAGACAGTGGTCCGTAGAAAGACCGCGTTCTGCTTGTGTGCCACTCAGGTCATCCCATGGTGCTGCATATCGCCATTTGACTGGGGGGATTTGATTGTAAATTGACTTTTGAAGCACTGATTCCCCCATTAGTCTTGTCAGCTTCAAGCCTGGCTGCCCCTTCCTATAACCTGGGAGGGCCTGGAGGTGTGGCTCAAGTGGTAAAGCTGCTGAGCAAGCTCAAGGCCCAGAGTTCAATTTGTAGTACTGCCTAAAACAAAAATTCTGTAGTTGGCATAAATAATGTTTGAACAAATGAGATTATAAAAAGCAGTACTAATGGCTTTTGCCTATAACCCTAGCTACTCAGGTGGCTGAGATCTAGAGGATCCCATTTACTAAGCCAGCCTCAGGCAGAAAAGTCTGCTGGACTCCACGTCCAAAATAGTCAGCAAAAAGCAGACTGGGGGCATGGCTCAAGTGACAAGACACCATGCAGGCACTGGGCCCTGAATTCAAACCCTGGTAATAGAAAAACAAAACTCCTGGGAAGTTGCATTACGTCAGATTGTTACTCCTGAGGTTTGACTTGATTGATCTGTAGCTTTTGAAGGTTGGTGTTTTAGCCTTCAAGGATTTGTAAGTCCAGATAATTTCGAAGGGCTAAGAATCAGCGCAGAGGTGGGCTGGGTAGTATACGCTGCATTAGGGCTGCAGTCAACAAGCACGTTCTTGGAGATGCCTCTCTTATTCCTGCAGGCATGGCAGTGACCAGCGAGTGTTCCGCCTAGAGTTTGTCTCAAACCAGGAATTCACCGAAAGTGAGTTCATGAAGTGGAAAGAAGCGGTAAGTAGCTGGAGACTGCCCCGCGGTGGTTCTTGAGTAGTCAAGCCTGTTTCCTGAATCGCTCGACCCGTTCACTATGTTTTGCTCCAGATGTTTTCTGCTGGCATGCAGTTGCCCACCCTAGATGAAATTAATAAGAAGGAGTTGTCGATTAAAGAAGCTCTCAATTATAAATTCAATGATCAGGACATTGAAGAGGTAAGAAGCCTGAAACCTGTACCCAGAGCCTGGAAGTTCTTTCAGAACCTTTGTCAATGATGGTCTTTCCTTTCCCTTTAGCTTGACTTTTTTTTGGTTTTTTTTTTTTTTTGCCAGTCTTAGAGCTTGAATTCAGGGCTTAGGCAGAGTCCTTGAGCTTCTTTTGCTGAAGGCTAGCTCTCCACCACTTGAGCCACAGCAGTACTTCCAGCTTTTTCTGTTCCCATGGTACTAAGGAATCGAACCTGGAGCTTCATTTTTACTTATGCAGGAAGATGAATGAATCCTAATATTGCATAAACTATAAACAGGCTTTTGGACATTCTCATCTGCAGATGAAACAATATCCACTTAACATGTATTCAGGCTTCAGGGATGTGTATTCACCTAGATTTGATCTTTCTTTAGAACCCTTTGATAGGGCCGGGAGTTTGGCCTAGTGGTAGAATGCTCGCCTAGCATGCACTAAGACCCAGGTTCAATTCCTCAGTACTACATACATAGAAAAAGCTAGAAGTGGTACTGTAGCTCAAGTGGCATAGCTCTAGCTTTGAGCAAAAAGTGTCCAAGGACAGTGTCCAGAACCTGAGTTCAAGCCCCAGGACTGGCAAAAACAAAAACAAAAAAACCTTTGATAGAATTCTTTGATCTGTATCCTCTTGGACAATGGCTAGTCTTATAGGGCCAGGCTTTGTGCTGCTGCTCTGTATTGGTGTTTGTCCCAGAAGAGCCTGCAGGAAGCAGCATGGTACCCTTGGAGTGAGCTTACTCGCTCTCTGGGGCATGACAGTGCTCTAGGAAGAAGAGGCTCCTTGAACCTAGCAGCCTGCCTCCAAAATGGGCTTGCCTCGCCTGTCCACAGAAACACTGCAGGAGTTCCTCACTGCTGGTGTCTCCTCTCTGTCCTCCCTGGTACAGATTGTAAAAGAGAAAGAAAGATTCAGAAAAGCTCCACCCAACTATGCCATGAAGAAGACCCAGCTGCTGAAGGAAAAAGTAAGGCCCTGTTCTTACCTCTTTACCTCTTCTGTGAGGGAATGGTGAACTGCAAGCTGCCTCTCCTCTGCCAGGTTTGTGGTGGCAGGATTGGGAGATTCCTGGCTAATTCTAAGCGGTACAAAGCATTCTTGACATGTCCAAGCAGGCCATTTTCTTCCCTATAAATTGAAATTGATCTCGTTAGATTCTGTGTCCCATACTTCCTGTTTGTTTTTTTTGGGGGGGGGGGGGGGTGTTGCCTGCTCATGCCGCCATCGGCGTGAGCTCGCATGTCTCTCTGGGTGTAGGCCATGGCTGAGGACCTGGGCGATCAGGACAAGGCCAAACAAATCCAAGACCAGCTGAACGAGCTGGAGGAGCGCGCAGAGGCCCTGGACCGCCAGCGGACCAAGAACATATCTGCTATCAGGTGGGTTACCACGCCTGTTTTGGTGGGGCCCTTATCCGTGGCCGCAGTTGTCAGCCACCTGTAGCCTGGTAGGCGTGGCTGGGCAGACTCCACACATCACTGGGGTCAGAGCTCCGTGGCCATCCGTCCTCACACAGCCAGCTCACTGACTCGGTCCTCTCACTCACCCGTAGCTACATCAACCAGCGCAACCGGGAGTGGAACATTGTGGAATCCGAGAAGGCCCTTGTGGTAAGGCAGCTTTATTTGGATCCCTGAAGCACACTGTAATGAAATGGTAGGAAATCTTGTCTGCATGCTGCCCAGGTTCTTCTTCCCATTGACTGGGGCACTCGTCAGTGCGGTGTCTGTAGCACACACACCTCGTGTGGTTTGGGTGTGGAATGAAATGGACACAGTCTCCCATCTTGTCTCACCCTTCCTCCATTTCTACCAGTTGGTATTTCTTCCGTTGTTATTCCTATCCACCTGGTGTGCCTTGGTGTTTTGCTTTGCTTTGCAGTGCTGAGGAATAAACCCTGAACCTCATGAGGGCATGCTAGGCCAAGCTGTGAACGCCCAGCCTCAGCTCTGGTCGTCTTGAGGGAAAAGCACTGGACTTGTCCCAGTTCTTGTAGATGTTATGTGCATGGCAGCTTAGGGCAAAGGCATGCTCTCTGTTTCAGGCTGAAAGTCACAACATGAAAAACCAGCAGATGGATCCCTTCACCCGGCGGCAGTGTAAACCCACCATCGTTTCTAACGTGAGTGCCTGGAGAGGACATTTCTAGATTCTAGGGCATGAAATGAATTCCATTAGGAAATTAATAATGGAGTTAAAAATAATGCTTTCCTAGCTGGGATTTGCTTGTGATTATATACTTCTTTTTTTATCTTGATAGAGGGCATACAGGTAAGACCTGGCCTGGGTTTGTGAAATCCTAGGCCCTACCCTGAACTTGGGGGGCGGGGGGAGCGGGGAGGGCAGCTAGACTTTAGACAGCATCGAACATGCAGAGGAGGGCCAGAAGTGTTGCAGAGCTCAGGATATTTTAGAATATTCATCTCTGTCTGGCAAGATAGCTTGGGATGAGGTTCGTTTATGTTTCATATTACACAGATCGTATTTTCAGTGGGCCTGTGTGTGGCCACACACCAGGTCAGATGTGGAGTTTTCTTGTGGCACCATGTTGGTTTTGGAGATAGGGAGGGTGTTGGAGTTTGGATCTCTCACCCAGAGTCTCTGGCATGTTGTGTTGGCTGGGCTGGCCAGGGTTGGAGCCTTTACTTGCCTTTTCTACTGCCTTGGAGTACCCTGCAGGACTGGTAATTTCCACAGTGGCGCTTGTGGTGTTGGGGATCATAGATGGGAGAGTCTGGCAGCAGGATTCTATACGTGTTGACTGTCTCTGTAATAACTAAAATTCTCTTTCAGTCCCGAGACCCAGCTGTTCAAGCTGCCATCTTAGCCCAGCTCAATGCAAAATACGGCTCTGGAGTGTTACCTGATGCTCCAAAGGAAATGAGCAAGGTGAGTGCTGATCAGTGAGATGCTGGCGGACCCATGAGCAGGCACCTCACCTGCGGGGAGGAACCTGGGCTTCTGCCTGCAGTCTGGCCTCCATTGCCCTAGCGGTTGACAGTTGTGATCATGGGACTCAGAAGTTTGGCCTAATGGTAGCATGCTTGCCTACCGTGCATGAAGACCCGAGTTCAATTCCAATTCCTCGGTACCACGTACCTAGAAAAAGCTAGAAATGGCGCTGTGGCTCAAGTGGTTGAGCTCTAGGCTTGAGAAAGCACAAGGACAGTGCTAAATAAATAAACAAATAAATGCAAATTTCCAACCTCAGGTTTTTACCTGTGGAGCCCCAATAGTCCTCGGAATTCCTGAAATCGTGGGTTGGAATATGGCCAACTGTCTCAAGCCACCTTCATACTCACTCACATGGAGATATGAGCCCATGAGCCATCCTTCTGTGTTTCACTTTGTACCCTAAAAAGGCTTCTATACATGTCCTCCCTCCCAGGAGAAAGGATGGGAAACGGCTTGTAGGGCTGAGGACGTAACTTAGTAGCCTTCTGCTTTCATGGCATGCTCAAGGCCTTGGGTTCCTTCAGCACTGCAGAGAAAAAAAGAATAACTCGGGCTAGGAGTTTGGCCTAGTGGTTAAAGCCGAAAGTGGGGCTAAGCCTCTAGCCTTGAGAAAAATCCAAGGACAGTGCTCAGGCCCTGAGCTTAAGCCCAGGACTGGCAAAAAAAAAAAAAAAAAAAAAAAAAGACTAAGTCAGTTTTAAAAATCAGGATGGGGTGTATAGCTCAAGCAGTACACTGCCTGCCTTAAACCTAGTACCAGCCCCCAAAATAAAAATCAATTTAAAGAGAGCAAGAGCTTTGACATCAGTGGCTGCTCCTGCTTAAAATGTACTTACATGTATGCTCTAGTAATTTTCCTTTTCTCATTGCAGGGCCAGGGAAAAGACAAGGATTTAAATTCTAAGTCAGCCAGTGACCTCTCAGAAGACTTGTTCAAAGTACATGATTTTGATGTGAAGATTGATTTACAGGTTCCCAGCTCAGGTAAGTGTGGTGGCATCATCCCTCAGCCAGCAAGGTCTCCACCTGACTGTAGAGAAGCGGGGGGCGGGCCTGCTCCTCAATACCTATGGAAGCTGGGTCAGACAGGCCACGGGTTTGTTTTGAGATGCAGCAGGCTGCAATGAGGTTGCTTGAAAGAGGCCCAAGACAAAAAGGCTGCCCTGGGTCCTTCACACACCCATCTGCTCTTCTTTCCCACAGAGTCAAAGGCTTTGGCCATCACCTCCAAGGCTCCGCCAGCCAAGGATGGAGCTCCAAGGAGATCTCTGAACTTAGAGGACTACAAAAAACGACGGGGGCTTATCTGAGCGGACCCAGCCTGCTGCCTCCAGCCCTGCATGCCCCATGGGTGACCCTCCCCTCCTCTCCTCTTTTCCTGTGGTTTGCCCTCTGTGGGCTGGAGCAGCAGTAGAACTGGGAAGAGACTCTAAACTGCCAGTTATCTGTAATATAAACCATTCTTTGTATAGACCTCCTTGTCTCCACCAACCCCTAGGCCCCATCCAGTGTGGATCTGGGCTGTCTTGGGTTTTCCAGGTCTTTAGATTTGTGTTTTGCCAGGATTTTTTTTTTTTTTTTTTAAACAGCACAGTTCATTGGCCGCTCTGCACACATTCAGTATTACCATGGAGCTGGGATTCTTGCTGGACCCCGGGTGCCGTGGCAGCAGCACTGGCTAGTCTCCCTCCAGACTGCCCTGGGCCCAACCACCCACTGCTCGCCACCTGACCCTTTCAAAGGGAGTGGAGATCGGGCGCCCATAATCTTCCTTCCTCCCTGTCTTTCCTTCTTTCCCTCTCTGTGGAAGAGGAGTTTTCAAAACCAGTTTAGTTTCCAAAAAGTGTACATTTGTGGGGAAGGGGGTCTAATTTGAGAGAGAGAGAGAATGTGTGTGTGTGTGTGTGGGTGGGTGGGTGTGTGTAGATGTGTGTGCGTGTGTAAGTGTGGATTTTTTTTATCATTTTTTTAAAATGCAGTACTCTTTGTATCAGTCTGTCATGGGTCTATAGCTGTTTCAGATTTTTTTCAGCTGTACTTGAGCATCTGAAACTGCAAGAAAGAAACTCATTAAATGTGATTCTTCTTACTAAACAGGCCTGACTGCTGTAGCTGTGTGATTCCCTCTCTGCCCGTCCCCCATCACCTCCCCACGGGAAAACAGAATACCTGGTTTAGCCCCCTGCCCTGCGGTCCCTGCCCTGGCAGGTGGGAGGGACACCTAGGCCAGTGCCTGGGGGGGCAGCAAAGGCGTCTTGCTCCTCGTGTGCAGCTTCTTGGTTGGACACAGAGTATGTCTTGTTCCCATCCAGTATACCGTCTCCTCCTCCTCCTCCTGTTTTCACGTTTTGGCAAGAATAATATGTTGTTTTGTTTTTTAAGATCATTCACCATGAATGTGGAGAGCGAACACAGACAGATTAGGTTGCTAATGTCAGCAGCATGAGCCGAGTGTACAGATCCATGGTAAGCATAGAGTGTCGTGCTCGAGGGTGAAGCCAGCGGAGGGGTGGGTGTGTGTGTGTGTGTGTGTGTGTGTGTGTGTGTGTGTGTGTGTGTCAGGATGAGATGTCTGGAAAGAGATAAGCTGACTGCTTGATAATCATTCTCAGGTGTAAAGCTCCAAGTGTAAATAAAAGTGGCATTTAACAAATCTCTTCAGAACAAAATATGACTGGCTATATATACCAAGAACTAAGCTAAAGAAACAGCTGAGAGCTGACTCCATAGAAGGGAGAGGAGCCTCTGCTCTCTACTCCGCTCTGCTTTTGTACAAGGAAGGGGGATGATGGGAAATCATGAGTTCAGTTGTACTTAAACATAAAAATGAACTTGATAGCTCTTTCTGGTTAGGTACAGCCTCAGTGTTGCTTTAACTTAGTTTACTTTTTTTTTTTTTAATTTTAAGGAAGCAGCAATGGATGGTTTTTATTGTGCCTGTAAAGTTGGTAACTATGGCTGTAACACAGCTCTCTTATGGCTGTGACAACAGTTGGGTTGGGCACAGGACTGGTGGTGGACTCATTAGAATCATATATACTTGAATAGTCCATTGACCAAAGCTCTTTGTAGACTGTTGTGGGAATGTAGAATCACAGACTGTTCAGTATTGCCAGGGCTCTCCTGAGTCTTGGGGCTGCTGGAACCCTCTCCCATCATGTCAAACCCACTGGGGCTCCTTTTTCTCTTTCTGGTTTTAAAAGGCATAAACTCATAGAATCCATCTGATTTGTGGGAGTCATTCTGACCCACTATGTAGATCTGTATTTAGTATCATTTGGATTTGTGTCAATTACATTATGGCTGTGTAATAAAATTTTTATTGAAACTGCATTACCCTGTAGCCACTTTACCACTGCTCCCCCCCCCCCCAATCTGGCGCTGCGGAACCCTTGATGCCCAGATGCCAATGCACAGAGCAGGGAGAAAAGCCAGCTAAAGAAGACGCTGGCATCTTGGCCAGGCGGCGGACTCTAGATTGCCCAGCTCGCGGGCTTCTTGCTGGGTCAGGTCACGGTGTTTCTTAGGCTGGAAAATATAAGATATATAGACATACAGATATGTCTCTCTGCCCTGCTGCTTGGGGGTCCAGGGTAAAGGCTGTCTACAACTTTCCTTTACAGAGAATGCTTTCATTGTTCTTGGTTTCTGTGAAGTCCTGACTTGTCACTCAAATCGAACAGCTTTTTGTGAATAAGCCTGATGGCCTGGGAACAAGGGGATCAGATTTAGTCCAAGGCTCACATCCTGAGTAGCACCTCCTAAAGCCATGTTTGAAAGTCCAAGGGAACTCTTCCTTTCCTTTCTGCTTCTTAAGCCCTGCACCCGCTAAGTGACACTACCTTCCCTGATGCCTCAGCAGCTCCAGACGCTTCTCTGTAGAGTACTGCCTAGACCTAGAGTAGCCCTTGGGTCTGCTTTCTTCTCAAGACTGATAAGAGACCAGGAAGCAAGACCAAGATTTTGGCCTAGTGGTAGAGTGCTTGTCTAGCCTGCACAAAGCTCTGGGTTTGATTCCTTGGTACCATCAAGTGGTATTGTGTTAGCCTTGAGTAAACTCAAGGACAAATGAGCTCAGGCCCTGAGTTCAAGCCCAAGGACTGGCAAAAGGGGGGGGGGGCAGGGAGCTTTCACTGGTCCATACAAGCACCTAACACATACCTAACCCCAGTGAGAATTGGATGCTGACAGCTATCCCATGGCCTACACACAGGATTGTTTTTCTCTCTCCTATTTATTTTCTGTCTTATGGTAAGCAGTGTCCATGGGCTGTGAAACCACTCGGTGGAAGTGAGAGACCTGTACGGGTCCCTTGCCTCTGTATTGAGGTTATCTTTGTCTGAAACCTTTCTCTGACTATATCTGGAAAGCCAGACCATCCCAGGTCCTTACCCTCTCCAGAGATGGGACGGTGAGAGCGGACAGTGGGAGGTGCCAGGTCTAAGCTGCCTCAGAGCTTGGAACAGTGGGTCCACTGAGGCAGTGCGGAACTGGAGGGAGGCTGATGGAACTTTGGAAGCATTGGCGTCTACATAGACGGTATCTCAAGTGGGAAGGGAGGGATGTAGCTTGCTGGAAGAGTGTTTGCCTAGCACACACAGGCTCTGTGTTAGCTCCAACACCACATATCCCCAACATACAGAGCTAAACTGTCAACATAGTAAGCATCCCTATCCCCTTGAGAGCTCAGTAAATTTGTGTGCGTGCGTGCGTGCGTGCGTGCGTGCGTGCGTGCGTGCGTGCGTGCGCGCGTGCGCGTGGAGGGAGGGAGGGGAGAGAGATGAGGTCCTGGGCTTTGGAGAAATAACCAGTCTGCCTCCCAAATGTGATGGAGCAAACACTACAGGAGAATAGCCTGGGGATAGGACGAGACAGGATCATTTGGTAAATTAATTAGGGTCTGGACCCCCTGGAGAACATCTTTCAGTGACTACCTGAGACCAGGCTGGGGCAAGAGACTGCTTCAAAAAATGTTGCTTGTGGGGCTGGGAATTTGGCCTAGGTGTAGAGTGCTTGCCTGAAGACATGGGTTTGATTCCTCGGAATTACACACATAGAAAAAAGCCAGAAATGGTGTGGTGGGCTCAAGTGGTAGAGCTATATAGCCTTGAGAAAGCCCAAGACTGGAAAAAAGAAAAAGAAAACGTCACTTGTAGCCGAGCACAGTGGCTCATGCCTGTAATCTTAGCTACTCAGAAGCCTGAGATCTAAGGGTCAAGTTTCAATGCCAGACTGGGCACTAAAGAACTAAAGAATGTAAAACTCTTATCTCCAGCTAATCACTAGAAAATGGGAAGTGGGGCTGTGGTTCAATGGGTAGGGTGGTAGCATTGAGCTGAAGAACTCAGGGACAGCACCCAGGCCCAGAGTTCAAGCCCCATGACCTACCAAAAAGAAAAAGAAAAAAAAGTCACTTGTAAGCCCAGGTGCTGGTGGCTCATACCTATAATCCTAGCTGCTCAAGAGGCTGAGAACTGAAAATTGCAGTTTGAAGCCAGCCCAGGCAGGACAGTCGATGAGACTCTCATCTCCACTTAAATACCAACATACCAGAAGTGCATGTGTCTCAAATGAAGAACAAAAAAGTACCCAGGCCCTGCATTCAAACTCCAGGAATCTCTCTCTCTCCCTCTCCCCCCCCCCCCCTCTCTCTCTCACACACACACACACACACACACACACGAGAATAGCATGTAGAGCCTCTTCGTAATCTTTGCGGGAGGAGAGGGTATGGACACAGACCTACTGAACCACACTTTCAGATCTGCAGATTGACCCATAAACTCAGCTGGTCTCTGATTGTTCTGCACTTCATTTGCATAGGGGTATTACTCAGAGCATAGCCCAAATATAAAATGTCACTTAGAGCCAGACATCAGACACCTGCCCATATACCTGCTATCCTGTACTTTGTTTTGTCCAGTGTGTGTGTGTGTGTGTGCGCGTGCGCACTCGTGCACTTAAATTGGAACTTAAATTTAAGGCCTGGGCACTGCTTTTTTTGGGAGGCTGGGATCATGGAGCTTGAACTCTGGGCCTGGGCACTGTCCCTGAGCTCTTCAGCTCAAGGCTACCTACCACCCTACTCCTTGAGTCACAACCTCACTTCCCATTTTCTAGTGATTAATTGGAAATAAGAGTCTTACAGTCTTAAGTACTCGGGCTGGCTTTGAGCCACAATCCTCAGATCTCAGCCTCCTGAGTAGCTAGGATTACGGTTGTAAGCCATGGTGCCTGGTGGGGCACTGTATAGTTTTGTTTTGTTTTGTTTTTACAAGAGGCTAACACCCTACCACTTTGCCAGAGCTCCACTTCTGGCTTTTTGGTGGTTCATTAGAGAGGAGAGTCTTATAAAAACTTCACTGTCCAGGCTGTATTGAACTGTCAATTCAGCCTCCGAAAGTAAGATTATAGGCATGAGCTGCTGGCAACCAGCATTCTGTCCACTTCCTAAGACAGCAATGCTTACCACAAGAAGAGAATTTTGTACCAAAACAGCTCCTGGCTGATATGGAAGGATCTTATCACAATTAACTAGCAGAAGAGCTAGAAGTGGAGGTGTGGCTTTAGAGGCAGAGCTCTTAAGGGGTAGAGGAGGTGGGGAAGAGAAGCCAAGTGATAACTTTGAGGCCCTGATTTCAAGCCCCAGAACAGACACCAAAAAACAAACCACCCAGCTCCTGTGACAGAGGTCCCCTTGGCTCCCACCTGGGGAAGTGGAAAGGAACCCTGCCTCCAGGTTAGTTTCTAAAAGGCACTGGCTTGGCCTGCCCTTCCTTGTCATTCTGACTTTCCAACACACACTGCCTTTAAATGTTAGGAGACTTTACCTCCCCACCAGGACCGGGAATAAAGCTCAAAGCAGGAAAGCAGAGTCCAACAGAGTTCTGATCCTTTCCATGGTAACTGCCTCAAAGCCTTCAAAAGACTTATTCCTCCCGCCCCCGTGCCCCACCTCCACTTAGCCCTGTCTTGCTGAGCACAAGCAGAGCTCAAACAATGCTCCACCACAAAAGCTCATTTACCTTGTCCTGAATGCAATGTCTATCCATTTTCCCTGCTGAACTCCTCAAAGTCTGCCTCAACACCCCCACCTCCAGATTGCCAGTGCTTGACTCCGTAAACTTGGCACTTAGCGCCAGGCACACCCCCAGCCTCTCCAGGCCTCCCGCCCCCACCCTCCTGGAACATGGTCCTAAGGCCAGAACAAAGAGGGAGAGAACCTAGCCGAGCAGGACTGACTCCAGCAGCAGCAACAGCGGTGTAGGCTTCCTTTTTTTTTTTTTTTTTTTGTGCCAGTTCTGGAGCTTGAGCTCAGGGCCTGAGCACTGTCCTTGGACTTTCTCAAGGCTAGAGCTCTACCACTTGAGCCTCAGCACCACTTCCGGCTTTTTCTTTTTTTTTTCTTTTTTTTTTTTATAAGCTTTTTTTTACTTTTTTTTTTTTTTCTTTTGCTACTCCTTGGGCTTTTACAAGGCTAGAGCTCTACCACTTGAGCTACTTCTGGCTTTCTCTATCTATGTGGTACTGAGGAATCGAACCTGGGTCTTTGTGCATGCTAGGCAAGCACTCTACCACTAGGCCAAACTCCCAGCCCCCACTTCCAGCTTTTTCTTTTTTTTTTTTTTGTTTTTTTTTTGCCAGTCCTGGGCTTGAGCTCAGGGCCTGAGCCCTGTCCTTGGACTTTCTCAAGGCTAGAGCTCTACCACTTGAGCCTCAGCACCACTTCTGGCTTTTTTCTATGTATGTGGTACCGAGGAATGGAACCCGGGTCTTCATGCATGCTAGGCAAGCACTTTAACCACTAGGCCAAACTCCAGGCCCACTTCCAGCTTTTTCTATGTATGTGGTACCAAGGAATTGAATCCGGGTCTTCCAGGCTTCCTTTCTTTTAAAGAAATGGGGCTGCAGCTCAGTGGGCTCCAGCCTGAGGGCAGCAGCTAGACACTCAGCCACCATACCATGCACACAAGGGAGTCGTGTGCCTGTGTCCTCTACAGCCCCAGTGCCCAACCTCTGATCCTCCTGGCCATTTCTGCCTCCACATAGTCGCTACTGGGAGATCCCGAGATTCCACCATTCAAGAGCAGACGCAGGAACTGGAGGGCCTGGAATACTGAGCGTGGTGGTGGCTCACGCCTGTCATCCTAGCTACCCAGGAGGCTGAGATCTGAGGATTGTGGTTCAAAGCCAGTCCGGGCACAAAAGGACCTGAGACTTGTATCTCCAGTTAACTAGAAAATGGGAAGTGGGGCTTGGCTCAAGGGTAGGGTGGTAGCCTTGAGCTGAAGAGCTCAGGGACAACGCCCAGGCCCAGGGGTTAGGGCAGTAGGCTTGAGCTGATAAGAGAGACTAAGTAGTGACACATTGTTTGCTCTAGACAAGAGTCGCTGAGTGACAGATTGTGACTGGTCTGGGAACACTGGAACATTTGCTAGGTCCCTGCTAAACTATCAATTACACCCATTCCAGAACATTCCCACGAAGTCTAGGCTGTCAGTGATGATGCAGAGATTGTGGGGAAGAGGTCAGGAGTCCGTCTGCCATGTGAAGACAGACTCCCCTAGAAACAGAGTGGAGGTATCTGGGAGCCTGTTTTCTGGTTGAATCCCTTCCGGTTTCCATCACCACTCCCATGAGGGGCCACTCGGTTCCATCTCTTCTATGTGCTTGGGAGCAGTGGGTTTGCTCTGTGAGTGAGTCAAAGGTATTGGAGTCTTGGGATCAGGAAGGTCTCTTGGAAGAGCACCAAGTGAATGACGACCTGGGAGCACCTGCTCTGTCCGGAGAAACATGACAGCCCAAACTCTCCACTGCCCTGTACCACAGTCTGGCAGAGGGCAGCGAGCAGTCATTTCTCCATCCCACCCCGCCCCGTTCCTGAGACTGCTAGTTCTGTGCTGGAAATGGAGTGAAGGGGAGCAAAGGCAAAGGAGGAAAGCCCGCCCCACCATGCACATTACACTGTCCTGGTCTCCCTGTCCCAGTGTTTGGGTGCCCAAAGCATTGCCCTCAAGGGGGAATGCAGTGCTCGAGCAGAGAGAGGAAGCCTGAAGGCCACGGACGGGGATGAGCATTTGGGGGCACATAGAACGCAGGGCTCCAGAGCACAGGAGGGTCACCCAGCTGAGGGGTGAGATGCTCAGTGCACACTTGCAATCCCAGCACTCAGGAGCCCTTATATGAGGATATATATGAAATACAGAGCTCATACATGTGTGTGCATATGTGTATGTGTGTATAATAGACACAGAACAGGTTGCAGAGCTTCAGAGTTTGCTCCTGCCTTGACACAGAGCGCCTATTACTTGGACTTTGTCCCACAGCTCAAATAGGAGCCTCAGCCTCAACAGGCAACCCTAATGTTTTCTGCTGTGGCACAGGGTGGCAGACTCAACCTTCTCGGGACAAGCATGGCACAGAAGAAGTCTGGGGCCTTGGGAAGCCTTGGCGGGCAGCTTCATGGCTGCGGTCTTGTGCAAGGGCCCGGCGGGGTCCCCTCGGCTCTGATCCTGCCATGCTCTAAACCCCTCCGCCCTCCCCTGCCACGGTCAACGGTACACACGTGTGTTGTTGTTGTCCTTTCAGAGCCCGGTACCAAATCCCAGGCTAGGGATTCCAACCGGATTCCGTGGAATCGATTCCATGTGAAGGAGAACGGCCACCCGTCAGTCCAGAGGTGACAGGACCGGCTGGAGGCCAGGCCGAGGACTCGGAGAGTCTCCACTCCCCCGCTCCGGAAAGGACGGCGAGGAAGGGCTCAGCATCGGAGTGGAGCGGGGGACCCAGGCTGGGAGACAGACAGACAGCGCGCAGCACGCGGCCTCCCTCGCTGGGGGGCGGGGAGCCCCGGGGGAAAGGCCTGGGGGAGCCGCCTGGGCCCCGCGCCGCCCTGGGATGGGACTCGGCGTCTGGGCGGGAGAAACAGCTGGGGCGGGACGGAGGGAGCCCGGGGGACAGACCCGGGTCGCCATGTCCAAGCCGGTCCAGAGTGACCGCAGGGGGCCGCTCGGGTGTCCGGCCCGGCTGGGGCGCGCCCGGGTCCCCGCGCCGCCCGCGCCGCCTCGGAAAGCGCGAGGGGAGAGCCGGGCGCGGCTCGGGCGGGGCGGGGCCTGGCGGGGGCGGGGCTGGCTGGGCGGGGCCTGGCGGGGGCCCGGAGGCTCCGCCCCGAGGCGGGCGCCAGCCCGGGGCGCTGAGCCGCTCCAGTCCCCGCCCCGCCGCGGGCTGGCAGCGGAGCCCGCCGGCAGCTCCGCCGGCTGCAGCTCCGGCGTCGGGAAATGACCCTGCCCGGGGGCCCGACGGGCATGGCGCAGCCGGGGGGCGCGGGGTGCCGCAGCCCCGGGCTGGAGCGGGCCCCGCGCCGGAGCGTCGGAGAGCTGCGCCTGCTCTTCGAGGCGCGCTGCGCCGCGGTCGCGGCCGCCGCCGCCGCCGGGGCTCCCCGGGCCCGCGGGGCCAAGCGGCGCGGGGGGCAGCTCCCTAACGGGCTCCCGCGGGCCGCCCCCGCGCCGGTGATCCCTCAGCTGACCGTGACCGCCGAGGAACCGGACGCCGCCCCGGCCAGCCCCGGGCCGCCCCCGCCGGAGGGCGAGTGGCTCCCGGCCGCGGGCTCACACCTGCGGCAGCCACGCCGCCTCTCCACCTCGTCGGTGTCCTCCACCGGCTCCTCGTCGGTGCTCGAGGACTCGGAGGACGACCTGCTGAGCGACAGCGAGAGCCGCAGCCGCGGCAACGTGCAGCTGGAAGCCGGCGAGGACGCGGTTCAGGTGCGGGCCGCGGGAGGGCGCGGGGGGGTCCGGGCCTCCCCTCGGCCCGCGCGGACGGTCCGAGCCCCCCCTCCGTCCGGGGTCGAACCGCGGAAGGGACTTGGCAGTTTCCAGCGGGGCTCGGCCGGCCCCGGGGCGCGTGGGGAGCAGCGCGAGGGGCGAGCGCGCGCCTCCTCCCCGCCCCTCCCGGGACGCCGCCCCCACCCCTCGCCGTTGCCACGGTTTCCCTCTCCTGAGTGGGAGTGGAGCTGCGCTCCGCACTCGGCTCGCGAGCCGCCGCCGTCTGCTCCGGGCGCCCGCGCGCGCGGCCCGGCCGCCGGTGGGAGGGGCGCGGGGCGGCCCGGGCCTGCAGTCGCCCCCGGGGCCTGCGCGCGCGCGGGGGCCAGGTTTACCCGCCGGGCCGACGCGGACCCCTCCCCGTGCCCGGAGGTGCGTGCGCTGGGCGCCTCCCTCGGCCCGGGCAGCCCGCGAGCAGTTGTGTCGGGTCCACGTGGTGCTCGTGCCCCTGGGACGAAGCGCAGACCCGGGGCCGCGGGCCTCTTCCCGGGGGACCCCACCCCGCCCCGACGCGTGCCTCGGTTGCTAGGACGACGCGGGGAGAGCAGGGGCGCGCCTGGGCCTTCTGGACCCTCGCTCCTGGAGCCCTCCGACACCCAGAGCGGGGACTGCAAAGTGACACGACGGAGAGGGGGGATCCAGAGCAGGAACGCCCCTCTCCAGACCGCCACCCCGCGGCCGCGTCATCCTGACGCCCTCCTTGCACACCTGCCGGGTGAAGGGGACGCGCCCTGGCAGAGGACGCCCCTCCCGCGGCCCCCCAGCATCCCCGCCTGCCCCCCGGGCGGTGCGTCGGCCTCTCCCCGCCCAAGTTCCCAGCGTCCTGGAGGCGGCGCGGGGAGGAAGGGCGCAGTGGGCCGGGGCGCCGGCACACCCCGTGTCCGCCCTCGGGTTCCCAGCGGGAGTGGAGGAGCCTCAGTGCTGTGTCGGCGGAGCCGGAGTGGGGTCGGGGCCCGCAGGGCGTCGTGAGCAGCCACTTTGACCCGGGGCCTCTGTCCTCTCCGGGACTGGTGGTGTGGCAGCTGAGGACCTTTCCAGCCCGAGGCTGCATCTTCTAGGCCTTCCCAACCCCCAGCCCGCCAGGGCCTCCCCTAAGGCAAACAGCCAGGGCAGTGCAGATAAGCCTGGAGCTGTTGACACTGCCTGTGTCCTCGAAGAAGGACCCTGGGCTGGACTTTGCCTCTGTGGTCGTGAAGCCAGCCCACAGCTCGCCCTCCCAGGTCCCCTCCCAGGTCCCCTCCCAGGACTCCCCAGTCCGAAGGATACACCTGGGAGAAGGTACTATGTCTGCACTCCAGGGCTGCCACCTGGCCTATCCCTGCCAATTCAGCCTGGGCACACCTGGTACCCAGACAGGCTCTTCCTGCCTCCGTCTGACAAATACAACCTGCTTTGCCTTCTAAAAGCCTGAACCGGCTTCCCAGAGCAGGGTGGTTGAGACGGAGGCAGCCTCCCTGTCCAGAGGCCATTCCTGTGATAGAGGGGAAGGTCCCCGCAGGGAGCCTGCACGAGGCTTCGCCCCAAGGGCAGCAGTCAAGACTGTTCTTGGGCCTTGACTGCCTCCTAGAACAATTGCAAGGCAGATAGAGCAGAAGGGAGGGTGGTGAATTCATCTGGTTTTCTCTCCTCGGTGCTCCAGGCTAGGTGAGGAGACCTGGATGCCATCCCCTTCCCGCACTCAGAACCCCCACACATCACTTTCCACTAATTATAGAGCAGAATTTAGGTTAACAGACTGCCTTTTAAAAAGGCAATTGCCCATGGGAAGGTGAAGGCGTGGGTCACTCATACCTTAGTGCAAATCATTTTATAAATTTAAACTGATTGCTCTCCCCCACCCCTACCACAGGGAGTGCCAGTTTGATAGGACAACTGGAACATGGAGTGGGTGCTGGGCTGACAGAGAGCTTCAACTAGAAACAAGATGAGTGGAGGCACAGACAAGGGGAAGGAGCCAGCTTCAGAGTACAGGGTCTCTTCTGGCAGGAGGCACGCAGGCTGGGGTAAAAGGAGGAACAGGTATCCTCAAGGCTTCCAAACAGAGCTTGGGCAAGGAGAGGCTGAGTTAGGACTCGGCCAAGCCCTGAATGTGCACTTCTCCTGTGGCACAGTGACCCTTGCTTTTGCCCCTGTGATGCCCAAATTGACTCTGGCTGTGTGTTGATTCTCTCTCTCTTCCTCCCTCCCTCCTTGCACTCCCCCTCCCTTTTCTGTCCTGGAGCTTTAACTCTGGGTTTGGCCCTGTTCTTGAGCTCCTTTTCTGTAATTAGTTGGAGGAAAGGGTCTCATGGAGGGCTAGGAATATGGCTTAGTGGGATAGTGCTTGCCTAGGATGCATGAAGCCCTAGGTTCGATTCCTCAGTACCACATGAACAGAAAAAGTCAGAAGTAGTTCTGTGGCTCAAGTGGTAGAGAGCTGGCCTTCAGCAAAAGAAGCTCAGTGCCCAGGTCCTGAGTTCAAGCCTTAGGACTGGCCAAAAAAAAAGGTCTCATGGGCCTTCCCGCCTGGGCTGGCTTCTAACTTCCATCAGAGCTCAGCCTCCTGAGTAGCTAGGATTACAGGTGTGACTCATGTGCCTGGCTTTGTGTGTGATTTCTAAGGGAGGGCTGGGCCAAAGGGCGAGGCTTTGGCTTTCCTGGTTTCTCCATTTCACCCTGTTACATCAAAAATCTGCTTCCCAAATACCCACATAATAAAAATCTCACCTTCTCAAAATATCTTTCCCTGCCTGTTGTTCATGAGAGAAAATCTCCACCCCCTTACCTGCCATCCCACCCACTCAGGCATGATTCTCCAAAAGCTCTTTGGATACATTAATTTGTGAATGCATTATGTTCTCCATGGAAGGGTACCTTTCGTAGAAGGTTGAGGTGGAAGATGGCAGCGAGTCAGGTTCCATGAGACTGGCATCAATTCCTCTCCTGTTTGACCAAATCCACCATTGGCAAGGCTTCTAGATCCTGTCATAAGAAACCTCAGGAGGTGGCTGTGAGGGCTGTGCTGGGATAATGAGTGTGAAAGCCCTTTGTTACCTGCCTGCTTAGAACCACCAGCCTTAGTCACTGCGGCTCTTAGCTCCTGTGAGACACAAAGCCAAGGTAGATAGAGTAAGAGGTGGCCCCGTTTCACCTTGGCATGGGGACAAATGGATGCCATTATCACACGTCAGCCAAAGGCTCATGTAGCACTTGGCATTTTTTTAAGTTGAGACTCGGTCTCACTAGGTTTCCCAGCCTGGTCTGTTAGCTAGTAAGCTCCAGTGATTTTTCTGCCCCAGTCTTCTTTGTAGCTGGGACTACTGACATGCGCTACCAGTCCTGGCTCATTCAACAAAACCTATTTTTACTGGGCCCCTCTTTCCACCTTAACTTCCTCGTGTATTTTCAAGACCCCAGAAGAAAAGATAATTCATTTCCTTACCTGGTAAAACCCATGGTTGGTTCCCCTTCCACTTTTGTATGTGTGGCGGGGAGGGGAGCTAATCCTGGGGCTTGAATTCAAAGCCAGTGCTCTACCACTGAGCCACAGCTCCACTTCTGGCTTTCTTGATGCCTAATTGGTGCTAAATCTTACAGACTTTCCTGCCTGGACTGGCTTCAAACCTCTATCCTCAGATCGCAGCCTCCTGAGTAGCTAGATTACAGGTGTATGCCACCATACCCAGCTAGCTCCCTTTCCACTTAGGGTGGTTACAAAACTAGAGCTGTCTTCCAGATTCTGCCTGCAGACCCCTAAACCTTCCTGAAACTCCTATTAAATCTTTTCCTTCAGATGAAAGCAAAGGTGCGTAGCCGGTGGAGAGAGGGCCCACCATGTATCTCAGTGTCTCCTCCGAGATCAGAACCCTCCTAGCCAGACAGAATGGTAACAGGCACTCAGGAAAGTGCTAGGGCATTTGTATCATGGGGAAGCAATTGAAGTGGTAGAGGCAGAAACATGGACTTCTGTAGCAGCGGAATGTTAGGAGGTGCTAACGCCTCTGAACCGTCCATAAAATGGGCCCAATAATACCACCTGAAACGCTTGGGGGCCTGGGCAGCGGTTCATGAGCCTCGAGTGAACACGAGAGGAGGTCTAGGATGGGGCTTCTACACGTGATGCCCTACTCACTTCCCTGGAATTTTACTTAAGGGTTTGGAGGAGGGGAGTTTTAGAATAAAACTTGGATTTTATTATGTTCGCAGAATGCAAACCTTGTATGTATTTAAAGATTTTAAAAGGGAGTTTTGAAAGAGATGTCATACTGCCAGTGGGCTGCTTCTGGCTACACCCCCAGATCCCCGGGATTGGACACGTGATCACGCCCCAGTGTGCCATGTGGGAACTTGGGAAGAAACGAGAGAGCAATGCTGTCTGAAGGAAGATGCGAAGGTGCCTGGCATGCAGTAGGCAGCCAGTAAATGGTGGCTCGTGTTAGGACAGTCATTATGTCCTCCCAGAGGAAACAGGCCCACACAGATGACAGTACTTGGTTGTGTTCACTCAGTCAGAAAGTGAGAAAGCCAGGACCGGAGCCAACTGCTCAGTGCTTTGTCACCAACCCCCATCTCCTCCCTGTGTGCAAGGCTGTCTGGTCAGCAGCCTTCCGCGTATGTCACCTCCTCAGCTCTCCATCTTGACACTCCCCTGCATCAGGGCTGTTGGTTTCTGGTCTTGTGGGGGTACACGCACACACACACATGTAACTCTTTTGAAAAGCAAGCATGCCTGGGTGGGGGACAATGGACACAGATCTGTTGGCTGCAGAGAGTATAGATATGGCTGGGATTGGATGGAGGTACTAAGGTCCAAAGTTAAAGGGTTTTCTCCAAAATAACTCCTACCTTTCCGTACCTGCCTGCCTGGCTGCTTGTGTATGTGTGTGTCCTAGGGTTTGAACTCAGCACCTGGGCACTGTCCCTGAGCTTTTGTGCTGAAGACTGGCACTCTACCACTTGAGCCACAGCTCCACTTCTGGCTTTTTTTTTTTTTGTGGTAAAATGGAGTTCAGAGTCTCGGATTTTCTTGTGTGGGCTGTCTTCAGACAGTGGTCCTCACATCTCAGCCTCCTGAGTATTGAGGATGTTAGGGCATCTGGCTCCCTGCCAGTTTTAGTTAAGATGAGTAGCCCTCTGCTTTGCAGCTCATGGATTAGAGCCGAGGGCCAGCTAGTCAGGAGTCCATGGAAAACAAAGGCAAGCTGGGCTTTCCCTTCGGAAGCCGCCAGGCTGGCCTTATGTGAAGCGCTGCTTCAGTATCAGTTTCTCGAAATGAAAGGAGCTAGCGTCGCAAGTGAGTGAATGGGTGATCTAGATGTCTCTGACTTTTGCTGCATGCCAAGGAATGGGCCAGGGCAGCTCGTGCCCGCCATGCTCAAGCTTCCTTTACCAGCCAACATTGCGGCAAGCGGATTGATTCCCACCACATTTTATAAACTTATACTCTGATGCCCAGAGGCTGGTGTCTTAGGCCCCAGAATCGCCTGAGGCATTGGCTTCCCCCCAGACCTATTCAGAATTGCCCCCTGGCAGAGCTGAGGGGTGTGAGAGTTCCAGGGTGGCACAAGCCCCAGTACCCCTTAAAAAAAAAAGAGAAGCAATCACCATAGAACAATTCAGTAACCTGCCCAAAGTCTGGGGCTTTATATTTATTTTCCGGTCTGTTCAAGAAGCCAAGTAACCTTCTCAAGCCAGGCCTCTCCCCATAAACCATGCGTGAGTGAGCCTGCAAGTGAACCAGCGACCCAGGGGTCCCGGCTTCCCCTGGGGTGGGGTGCTGGGGTGGAGGGTGCATTCTTCAGGCATTCTGGAGATGTCGCTTTGGCAAACTGGGGACTCCCCCCCCCCCCCGTGTCGCTTTCAGAAAAGCCACTGGCAGAAGATCCGGACCATGGTGAACCTGCCGGTCATCAGCCCGTTCAAGAGGCGCTACTCGTGGGTGCAGCTGGCGGGCCACACGGGTGAGCGCGGCTGGGGAGGCGCGGGGAGGCGCGGAGGGCCTGGGGGGCCTGGGGAGCCTGGGGAGCCTGAGCGCAGCCCTGGCCGCCCGCAGGGAGTTTCAAGGCGGCGGGCACCAGCGGGCTGATCCTGAAGCGCAGCTCGGAGCCCGAGCGCTACTGCCTGGCGCGGCTGATGGCGGACGCGCTGCGCGGCTGCGTGCCCGCCTTCCACGGCGAGGTGGAGCGCGACGGGGAGAGCTACCTGCAGCTGCAGGACCTGCTGGACGGCTTCGACGGGCCGTGCGTGCTGGACTGCAAGATGGGCGTCAGGTTCGGCCGTGCCGCCTCCCGGGCGGGCGGGCGGGCGGGCGGGCGGGCGGGAGGGACGCGCGCACCACTCCCGGGTGGGACCCCCGTGCGCCCCCGCGACCCGGCCCCGGCCCGCGCCCCTCCTCGTAGGACTTACCTGGAGGAGGAGCTGACCAAAGCCCGCGAGCGGCCCAAGCTGCGCAAGGACATGTACAAGAAGATGCTGGCGGTGGACCCCGAGGCGCCCACGGAGGAGGAGCACGCGCAGCGCGCCGTCACCAAGCCGCGCTACATGCAGTGGCGGGAGGGCATCAGCTCCAGCACCACGCTGGGCTTCCGCATCGAAGGCGTCAAGGTGGGCCGGGAGGGCCGGCCTGGCCTCCCCCGCCCCGGCCTCCGCGCCCCCCTTCCTCCCAGGGGCTGACCTGGGGTGGAGGGTGGCGCTGCCCTGCTACCCCTTGCATGATCCTCTCCCTCCAGGCGGGACCCGGCCCCTGACACCCCCTGCCCACCTCCTTCAGAAAGCCGACGGCTCTTGCAGCACCGACTTCAAGACCACGCGAAGTCGGGAGCAGGTGACCCGTGTCTTCGAGGAGTTTGTACAAGGGGACGCAGAAGTGTTGGTGAGAGCCACTTCCCAGAGCCCCGAGCCGTTGGGAGTGTGTGGCTACCCCTGGTGTGCCTGCCCCCCCATCTGTTCTAGTGTCCCCAGCCTGTGGGATCCCCTGATAGCGGTCACCGTGTCCGGCTTCACTCTTTCCTCGGTGGCCACCGGTGTCTTTCTCAGAGGCATGTGTGCCCAGTTGAGGGGCTGCTCTGAGTTGGAAGGGCCTCCTGTAGTGTGTCATTAATGTGCCCACCCCTTCCTCTCCAGAGGAGGTATCTGAACCGCCTGCTGCAGATCCGGGACACTCTGGAGGTCTCCGAGTTCTTCAGGAGGCATGAGGTGAGAGGCTGCTGGGCCCGGGGGTAGGGGGGGGCGGGTGGCCTCTCTGGAGGCCAGGGCCTGACTGTGTGGGGCTTGCAGGTGATCGGCAGCTCTCTCCTCTTCGTGCATGATCACTGCCACCGCGCTGGCGTGTGGCTCATCGACTTTGGCAAGACCACACCCCTCCCCGATGGCCAGATCCTGGACCACCGACGACCCTGGGAGGAGGGCAACCGTGAAGACGGCTATTTGCTGGGGCTGGACAATCTAATTGGCATCCTGGCCAGCCTGGCTGAGAGATGAGGCTGGGCCCTTGTCCCCACTTGGGCTGGCCCTCGGGACAGGTGTGTGGACTTAGGGTTGTGCCCCCTCTCTGTGCATGCCTGCAAGAGACTGGAATCCCGCTGGGCGGGACGTCCACCCAATCCTGCAGGACTAGACGTCAGTCTTCAAGGGGGTTGCACTGCCGGTACCGGCATCTGGCCTCCAAAGAAGGCTCAGGTTCCCAGAGCTGACTGGCGCTAAGTTACAGGAAGGGAAGGAACGCAGGCTTCTTTCTCAGCCCAGCTCTTCTGAGACTGCTCTCCGTGCACCACTCTAAAGCAGCCAGAAAAAATTTTACTTCACAGACCTATTGGTCTAACTTCCTACATTACAATGGACTCCCCTTCCCAATAAAACGTAAAGACCCAGCTTCTGTGACTCCAGTCTCATCCGCTCCCCTCCCCTCCTCCTCTGGTCCATTCTCACCCCTTCCCAGAATCCACTGCCACAATCACTTGCAGGATATGAGAAGAGCTTTTTATTTGAAACAGCTGCAAGGTTGGGGATTGCACAGATGAAAGAACTCCCTAGTGACTCCCAGGGTGGGCAAGCCATGGCCTCTGGCCCCCAAAACCCAAAGCTGGGAGTGGCCAGGTTCTTCCCAGGAGGCCCGAGTTGGTTTCTAGAATGGAAAATCTGTTGCTGCCAGGACAGCCCTGAGACAGGCCCAAACATGCAGCCTGGCCTGCAGGGGACAGGCTACAGGAATAACAAGCCACCTCTAGAGGCCTGGGAAGGGGTGCAGGGAGGAGCTGTTGCTACGGTCAATGCCTGAGTCATCCCGCACAGGGGCCCTTGGGGCCCAGGAGCCATAGGTGGGGTTCCAAAGATTCTGAGGTTGGAGGCCTCTGCATCTGAGGGGCTTGAGGCCAGAGGACAGCCAGGTGCCTAGGTTTCCTCCCCAGCTCTTCAAGCTCTGTGAGCTCGGGTTCTGGGGTTGTGAGACGCTTAGGACCTCCGAAGCCCTGTTCTCTGCTGCAGAAGCCCCTTCCTCCTCCACAGTGGGGCCAGGTTCCACGGGTAGGGGAGAATTCAGCACATCAGGGTCCTGCAGTGGGAGAGTTGTGAGGCCAAGGGGCCACAGGCTTACGGTATGGTTTGCTTCCTGACCTGCCGGAGCAGGGCGGTCAGGCATGAGGAGGAGGAGGCGGCGGCGGTGGCGCACCTGCGTGCAGTACTGGAGCCGCTCCAAGATGCTGGCAAAGTTGGGGCGGAGCTCGGGCTGCTGCTGCCAGCACTGGGTCATGATGCGGTACCTGGGGAGAGGAAGCGGTTTGTACCCACCGCCCCCGTCTTGACACCCCCCCCCCCCTACTCTCAACTCACACAGGCCCTGGACAGCTTCTCGGAGGGTCCATCCGGCTCCCTGCGACCACAAAGTCCAGCACCTCCTGGTTGGTACGCCCAGGGTAGGGCGTGTAGCCCAGAGAGAAAATCTCCCAGAGCAGAATCCCAAAAGACCTGCATCGAGGTGGGAAACAGGGCGGCAAGCGCATCACGGGGATGCCCCGCTCTCACGGGAGGTGGCCCCGAAGGGCCAGGATTCGCCTCAAGGGAGGGCAGAGGATTCAGTCACCAGGAGTCTGTCTTGGATGTGAACACCCCCTCCAGGAGGGCCTCCGGGGGCATCCACTTGACCGGCAGCAAGGCCCGCCCCCCCTTGCGATAATAGCTGGCCCTGTAAGAGGAACAGTAAGTTCGGGTGCTGCCAGCCCCCCTTAGAGCCGCCGCCTTCCCACTCCCCCCAAACCCGCACCCCCGCACCGGTAGATGTCTCTTGCCATTCCAAAGTCCCCAATCTTGGCCACTCGGCCGGGCCCCGTGCAGCTCAGCAGGCAATTTCGGGCAGCAATGTCCCTGGAGAATCAGGACAAGACCTCATTGGGGGATGCAGAAACTCTAGTCCTTCCTGGTCCGTTTCCTTAAAACGTGGTGTGCAACAGCTGCTCCTAGGAGCAAGTTGGGGTGGGGGTTCCCCAAACCAGGACGGCTCCCCACCTGTGGATGAAGTGATTCTCCTCCAAGTAGTGGCAGCCCTGGGCTATGTCCTGAGCCAAGTGCAGCAAGCTCCGCGTGTTCAGAGGCGACGGCTGGCCCTGGTCAGGCAGGAGGCACATTAGCCCGGCAGGGGTTGACATGCAAGGACGGGCTGAGTGGGGACACAGGCCTCACCAGGCGTGGCCGGCTCTGCCTCAAGAAGCTCTTCATGTCCCCTCCAGACATCAGTTCCAGCAGGATGAGGCGAGGGGCAGCCCGGAAGCTGAGCCCCACGCAGCGCACGATGTTCTTGTGACTGAACTTGCTGGGTTGAGCGGCGCACGAACCAAAAACATTCTAGGCTCCACAAAATGGCAGACAGCCTCTGCTGCCTTAGCCTCCCTGCCTCTCCATCCCGGGGGAAAGAGAAGCCATCTCTGCTTGCAGCCCGGGCTCCCCTTCCAGCCCCTCACCCCTGCAAGCAGCCCTGGGCTCTCTCTCCCTCGAGCCCCTGGCCCGCGTCCACCCGGATGCACCTGATGATAAGTGCCTCCATGAGGAAGTCCAGTTCGTCCTGGCGGGAGCAGAGCTCCGGCAGGGTCTGGGGAAGAAGCGCACAGCCGAGCCCTGAGTGTGGCTGGACACTTCAGGAGGATGTGGACGGTTCGGCTAACCCAGACTCCAGCAGCTGCTCATCCCCGGGGCCCCGCTCTGCACCCCAGCCGCAGGCCCCCACCACTCACCTTGATAGCCACCTGCAGGGGGCTGGAGTCCCCAGGAAGGCCCATGACCAGTCCCTCGTACACTTCCCCAAAGGCCCCGTGGCCCAGGGCTCTACAGGAAGGCAGGTTGGAAGGAGGTGGGTGACGGGCACGGAGAAGGGTCCAGTGCCCTCTCCATCTCCTCTGCCCCTCCTCCTCCTTCCCTGATGTGGTCAGCTGGCCCTGTCTGTGCTCTGCATGATGGACATGGCAGACGCAACCCTTCAAGGGGGAGGCTGGCTCCCAGAGCTGGGCAGGAGAGCGGCAGGAGGGAGGGGCAGAGCAAGGGAGGCGTCCGAGCCAGGGGCCAGGGGAGGAAAAGACAACCTGTGCACGCCGGAAGTCAGGTCGCCAGGCCTCTCCCACGGCGGCGGCGCGGGGATGGAGGCTGACCTTGAACAAGCTCCTTTCCCTTTTGGAGTATGTACGGGCCTCCACCTCTACACCAGGGTTTGGGGTCCATAATGCAGAGCGGCGCAGGGAGAATTGCCAGTGCTCACGAGGTGTGAGGAGGAGGTGGTGACTCACCTGAGCAGAGTGACATCGGCTGGGGAGACCTCGGTGATGCCTGGAGGCAGAGGCCAGGACTGGGCTGGCCCCAGCCCCACCGGGCAGTAGTAAGGATTGGGAGATGTCCTGATGGCAGAGGTTCGAAGCTTGCTCAGCTCAAGCTCAGGGCCTGGCAGCCTCGCCCCCCGCAGGCCCTGCCACTTTCTTTGGCTCACTGAGGGTGGGAAGAACAGACACATGCCCTGCTCCTGCCCATCAGGCCGCCTGGCCCAGGACACCTTCCAGATGCCACCAGGTGGTTCACCCCAGCCACCTTCCTCCTGGAAGCCCAGAGGACTCTTCCCCCCACTGCTTTGGAGGGGCCGGGAGATGGAGGGTTCCTGGTCATATCTGCCTTGGGACCCCCCAGCCGGGCTCCACGGACAAGGGGCCGCCTCAGTCAGCCATGCCTGCTAGACGCTCCGTACCCAGAATCAGGACCCCACACGCTGTAAGCAGGCTCAGTGTCAGTGTTGCCACCACAGCCGCCATCAGAACCAGCGGGCTTGCTGGGGTGGGAGGGTCTAGGGAGAAAGAGAGACATCTCTAGTGGGAAAGAATTCAGGGCTTGGGTGCTGTCCCTTAAGTTTCGTTTTGTTTGTCAGTTGTGGGACTTGAACTCTGGGCTGGGCCTGGGCGCTGTCTAACCCCCTACCCCTTGAGCCACAGCGTCACTTCCTGCCCCTTAGATTTATCACTCAAGGTTAATGCTCTACCACTTGAGCCACAACTCTACTTCTGGCGTTTTGGTGGCTAAATGGAGAAAATAGTCTTGAGGATTTCCCTGCCCAGGCTGGCTTTGAACCTCAATCCTCTGACCTCTGCCTCCTGAGTAGCCAGGCTGACAGGTGTGAGCCATCGGCAGACACCCCACATAAACTCTGAGACACGATCTCACTACGTAGTCCAAGGTAGCCTTGAGCTAGAGTTGTCTTCTTGCCTCAGTCCCCTTCCCCTGCACATACACCAGTGCTGAGATTTCAGGCCTGGCTACACCATGCCTGACTACTCTCAAACCTGACCCATGCTTCCAGACTTAACTCAGTGTTACCCATGATGCCAACTATCCTAGACAAAAACAACCCCAGTCCCCTGAGAGTCTGGCATCTCCCATAGCAACTGCCATTTTTAGGCATATATCTATTATCTATGTAACTATCCATCTCACCTCCTACATCAGCCTTCATGCTCTATGAGGCACCACGTGCACATGCACCCAGCCCAGTGCCTAGTACACAACAGGCCTCTCTGCCATTTTTTTTTTCCAGTCCCCAACAGTCCCTCCTCACCTAGGAGCCAGCAGTGCAAACCTATAGGAAAGGCAAGACATACCCATGCAAGTGACGTTGTCAGCAGCTAGATGCATGCCTTCTGGGCAGATGCATTCAGCCAGGTGGAATTCTGCTTGCCACAGGCAGTCTTGCAAAGGGCAATGGCTGCAATTGGGGTGCCTGCGGATTTCCACTTCTCCATGGTTCTCTGTGACTGACAGCAAAGAACTGATACGGTGGGGTGGGGGGCGGGAGCAGGAGCTCAGATGTCTTTTCTATCAGCATGGTTAACTGTATGTAGCCCACGAGTTTAGAAGAAGGAGCAATGCCAAGGGTGGCGGGAGCACCTAGGGATTTCAAAACTGTATGCCCTCCATCGGGGACCCTGGAGGCCACAACAGTTCAAGAGACTTCATGGCAAAGATGCTTGATAAAACGCTTTGGACTGCGCCACACTGGCATCACAGCCCTCACAAGCACACCGCACTTCTCTAGGGATCCTGAGCTGTAAGAGCCAAGTAGCTCCCAGTGTAGACAGAGCCGCTGGCTCCCGTGGCAGTGAGCGCAGGGACTGAGAATGGCTGGGCCAAGCTGAGCAGGGGGGTCCATACCTGCCAGAGGCTGCAGGTAGAGCTCGCTGCTGGGGTGTACGAAGGAAACCCCATCTTCTCCATCAGCCCAGAGGATGTCAGTCTCTGAGGCATCACCTCCTGGAAGGTGAGTGATGGAGAACTTGACTATAAAACAGGAGAGTCAGGGAGTGAAGGGGAAAAAGGGGGGCATGCAGGGGCCTTTCTGCTAGAAAGCTGGCTTGTGCTAAGAACAGGGATACCCTGTGCCGGCCTCTCCCGACTGGCTGCCATTTACCACACAGGCACTATGGATGCCTAAGTGGGGGCTGAGGGACTAGAGAGCTAGGGACCAACTCATGTGCAAGTGGAGGCCGGGCTGTCTCCCTGAGTCCTCAGCCATGAATGTCAGAAACCCAACCCACACGCTCCCTTTCTATCCCATTTCTGTGGAAACGTAGATTTATGAACAGTACAATCCAGATCGCAGCAGAGGCTCTACTGCTTTACACACATGCGCCACAAACTCTGGAGGAACTCAGAACCACCCAGAGGGCTGACTAAAACCTGACTGGATCAGATATAGTAGTGTACATGTATACTTCCAGCTACACACAAGACGTAGCATCACAGTCAGGCCAGCCAAGCAAAAAGCCAACAACCCAACAATGTGGAAAGTAACCCAAAGGCAAGAAGGGCTGGAGATTTGGCTTAAGGAGTAGAATGACTGCCTGGAAAGTGTGAAGTTCTGAGTTCAAACACCAGTACTGCCCAAAAGTCAGCTGCCTGGCATGCTGTCCTGGGGCTTCTGATTCAGGCTGTTGGAGATTTGCTGGAAATTTGCATTTGTTTTTTTAATTATTTATTTCTATTGTATTACAAGTGTGAGGAACAAAAGGCGACAGTTATAGAAGTCAGATAAAAAGTATATTTCTTTTTGGCCAATGCCACCTCTTCTCTTGCTATTTCCCAGTTTTCCCTCTCAACCCCATCCATAAGTTTATTTATTTATTTATTTATTTTTTTTTGCCAGTCCTGGACTTGAGCTCAGGGCCTGAGCACTGTCCTTGGACTTTCTCAAGGCTAGAGCTCTACCACTTGAGCCTCAGCACCACTTCCGGCTTTTTTTTTTTTTCTACATGTGGTAGCGAGGAATCGAACCTGGGTCTTCATGCATGCTAGGCAAGCACTTTAACCACTAGGCCAAACTCCCGGCCCAAGTTTATTTTTTTAAATCAAGGACAGTAATTGAAAGAATAAGCAAAAACTGCGTGCATGTATTGTATGTGTGATGTTTTGAAACACTGCGCAGTGGCTGGTTTGAGCCAATAAGCACATGTATCCTCTTGATAAATACCCTGTTACCGACTGCGGTCACCAGGATAGACAACAGAACTTTCCAACTTCTTCCTCTTATCCGACTGAAGTTTTATATCCTTTGACCAACATCTTCCCAAACCCAACTCACCCCAGGAATCTGCGTTTTGTGCGGAAACTGCTGGATTGGGGGCCATATGTCAATCACCAACAAACCCACCCCTGGTCCTCCTGCCTCCTGGGCTCATCTTGGCTGACTCAGAGAACTTGGGTTGGACTCGGGTCCCGATTTCAGTGAAAATCCGGGGATCTGTCCGTCCGCCTGCCCGCCTGCCCGCCCGCCCGCCCGCCCGCCCGCCTGCCTGCCTGCCTGCCTGTCCGTCCGTCCGCATTCCTGACTGGACTAGGAGGGTGGACCTCAGGGCGTGGGTTGGACCTCCGGGCCCGCGGGCGCGGGGCGGGGCGTTTCCCACCTCTCCCCCGGCCGGGCCTGCGGAGCTGACCCCGGGTCGAGCACCTACCCCGGTAGCCGCCGCCGCCGCCGCCCGCCGTGCAGGCCCCGCCGCCGCCCCCGAAGCCGCCGGCCGCCGCCCAGCCGAGGGCGGCCCAGGCCTCGGCGCAGCCCTGGCCGCCCTCCGCGCCCTCCCGCAGGGAGCGGCCGGCCTGGGGGGAGGGCGCCCGGGACGTCCAGCCGCCCCCTCCACCTGCAAAGCGACGGCGGAGTGGCAGGCGGCGGGGACCGGGGGGGCCGCCCGCCGCCGCCCGCGCCCGCCGCCCGCGCCGCCCTCACCTGCGGCCCCGCCTCGCCCGCCGCTCCCGGGCGCCGCCCAGCGGTTCTCCAGTTTCTCCGGGGCAGCCCGGGCCCCGGCGCGGTCCTGCCGCCTCGAGTAGGCCCGGCCGCCGCCCCCCGCCGCCACCAGCAGCGGCTCGGGCTCCCCGGCGCGCAGCTGCGGAGGCGCGGGGCGTCAGGGGCGCGCCCTCCGCCCTCCGCCCGGGACCCCGCCGCCCGGCCGCGCCGTACCCGGAAGACGAAGGTGGCGCCCCCGCCGCCCCCGCCGCCGCCGGCCCCGCCACGCCGACCCGGGCCGCTTCCGGTGCCCTCCGCCGCCACGTGCGACTCCCCGAGGCAGACGCGCTGGCTCGCGGGGCTGCCCTGCGGGCACCGCGGGACAATGGGCGCCTCTGGGGCGGGAGAGGGGGCCCGGGCGCCCTGCGCCCCTCCGCGCCCCGCGACCCCGCCCTGCGCCCCCTCCGCGCCCCGCGCCCCCTCCCCGTCCCCGTCCCGCGCCCCGCGTCCCCATCCCTCGCCCCCTCCCCGTCCCCGTCCCGCGCCCCGCGTCCCCGCCCCGCTTCTCCGTCCCGCGTCCCCTCCCCGTCCCCGTCCCGCGCCCCGCGTCCCCGCCCCGCGCCCCCGCCCGCTTACTCCGGGACAGGCGTCCTCCCCCTGCTGCCCCACGACGATGTAGAGCGGCTCCCCGCGCCCCAGCGAGAACACGGCCGACAGGAAGACGCCGTGCGCCCGCGACAGGTGGTTCCGGGCGCCCCTGCCGCCCGCCGCTCCGTAGGCCGAGATCCTGCGGGACGAAGGCGCCGAGGCCCGGCGTCCGGGATCCCGAGGCGGGAGAGGGGCCCGGGGTGGGAAGCCCAAGCTCGCACACCCGGGGCCCGTCTGGGGGAGCGCGGGGCTCGCGGGCCACGCGCTCCTTCCCCGGCTCCCGCCCCGCCCCGCGGCTGCCCGGCGTCTGGAACGTTCTTGGGGAGCCGGCGGGAAGCGCGTGCCACGCCGGGCGCCGATCCGGAGGTGTCCGCCTCCTGGGGCCGCTCAGCAGGGGCGGGCACGAGGCCTCCCCCTCCCCGCACTCCCCCTCCCCGCACTCGCCCGCGGAGCCCGGCCCGGCGGGCGCCCCTCAGCCCCGCCCGCCCGCCGGGCACTCACAGATACTGGCCGGGGCCGGGCGCCCGCCACCGCTGCGCGCCCCGCAGCGGCCCCGCCGCCTCCACGGTCACCGCCACGCCGCTCCCCGCGTACGCCCCGTCGCACTGCCTCTGCGTGGGCCCCCGCCGGCCGCTGGCCCCACACGAGTTGAACAGCCAAGGCCCCTGGGCGGCTGGGAGGCAGGGAGGGGGGAGGGAGCGTCCGGCGCCCCCGGGTCAGGGCCGGGGTGGGGGGCGCGCGGGGCTCACCCGAGGCGCAGGCGGCAGAGCTCACCGAGGCCACCGCGGGGAGAAGCGGGCTCCGATCCCCGAGGCGCGGCGCTGACTTTCGGGTCTGGGGGGTCGGGGGGGACGGGCGGAGAAGGCGCCTGGGAGGCCGAGGTGGCGCTCAGGATGGCGCCTGAAAGGTGTGGGGGGGATGGAGGAAATCGGAGATAAAGACGGGTTCTCCGCCCCAGCTCACCCTGCCTGGCGGCCACACCCCTGCCAGGCCGCCCGCCGAGGCTGCGCGCCCGCCCGCATCCCGGCCCAGGGGCGCTCCGACCCCGGCTCCGCGGCCCCCGGGCCTTACCCGCAGCTCCGAGCCAGAGCAGCAGCCGGGCCGAGCGGCTCATCCCCGGAGCGGACCCGCCGTCCTCGCCCGGCCGGTCTGCCCTCGCCTCCCGCAGACCCCGAACGCCGAGGCGGAGAAGGCGGGGCGTGGGGGCCGCAGGGCCGGCGCTCGGGGAGGAGCCGGGGAGCCCCCACCCGGGCCCTGCGTCCAGGACGGTGCCGGCCACACCCCGGCCACTTGGCGAGGGCTGCGAAGTTGGTCAGGACGCGGGAGGCCGGGCGCGCGTCCCTGGGGCTGGTGCGGGATGGCACAGCCACGCCGCGTCCCCTGCACCGGGTCCCCTGCACCGAGATCTCCTCCCACCACACCCGGAGAGCCAGGCCTGGCCTTCCAGCGGCCTCTGTCTCCCATCTTCAGCTTAAAATGGTGGCTGTGAGGGTAGAGGCTTCAAGTACGTGAAAAGTTAGGTTATTGGTGAAGTGTCATACTATGTGCAGCCATAGTTTTCTTTCTTTTTTGGGGGTGGTATGTGCCTGCTGATCATTTGCTTTTTCCTTCCTTCTTTTTAGAATGCACCATTTACACGTTTTGTACGTACATTCTCATTTGACCCTCAACTATCCTGAGGTAGGCATTGCTGACAGTCTTCTCACTTACAGAGGAGGAAGTGAACTTCTGACCTGCTAACCAAAGGTACCCAAGCTTCTGCAGTTCCTAACTCACTTGCATAAATATCAGTCTGCAGCCTAAAAATTTCACCACTCCAACTCCCTTGGTTCTTGCCCTACGTACTCTCCAGGGATACTGGGGAGAAAATGAATTCAAACTAGACAATCATTTGAGAGAGAAAAGCACTGTAAAATTATATCCATAAACTATAACTCCAGGATATGTGGATCCCTTTTCCTCTCACTGCAGCTTGTACATGAGCCCAGAATTTATTTATTTATTTATTTATTTATTTTTCTTTCTTTCATCAGTCCTGGGGTTTGGATTCTGGATCTGGGTGTTGTCCCTGAGCTTTTCAGCTGTCCCTATAGCCACAACACCACTTCTGGTTTTCTGGTGATTAATTGGAGATAAGAGTCTCAAAGTCTTTAGTGCCCAGGCTGACTTTGAACCACAATCCTCAGATGTCAGCCTCCTGAGTAGCTAAGATTACAGGCATGAGCCACTGCACCAGACGAGAACTTCATATTATCTCTGCTTTTTTTTATTCAACTAAGCAGCAAAGTAAGGCAGTCTAATGGTGTGGTCCTATTTAAAGCCATGTAAATAAATTAGTCATGGTGATTGAAGTATCAAGAAACGAGGACCCTGAAAACACCCAGCACAGCAAGGTAATATTATAGAATAGGGCATGATTGCCTGGAGGGAAACATGGGGGTCAGAGTTCACACTGACAGAGTTTTCAAAAGGGCAGAGAAGAGTGGTTTGTTCTGCATTGTATAAACAAGAGCAGAGACTAACAGAAACCTAGGCCAGAGCATCTCCATCACACTGATTTCTCTGGCTGTCCACAGGGAACAGAGACAGCCTCATCTTTATTGTGAAGAGTGACTGCACCTATGCTCACGTCCTGAACTAAACCAAGGAACAGCTCCATGGTGAAAGACCGCCAGTCCCATCTTTCCTAACAGTGCTATACATGGCCTGTCTTTTCAGATCATGACCCGGATGCTGCTTAGGTTTCCTTCAGCAAATACTTTGGATCCTTTACGACCCAAAGAAAGTTAATCCTACGTTTCTTTTATTTTGTCAGTTGTTAGGACCTGGGTGCCGTCCCTGAGCTCTTTTGCTTAAGGCTAACACTGTATCATTTTGAGACACAGCTTCAGTTGTTTTTTTGGAGTGGTTAATTGGAGATAAAGAGTCTCACGAGGACTTTTCTGCGCAGCTGGCTTTGAACTGCAATCCTTACGTCTACCTCAGCCTCTTGAGTAGCTAGGATTACAGGCATGAGCAACAAGCGCCGAGCTTAACACTGCATTTTTATCAGAAATTCTTAAGTATATAAATGGCTAAGATGCGATCTGAATTTCACATATTAATATTAAATGAACTTTAAAGCATCTGTTCAGAAGAATGAATTATATACAGATTGTTCAAGTTATGCAAAATCATTTCTCAGGGTCTGATCAACTGAGATGCATTCAGCATGCATCTTCTAAAGCCATCATACAGAGTAAGCTTTGCTTTCAGCTTTTTATTTCCTTCCACAGTAGCACCATTAGGTCTTTCACATAAAGTTAACAACACTTGGGTGGCATGTCCAGCACCCCAACTTTCCCAAGCCGGAAGCGCTGTGCTGCTCATGAGCAGTTTTGTAATGGCCCCGACAGCTGGAACAGGGGCGGGGTCTTGCTATGCAATGCCCAGGCTTGGCTCTTTCATGTCTGAGTCTCTAAAACAGCGAGCACGAGGAGACGAGATGCTGGCTGCACCGACACCCCCGCTTCTAGTAGACAGTTCTTGAAGAAGTAGTCTACCCAGGAGCATTTCCTGTCACTCAGGCACTGGGACCCACATTCTCACCGTCCCCACATGTGGACTGTTTACTCCTTCCCATCATGATCTCCCCAATGACGCACCTCTTGGTTTTAACTCAGGACAAATAGGACGCAAATCAGTCCAAACCAGCCGTCAGACTACAAAAGAATTTATTTCAATATACAGTGCAAATTTACAGATCCTGGCCTAAGACAGGGGGAGGGTTGGGGGTGCTTGGATTGTTTTGTCCCTAAAAAGGATGTAACTAGCTAAGTCACCTTTCACTCCTCGCACAGACCCAAGGCCCCAGATCCCGAGTTCCGGATCAGAAGTCACAGTAAGGCTCATTCTGTTCCACCAAAGCTCCAACAAGGTGCACTCAGGAAAGAAGGCAAGCTCTGTGCGTTGGTGTCGCCTGCCTCCTCTGGAACTTGATGCCCTTCTCTCTGGCCAGTGTCCAAGGAGGAGCCCAAGGAAGATGCCTCCATAATGGCACGCAGCAACTCTGCTAGGTCTCTGATGCTGTACTCTGGAGGATCCCAGACGTGAGTCTCTCAAGGTGCCGCTGCCTCTGGGGAGGCAGCTGTGAATAGAGCTCAAAGCCCTGCGGGAGGCTGGGACTGGGAAGCTTATAGCGGAGGAGGTGCTGGCGGAGAGCCTGCGGACAGGGGAGAAACTTTACGAGTGGGTACGGAGAGCCTGTGGACATCCGTCCCCGAAACACTCTTCTCTTAGTGGTCCCCAAACATACCTCATCTGCCAGTAGAGAAGTGCTCTGCAACATATGCCTCTGAGCAGCCTTCACTTCATCCTGCAAGAGCAGAGGGAGTGGCCCCAGCCAAGAGCTGGCACCCCACTGGCTCTGCACAACCTCCCCCCAACCTGGCCCACAGACAGCTGAAGACAGACACACGTGACTTACTGAGCTCCTTGGGTCCTGAGAGAACAGGAAATTATTGACATGAGCCACAGCCACAGCATAGAGCACAGGGCACCAGGATGAACGGAGGGCGCCAGTGACCAGGGCCCGGAAGTAGAGCTGAAGGAGGGCCAGGTTGTCTTCCGGAGGCGCTGTATAGCACTCCAGGGACACAGGCAACTGGGACGAAAGAGATGGGACCGAGTGGCGGGGGAGGGTAGGAATGGGCATTGCCAGACAAGGTGTTATGTATATAGTGTGATATGCCCTATCAATCTCATAAAAAGTCTATATACACACAAAGGAGCTAAAAACAATAAAACTGAACTCAGGGCCCCACACTTCCATGAGGCAGGCACTCTACCAAGGAGCCCCAAGCCAGCCTGCACAGCGGCCTTCCTATCTCCCTACTCCCTGGGGACGACTGAGCTTTCCCGGTATCGAGGAGAACAGGTGTGAGATGGTCTTGAACACTTATCTCAGGCGTTTTTTTTTTTCTTTTCTTCAGGCTAGTCTTGAACAAGGATTATCCAATGTCTACTTCCCAAGTGGCTAGAATTATAGGCTTGAGCCACTGTGATGTTCAAGAAACTTTAACAAATTTCTTATCTGGAAACTGTGGAACCTCCTAAGCAAGAAGCTCTGGCTTATTAATAATATAAACAACTACTATATAACCCTTTCTGTGGATTCCTGTACTCCACCAAAACCCCCAAAAGTTGAGATGAGGGAGCTGAGGCCTAGCAAAGCGCTCCCGGGGTGCCCAGTGAGCTTGCGGCCAGTAGGGCCTCCTGGGCGGAGAAGGTTACCTGGGTCAGAGGCACGCCCAAAGCTCGCAGGGCTCCCACGTGATCTCCAAAGAGGGAGAGGCGCAGGGTGACACTGAACCTGCGCTGCAGAGGAAGGAGGACCAGAGCCCCAAACAGGTGGTCCCCAAAAGACACAGATTCAAAATGATCCAAGAAGCTGGCATAGAGGTCGGGGAAAGACGTGAGACCAGGAAGCGGGCAGTCCAGGTTGAGGCTCGGTAAGACCTGAGGCCGGCAGAGGCGAGCTAGGAGAGCTGCCACGAGACGCTGTATTGGTGTCTCCCGGAACAGCTCGCTGTCCACCAGGAACAAACACATGAGCCGTGCCAGGCGGGCAGCAGGAGGTACTGCCCACAAGGCCTCAGGACGCCAGCTGTCCAGAATAAGCACCCACTGCAGGACCCGTGTGGCGGTGCCCACAGCGTCAGCGGGAGGGAGCCCCAGGGGGGTTTCTGAAGCTCGGTGGTAGAGGCGAAGCAGTGGCTGGAAGGGCCAGTCGGTGGGCAGCAGTGGCTCCTTAGGCACCGGCAGCAGCAGGGCCGGGACTCGCTGCGTCTCTCCTCGGTGCCAGGCCTGGGAGGCCAGCAGGCAGGGGCGGGATGGAGAGCAGTGGGTGAGGTAGCAGCTGCGGATGCTGGGGAGGTCCTGGCAGGCCCGAGTGAGGAGAGTCCCTCGTCCACACCGCGCATCCCCACTGCTCTCCAAGGACAGCCCGTCAGAGAGGTCAGCCGCTTCTGGGCCCCCTGCTGCACGTTCCCTGCAACAGAACCCAAGAGCCAAAGATGAGAGCTGGAAGCTCAGGACCCAGAGGGCAGGGTCCTTCTCCCGTGTGGCGGTATGGAGGAGCAAAAAGAACAGGCCCTGGAGGCACTGCCAGGGCAAGCTCACTTCATCTCTGTGCTGGATCAGCGGTAGTCTCTCTTGGGGCACAGGTAAAATGCTTCCAATACAGATCAATAAAGCTGGAGGTGTGGCTTGGGTGGAAGAATACCCACCCAACAAATAAATGCAAGATCCCGGAGTCCAAACCTTCGTCTGCCAACCCTCCCCAAACGCACGCACGCACGCACGCAGAGTCTGACAAAAAAAAAAACAAAACCTATAAATAACTAATGGAATACCAGACATAGGACAGGCACTTAAGTTAGAGGCTTAGAGGTAGCTTCCATACGTGGTTTAACAACTTGGTGACAGTGGAGTCTTGCAGTCTCTCTGGGTAGTAGGAAGCGGGTTAGGTAGATTCGGTACAATAACAAGAATCAGACCCAGGCCTCAGGGGCAGCAGCCAAGTGGCTAAGCTGGCGCCTGGGGTGAAGACTTACGGGAGGAACTCCAGCCGGAACACACAGCTCAGCAGCAGCTCCTGGGCTATGTACTCACTTCCGGGCAGAAGGCGGCTCAGCAGGGCCAAGGCCATGGCATGGAAGAGGGCAGCGTTGGTGGCTGGCAGTGGCTGCAGTGAGGCCTGTGAGAGAAAGGCAGGAGTGATGAGGGAAGGACAGTGTGGACAGGACGAGGACGTGGGCCAGGCAGAGGGAACAGACTGGAGGTGCAGGAGGGGTCGCCGGGTACGGGCCGAATGCACACCCAGGGAGACCCACCGCTTTCTGGGCCAGGGAGATGGCTAGGTACTGCAGGTGGTGCTCGTGGCGGAAGGCCCAGGCGGAGAAGGGTGTGAGGAGCGGGGCGGCACCGGTAGCCACACACTGGAGGAAGTAGCTCTGCAGTCCGGGGGCAGCCAGTACCGATGCCAGCTGTGGAAAAGCAAGCTTTCAGAGCTGGAAACCAACAGTGACGTCTTCTGAGCCTGCAGGTGGCCATCTCCCACACACGTACTCAGAAACGGGGGTGTTGACCGAAGAGGCCTCCTTCCTCCCCCACCCTGTTTTCCCCCTGGTCCTGACCACGTTGGCCGGCGTCCAGGATTACCTGACCACACAGTCCCTTGTGGATGCTGACCAGGGTGTTGATGAGACGGAGGAGGGCAGTGAGGCAGGGGAAGGGGGAGGCTGGCCCGGCTAGGCTGAGTGGGGGACGGCCTCCTGGGCAACCCAGCGACACCAGGCTGGAGAGCGCCTCGGCAGCTGGAGCACAGGACAGGGGGTTGCAGATGGGAGAGTAGTGCCTGCAGGCAGGATGGAGAAGATGGAGAAGCTGACACCAGGGGCCTCTGACGGGAGCCATCGTGGAAAAGACTAGGGGGCTTGGCTGTGCAGACTGGTGCCCAGGTGCCTGCCTCAGTGCCTTTGGGGGATAGACCAGGGAGCGGAACCCCGCCCTCCCAGAACAGCTGCTTCCCCGCAAGGCTGTACACGTGGAAAATACCTGACAGAGTCCCAGAGGCTGCCCAGCGGGGGCTGACTCAGCAGCGGCAGCAACAGCTCCTCCGACAGGCGCTCCATGTCCTGAAGCCAATCCTCCGGGCACAGGTTTGGCTGCAGGGCCGAGGGGATCACTGAGCCGATAGCTCAGATTGTCTGGTCTCCTAGCCCTTATGCCTGAGCCTAGCGTCTCAAGAGCCCCAAAGAACTAGCTGGGAGAATCCTGCAATCTGACCCTTCTGAAGGAGAAGAGGCCCTGAACTCTCTGGTGCATGAGGTCTAGGAGTACACGGAGAGCAGAAAGACATGCTGCTGCTTGTCTCTGGCTCCCCTAATACGTCCCCCCTCAGGGATAAGGAGGTTGGAAGAGGAGCATGGATAAGATTCAAAAGGCCGGGAGCACAGTCTCATGGTAAGTGCTTGGTTAGCATGCACGAAACCCTGGATTTGATTCCTTGGTACCCATACTAAGAAAAGCCAGAAGTGGTGCTGTGGCTCAAGTGACAGAGCACTATCCTTGAGTAAAACTGTGTCCGAGGAAAGTGCCCAGGCCCTGAGTTCAAGCCCCAGGACTGGCAAAAAAAAGGTAGAGGGTAGAGTTCAGGGTATAACTCAGAAATATGAAACACCTGCCTAGCATTTAGGGCCATAAGTTCCATCCTTGAGCAACATAGCCAGACACACACACACACACACGCACGCACGCACGCACGCACGCACGCACGCACGCACGCGTACTCACACTCTACAGGGTAGACAAAGGGGGGAATAGGAAGGGCAGGTGGGGTGTAGGAAGACAGGCTGAGGAAGCACTCACCTGCTGGCTCCAGGCCTGGTAGTAGACACCCAGGAACAGCAGGCAGGCGGTGGGCACCGGGCCCAGGGCATTCCACCTCTCAGGTCGGGGCAGTAGTTTTAAGGCCTGCCTTAGACATGGCTCCACCAGAGGCTGGAGTCCAGATACCTGCGTCCATGTGATTGAGGAAGCGGTGGCTGGCACAGGGGCCTCGGCAGAGTCACTGCGGGAGGGCCATGAGGGCCAGTGAGGGAGGAGCTGGGACTCCTTCCCTGTGCAGGAGTGCTCCTGCCTGCTCCCGGCTTGCCAGAATGTTCTTCCGGCAGGCTCAGGGCTGGCCTACCTGATGGGCTCCGGGTGGATGCCACTCGCAGCCAGAGTCAGCTGGGTGAGGAGGGTGAGCAGTGAGGCCACCCGCTGCACGGACAGGGGTGGCAAGGGGTGGACGCCGAGCTCCGTCGGCACAGCCTGCAAGGCCCTCAGGAGCACTGGGTACAGCTCCCTGAGGAAGAACGAAGATGCCGTCACGACAGGCAGGAGACAAAGACGCAGACACACAGCAATGGCCGGGCATCTGCAGGCGGGGAGCGCCTTCCCCTAGGGGTACAGCCAGAAGAAGCCGCTTCCTCTTGGCCTCTCTCCCAGCTTGGAACCTTGCACACAGCTGAAGTGTCAGGTTAGGCCAAATGCAGAAGCCGAGAGGTGTACAGAGCCCCCCCTCCCCACCCCCCCCAGCCCCGCACCTGTAAAGGTCACTGCCGTGGCCATAGGAGGCGGCCACAGCCCACAGGCGATAAGCCTCCGTGCTCAGTGCCTCAGCTTCCTCGAGAGGCAAGGCCAGTTCGCTGGGAGCTTGGGCTATGAAGCGGCACAGGCGGCTCCGGAGATCAAAGCTGCTCCACTACAAGTGGGTGGAAGTCGTGGGGATCGGGGTCAGCTTGGAGTCACACACCCAACCAGTGTCCAGTTCTGTCACTGTGGAAAGGGGCTCAACGTGGCCCTGTCCCCTCCCCCTCCCTCCTTTTGTCTGGGCACGATTTCCTGTCTGTGTGGCTACAGGTGAGAGGCCTGCCTCCACGTGGCTCCTCTGGGTCTGAGCTGGGCCAGGGAGCCCAGCCCACATCCTGAGACGGAAGAGGCCTGCGGGAGGGGCGGGCATCAGATGATCGTGCTTTCTGTACAACTCCTCTTTTGGTCTTCTTGTCAGTCCTGGAGCTTGAACTCAGAGCCTGGGTGCTGTCCCTGAGCTTCTTTTGCTCAGGGCTAGCAGTGCTCTACCATTTGAGCTCTACATCCAGTTTTTGTTTGTTTTTAAAGTAATTTACTGAAGATAAGAGCGTCATGAACTTTCCTGCCCAGGCTAGCTTTGAACAGCAATCCTCAGATCTCAGCCTCCTCAGTAGCTAGTATTACAGGCATAAGCCACTGGCACCTGGTTTTCTGAGGAAATTAATTCTTTCTTTCTTTCTTTTTTTTTGGTTTGTCTTGGGATTTGAACTCTGGGCCTGGGTACTGTCACTGAGCTCTTCAGCTCGAGGCTACCACCGCCCTACCCCTTGAGACACAGCACCACCTCCGGTTTTCTGGTCTCATAGACTTTTCGTGCCTAGGCTGGCTCTGAACCGTGATTCTCAGATCTCAGCCTCCTGAGTAGCTAGGATTACAGACGTGAGCCCCCCGCGCCCAGCTTTTCTGTGGCAATTCTTAGCCACTGGGCCAGAGAGGAAGCCGGAGAGGATGAGCTGGCCACCCGGAGTTCAGGGGCCATGATTAGCTCCCAATCCAGCCCAAACCAGTCCTGTCACCCACCACACCCTTGGTCTGTGTCTGCTTACCAGCCGGGCAGCAATATTCCTACCAGCCGAGGCCAAGACTCGAAGCAGTTTCATGGCAGCAGCACAGGGTACTCTGTGTAGGCTGGGGGTGGCCCCCGCCCCTACAGGGGACCAGCTGGTAGGCAGGAATTCACGAACTATGGTTTCTATCAGCCGAGGGCACTCCAGGACCTGTGGGAGACGGAAGCAAAGCACCAGGGAGGAAGAAGGGTGAGATTAGGAGCAGCACAGTGGAGCGCCCTGCGCTGTAGTGACCTCTCCATCCTCACCCTTGTGGCGGACTCCAGGGAATGGCGGGCCAGGCGGATGAGCACAGCCAGGGTGTCGAGGACCACAGAGGGTCCCGGGCAGGTCACCTCTAGCACATAGCGCAGCCGAGGCAGCAAGTTGGTAGCCAGGAGGCCCTGGGGTCAGAGAGAGAAATCCTTTACCAAATTTTGCAGAGCTCTGGGCTTTGATGACCTCTCCTGCCCAACACCCTTGACCTCCGACACGTGGGAAAGCATCCTCTACCTTGATGACGTCATGTCGTGCCAGGTCAGGTGGAGGTCGGCTTCCTTCCTCAGGGCTCTTCTTTTTCTCCTTTTCTGGTGTGGGCTCTTCATCCTCGCCATCTTCCTCCTTGTCCTCCTGGCTGGGCATCAGAGGGAACACCGAAGCTCCATGGTACCAAGAGAAGGTGCTGTCCAGGAGCTCCTGCCAGAGGATAGGGGACAAGTAGGGAAGAGGAGGAAAGGCAGGGCACAGTTCTAGGGAAACAGTGAAAACCCCCACACAAAGCATAGCAAACTGGGCTTCGGGGAACTTTAAGAAAACAGGGTGAGATAGACCACCTAGTTCTCCATGCTTCCTGGAGTTTTATTAGCAGAAGGGTACGGCTAGCAGGAGGAGCAGAGGCCTGACATCTCAACCCCCTTCCGATTCCCACAGTACCTCGTCACCGGGAGCCACCAGCAGAGCCCGGAGAGCATGGATGGCAGCTGCGATGACCCCATCTACTCTGTCATCCAAGGAGAAACGCAGCAGGAAGAGGAAGCCAGCATCCAAAAGCAAGCGTAAGACGCTTCCCACCAGCCGATCCCCAAACTCGCCAGCCTGGGCCTTGGGTGCAGAAGGATAAAATGACAGGAGATGCGGATACCTATTGCCTGTGGCCCTGCAATCTGCCCCACTCGCCTATGACCCACAGTAGAAAGGGCAAGAGATGGGGAAGTCTAAGGTCAAGGGGGTCGGGGAGGCGGTGGGGGATGGTCTAGGTAAGAGGAGTCCACTTACCCTGCCAATGACCTGGGACAACACATGCAGGGCGAGAGCCCTCTGCTGGGACACCTGGCTTCGGGTCAGGTGGAACAGCTCCTGTAGGGAGTACCCTGCTCTCTGGGGCAGGGGTGAGGCATCAGAGGGCACCAAGATACAAAGCAGTACCCACAAAATACCTAACGAGGTGTCAACAGACAACAGTAAGTGAAACTCCCTGCCTCTGCTCCATGGAGCCTCGAGATAAAGAAAGCAAGACATGCACACAAGCAGTGGTGGTGCAAGGCAGATGGGGGATGATGCAGCAGTGGAGGCTGCAGTGGCAGGTGGAGCAAGGACACAGGAGAGCACGGGGGGCGTGAGGCAGGAGCTGGCGGCAGGGCTCCAGGGTGAGAGGCGCAGCATGTGCTCCGAGAGCGAGGGGAGCTGGAAACTTCATGAGGTGGGGCAGAGTCTGAGCTGGACCAAGCCCTGGTGGGATGGAATGGCTTGGGGAAGAAGCAGCTGCAAGGCCTGGCGAGTGAGCGCCCAGCAGCGGGAGAGGTCAAGATCAGTCAGCACCATGGACACAGTCATGAGAAGCACGTGCTGAGATCCGCTCAGTCCTCCCCGGGCCCCGAGCCTCACCTCTGCCTCTTCTCCGTGGTGGTGCAGCCCCAGGTGGGTGGGCAGGTCCACGTCCGGGGCCAGAAGCTCTCCCTGAAGACTAAATCGGGCCTGCATTCTCTGGTGGAAGACAAAGAAGATGAGGTTCAGGCAGCAACTGTCCTGTCCAGGCCTCTGCCTGGGAGCTGGGAGAGGAGAGTGACAGCAAAGGAGAGCTGCTCCGCGGGCTCACGTGGAGAGAAGAGCCTGAGCTCTAGGTGCACGAGCAGCAGGCCCCTTCCTGTCTCACCCGACCTGGCCAGGCAGCTGGCCCTCCTCACCTCCTGGGTCTGCTGTCGCCGGAGTGGGGGCAGGTCCTGGGTCCAGTGGAGCTTCTCCAGCTCCACAGCATCCATATGGAGCCATTCTTTGTGGGGGGTCACGGGCAGTGCCGCATCTGGGAAGATGGAAGTGTGACAGCATTCCCTAAGCTCGCTTCACTCATCCACAGGGGTCCCAGGTACCACAGCAGCACCACATCTCTACCTGCCCTCAGTTCTGGCTAAATGGTGTGTGACCTGGAGTGACACTCCTAGAACAGGCGAATGTCTCCTAGACAGAGGTGATCTGTCAGGAGTGGAAAGGATAAAGATGAGGAAAGAGGAAGAGAACAGGAGGCAGGGCTTCATCTACCATGGAAAGTATAGCAGTCCACCCTCAAGTAGGAGCCCTGTGAAGGAAAGCTGGCGTGGGGGGGAGGGGGAGGAAGGGACAAAGAGGATGGGATGGCTCCAGGGGGAGTTAGGACATAGAAATCTCCCCAACAAGGTCCTCTGGCCTCCTCCCCCCTCGACCTGCCTGACCCGCCCAGTACTCCTAAGGGAGCAGGAGGTTCATGGCTGATGTAATTCAATTTCTTCTGTTGTTAATCCCTAATGGAATAATCTAGTTTCTGGAAAATGAGTGCTTCCATTGGCCTCTGGGCTTGGCAGGTCCACAGACCTTCATCAGACTTCCCCTCCCAGCACCCTTGCCCTTCCATTTCCCCCAACTCTGACTGAGAAGAGGGAGAAAGCATGGCAGGATGGCTAGAGCCAGAGCTGGATAGCGGCTCTGTCCAGGGAGGAGTCTTTGACTGCTGCATGCTGCTCTTACCAGGGTAGGGAGAGAAGGAGCAGCCACAGGACAAGAAAACAGGAAGCATGTGCAGGAAGAAGATGAGCATCAGCAAATGAATCCTGATTTGAGCCAATTTAGAGGCACTAATGAGGATTAACATTCTAATTCCAAGGGCAGAGAAGCTTCTTTCTTCCCATCCCCCTCCCCACGAAAAGGTTGATCATTTCCGTGTGTGCGCGCGCGCGCGCGCACGCGCAAATATATGTGTGTGTGTATAGTACCAAGCACAGGGCTTTGTGCATGCTAGGTTAGCATTCTACCACTAGGCCATACTCCTGGCCCCATTTACTTTGATCCATACCAAAGATGGGCCCTGTCCTCCAAACCTGAGGCTGCTGGCTCCAGCTTCTCTTCCCTCCTGGGCTCACTGGTAAAGGCTGATGCCACGGGCTCCTCCTTGGTGATGTGGAGCAGAGGTCCTCTTGGCTTCTGCTCTTTGGTGGCCTTCTCTCCCACTTGATCACGGGTATGGCCATGAGATTTCAGGAAGGCCACCAAGCTAGGGTCTACAGGCACAGGAGGGAGAGTAAGTGAGGGCAAACACACCCCAGCTCCCACAGACCTGGCACTTGCTTAAAGCTGCCTGCGTCTGGGTGTCAAGGACAAGATAAGCTGCTCCCACCTCTGGCCTCAGCCCCCTGCACTCTCCTGTGTCCCTTCAATGAGTGTCCTCTCACCTGCGGGGCCTCTAGGGCCTTTCCTTCTACCTTTCACAGTTCCCTGGCCTAGGTTCTTATGCTTGACATGACCTTGAGCTTGGTACCAGGTCAGAGGTCCACAGTAAGAGTATGTAGAATAAACACACGAGTACTAGCTGAGACCAACGAGAAGGTATTTAGTGGACACGTGCCTTCAGCTCTCTCAGTAAATTTATGCGGCACTTATTAAAAGTGTAGTATGTTTTGCCAGTTGTTACTGTAATGCTAGCTATTTTAGAAGGCTGAGATATAAGGATGGAGATATGAAGCCATCCCAGGCAGGAAAGTCTCTGACTCTTTTTACCTCTTTGTGCTTAAGGCTAGTGTTCTACCACTTGAGCCACAGCTCCACTTCTGGTTTTTGAATGGTTAATTAGAGATAAAAGTCTCATAGGGACTTTTCTGCCCAGGTTGGCTTCAAACCACAATCCTCAGGTCTCAGACTCCTTGAGTAGCTAGGATTACAGGCATGAACCACTGGCACCCAAAGTCTGTGAGTCTTTGTGTATGTGTATGATGGAGCTTGAACTCTGGGCCTGGGCAATGTCCCTGACCTCTTCAGCTTAAGACAACCACTCTACCCTTGAGCCACAGCCCACTACCCATTTTCTAGTGATTAACTGGAGACAAGAGTCTCATGGCTTTGTAGTGCCCCCACTGGCTTTGAACTCAGACCCTCAGATCTCGGCCTCCTGAGTAGCCGAAGCCTGTGAGTCTTACCACTTTTTTTTGCTGTTTCCTTTTTGCTGGTACTGACACCTAAACTCAAGGCCTGGGTACTGTTCCTGAGCTTCTTTGTGCTCAAGGCTAGTGCTCTACCACTTGAGCCACAATGCCACTTCTGGCTTTTTCTGGCTTTTTTTTCTTTTTTTGCATGGACTGGCTTTGAACAGCAATCCTCAGATCTCAGCCTCCTGAGTGGGTGACAGGCCTGAGTCACTACTGGTGCCTGGCTGTGACTCTTACCTCTAATTACCAAAAGCCACTTGAGCAGGAGCTCAAGTGTCAGGGCTCCAGCCTTAAGCAAAAAAGCTAAAAGACAGTGTGAGGCCTTAGTTCAAATCCCAGGGCTGGGACAAATTGAAAACAGAAATCCCCAACAGAATTCCTGGCATCAACAGTAAGCCTTCCTCAGCAAATACAGCCCTCCCCATCCCAGCTGGCAGGGACGTCCTGGCCCTTACCAAGCTGAGCTAGGAGCTGCTGCTGCTCCTGCAGGATCTCCCCGGGCGTCATGGCTTGCAGTCTTGCCACATTCTCTTCGTGGATGGTCTGGGCCTCCTGCTCGGCTTCCTGGCCGAGGCCCTTCCCTGTGACCATGTGTGGTCTCTGGAAGTTGTGGTTGTTCCGTGGTGGCTGGCCACCCTGGTCTCTGGGGCTGGGGACCTCACAGGTCACCACTGGAAGAGAAATATGATCAGTCCCATTGCCTTGACTTCCTGAGTCCACTGGGCTTTCTTCTTGAAGTCTATTGGCCCAAAGCCCCAGAGCCTGCCTGGTACAGAGCCAAGATCCCACTGGGCTTTACACAAGACTCCAGGTGCTCCAGGGAGGAGGCTACAGCTAGTCACGCCCCCTCCCCCCAACACTCTCATGAAAAGAGGTCCTTTTTTTTTTCCTTTCCTTTTCTTTCTTTTTTTTGGCCAGTCCTGGGCTTGGGGTTTTCTCAAGGCTAGAGCTCTACCCCTTGAGCCTCAGCACCACTTCTGGCTTTTTTTTTCTATGTATATGGTACCAAGGAATCGAACCCGGGTCTTTGTGTATGCTAGGCAAGCACTCTACCACTAGGCCAAACTCCCGGCCCTCTCTTTCCTTTTCTTTTTGAGACATGTTCTGGGTGGGCCAGGCTGCATTAACTTGTGATCCTCTTGTCTCAAGCGCTGGAATTACATGGTATACCACCACATCTAACATTTCCTTCCCTTTCTTTTAGAGCAGCATCAAAGCCTGCTCCTGCATGTACCTAAGATCTAGAGAGGACCCCAGGCTGCCACGTCCATATACTTAGTGCGCTATGTACATGGGAAGACTTTCTCTTGAGACGACTCCAACACTCCACTCCACCTCCCCTTCTTTTAGTTCTGGTACTGAGATTTGAATTCAAGACCTGGTGCTTCTCAGAGATTTATTTTGTGCACAAGGCTATCACTTGAACCAAAGCTCCATTTCAGCTTTTTGGTGATTTCTTGGAGATAAATCTAATAAACTTCTGTCCAGGCTGGCTTTGAACCTCAGATCTGTCTCCTGAGTAGCGAGAGTTACAGGCAGGAGCTTACCAGTCAGTGCTCAGCTTCTAATATACCTCTTGTTTGAGGTAGGGAAGAAGATGTCAATCCAAAAGTGACCCCATGGCCGAGTCTTGTAAAAAGGACAGGTCCAGGGGCTGGGGACGCAGCTTAGTGATACATTGCTTGCCTAACACGCATGAAGACCTGAGTTCCACACACATATACACACGTGGCCTAGGCATGTTCAGTAGCAGCTCACCCTGTGCTGGGTCTAGGTTGGGCACAACTTCCCTGGTGGATGGAGGCCTGCCTTCAGAAGCCCGCCTTGCCGCAATCTCCCGGGCAAAGATGCTTCCCTTACCAGATGCTGGCTTCCCCTATGGGGCAAAAAACAAAAAGCCCAGGTCATGGAGACTGACTATCTACTCCACCCCAACTCCATATATCCAGGTCTCTGGGACAGAGAGATGAGCCTGCTCAATCTCCAGGGGGTCATAGAATCTCTTAGACCTCTGAAAAACCCGAGTCCAGGCTGCAGGCGTCATTTTGGTGATAGAGCACCTGCTTAGCATGCCCAAGGCCTGGGGCCTTAGATCTCCAGGAACTCAAAAACAAAAATAAAATTAAGACCTTGTGAAATCCTAGAGTTTGAAATGTGGCAAACTTGGGTTGTAGTTATAGCTTTTACCGCCCCTCTCTCTCTCGCTTTTGCCAGTCCTAGGGATTGAACTCAGGGCCTGAGCACTGTCCTTGGGCTTTCTCAAGACTAGAGCTCTACCACTTGAGCCACAGTACCACTTCCAGCTTTTCTGTGTATGTGGTACTCGTCTTCGTGAATGCTAGGCAAGCACTCTACCACTAGGCCAAACTCCCAGCTCTATCTTTATCACTTTAGGGGTCTCAGTTTGCCAATGTGAAAAAATGGGGATAGCAGCATCTACCTGACATGGCTGCCATGAGATAAAGTGAGACAATGTATATGATGTGTTTCACATGATAATGCTTTAAAAATAGAGCTGTTGAAGCTGCTTACATGATTGAAACTGTCACCGGAGAAGATGAGACTCTCCACGACCCCAAGCACCAACCAAAGGAACCTCTGCTTACCTGTCTCTCTTGTGAGCGATGGAATACAGGGGGGAACGCAACGCCACTGGGCACAGGCAGATTCACAGCCATTGAACTTGTATCTCGTTCCTATGGCAACAAAGCACAGGCAAAGAAGATGCAGAGACTTCCCTGTGCCCGATCCTGTCCCACTGGCAGTTCTGTCAGACCACTGCCTCATTCCACAGGAACACATAACAACTTTCACGCAGTTTCTGCAATTCCAACCCAACCTCTATCCACCCGGACTGCAAAGGGGAAAGTCTACCTTCCTAAAGCACCCCTCCCTCTCAAAAGCCTTGCCCCCACCATCAAGGCCCGAGTCACCCTTCAGGTATCTTGCCACACCCAGCCAGTGTGAGACGCACAATAATTTTAGTTAAGACAGCAGTGATGTGCTGGTCATGCCTGTTCAGTCTCTCCTCAGGGTCTTCATCCTGAGGCTGGGGGCGGCCAGGGCTGGGCCTGGCTCTCTTAGGGGGGGCAGGAATCAAAGCTGGAGGAGAATCTGGGAGGTCTGGGAAAAAAAAAAAAAAAAAAAGGGAGAGCACTCAGATCTCCACAGGAAGGCACAGAAGGCTATGGGGTTAAAGAAAAGAAAGGCAGCTGAGAGGGGCCCTGGCTCAAGCTGTGGCACTTTGGCTGCAGCAACCCAAACTCTGCAGTATCTGAAATAATGATGAGCAGAACCCAGCCAGGGAGGGGCCCCAAGGCTGTCCCTCTCTTCTTCAGCCTCACAATGCGGGGCCTCACCATCCAGCACCACCACGTCCCGATGGTCCAGTGACGGAGGCTGGTCCCGGCCAGCACTTCCACCTCTCCTGCCCCCTTTCTTCACCAGCTGCACAGCTGGCGCTGTTCCAGCTGCCAGGAACTGACTCTGGAAGCGCAGCAGGTCCACCTCGGACTCCCCTGGCTTTGGTCTGGACAGCATGACGACACTCAAGTTGCCTCCTCAGTATGACTCTCTGTAGCACTGCTTCAGTGCTGTGGCCAGTGCCTGTCACTCAACCCTAAGAGGAATAAATGAGGGACCCTCAGCATGGGAACCTGGACTCTCCTTATCGTGAAGCAGGGAGGACCCAGATTCTGGGCTGGTTTTGAACTTTGATTTTTATTTATTTATTTATTTATTTATTGCCAGTCCTGGGCTTGGGCTCAGGGCCTGAGCACTGTTTCCTTGGACTTTCTCAAGGTTAGAGCTCTACCACTTGAGCCTCAGCACCATTTCTGGCTTTTTTTCTATGTATGTGGTACCAAGGAATCGAACCCAGGTCTTCGTGCATGCTAGGCAATCACTCTGCCACTAGGCCAAATTCCTGGCCCCTGAACCTTGATTTTTGACCTCAGCCTCCTGAGTAGGTAGGGTTACAGGTGTGAGCTACCATTGGTACCCAGCAACCAGTACTATTTGCAAGAAAACATATATCCTGTAGCTGGGTGTGGTGGTTCACGCCTGTAATCCTAGCTACTCAGGAGGCTGAGATCTGAGGACCAAGGTTCAAAGCCAGCTTGGGCACAAAAGGACCTGAAACTCTTATCTCCAATTAACCTCAAGAGAAAAAAAAAGGGAAGTGGGGCTTGGCTCAAGGGTAGAGTGGTAGCCTTGAGCTGAAGAGCTCAGGGAAAATGCCCAGGCCCAGGGTTAGGATGGTATCCTTGAGCTGAGGAGCTCAGGGACAGCACCCAGACTGAGTTCAAACCCTACGACCCACAACAACAACAACAAAAACACAAAAAACACACCCATGTGTGTGTGTGTGTGTGTGTACTGAGGCTTGAACTCAGGTCCTTGTAGTTACTAGGTGTGGTGCACCTCAAACATTCCTGGTAAATGTATGAGGTTTCTGATGTAAGATGGTGCAGTCAGTCACTATGGAAAACAGTTTGGCAGTTTCTCAAAATGTTAAACTTAGAACTACCAGATGACACAGTAATTCAACTCCTTGTTATACACTGAAGAAAAATGAAAACATATTCTTGAATATTCAGAACTATATTATTTTAACTTGGAAGCAGAGGCAACTAAAATGTCCATCAATTGAATAATGAGCTAACAAAGTACCGTATACACAATAGAATAGTATTTGTCAATAAGAAGGAATGAAAAGGTTATGCATACAACAACTCATATCATGCTAAGTGAATGAAGCCAATCACAAGGGATGTTTTTGGAAGTTTAACAGGAATTTATTTTAGTAAAACAGAATAAACTAAGGAGAGGTATAAGTAAGTAAGGAGGCAGGAGCGAGAAATTCCTCAAATGGTCTTATAATGTATGATTCTATTTATGTGGAAGGTCTGAAATAGATAAATGTAGAGAAATGAAAAGCATGTTAGTGATTTCCAAGGGCTAGGAAAAGTTGGAAAAAAATAATTCTCCTTTAATAGGTATCTCTTCTTTTTGAGATTATAAAAATGTTCTTGGGTTAGATAGCGGTATTGGTTGCAATCTTATCTAACTATATTGAAAATCACTAAAGTATATTTTAACATGGTACATTTTATGGTGTGTAAATTATAGTTCAATTAAAAAATAAAAATACAGGGGCTATCTAGATGGTCATCTCTATCCCATATACCTGCAAGGAGTAAATGAATGAAGTAATTAGGCCAGTATGTACTAAATGCTCTGTAGGTACAGTAAATATTAGGTACAATAATAAGTACAGCTGGTAATTCATTATTATTATTTTTACTTTTAGGTAGGATTTCATTATGGTATCCAGACTCTTCTCAGACTTGTGGATTCAAGCAATCCTCCTGCCTCAGCTAGGACTATGGACAAGTATCTCTGAGTGCAGCATAATGATCATTTTACCATTGGCATCTAATTCAGGAGTTCCAACTACTGGCTCTTCATTTAATCCTCACAACCATACTACGTAGATTACAATCTTTATTCACATTGGATAGCTGAGGAAGAGGAGGGCTAAGAAGTCATTTGAGCGTGAGAGAGAATAACATTTTTGTGGATTTAAAATAACTGCACGCATTGCCCTTAACCGCACCATCTGTTACACACAAAAGAGCCTTAGCAACTGATAGCAATTTTTACTTTGGTAAAAAAAAAAAAACAAATTAATTTCCCCCACAAACATCAGAAAGACTTGTCTCAAACCAATGTGCTGCTGGAATTACACCTCGAACAACTGGTTGGGGGAGGGGGGTAAGTTGAAGTGACGCTTAGGGACCACTAGGTTTTCTCGGATTGCTTTCATGAACGGCTCCCCCTGTCACCCCCCCGCCCAGTCGCAGCCCCAGCCCCCCCCCCCCGTCCCAGCGCCCCCCAGTCCTAGTCCCAGCCGCCCCTGCCCAGTCCCAGCCCCAGCTCCACCCCCACAGTCCCAGCCCCGCCCCCAGTCGCAGCCCCAGGCCCCCCTGCCCAGCCCCAGTCCCAGCTCTCCTGCCCAGTCCCAGCCCCAGTCCCAGCCCCAGCCCCAGTTCCAGCTCTCGTGCCCAGTCCCAATCCCAGCCCCAGTCCCAGCCCCAGCCCCAGTTCCAGCTCTCGTGCCCAGTCCCAATCCCAGCCCCAGTCCCACCCCCACAGTCCCAGCCCCAGCTCCACCCCCACAGTCCCAGGCCCGCCCCCCGTCCCCCGTCCCAGCCCCCCTGCCCAGTCCCAGTCCCAGCTCTCCTGCCCAGTCGCAGCCCCAGGCTCCCTTCTCCGTCCCAGCCCCCTGCCCAGTCCCTGTCCCAGTCCCAGCCCCAGTCCCAGCCCCAGCCCCAGTTTCAGCTCTCATGCCCAGTCCCAGCCCCAGCTCTCCTGCCCAGTCCCAGTCCCAGTCCCAGCCCCAGTCCCAGCCCCAGCCCCAGTTCCAGCTCTCCTGCCCAGTCCCAGCCCCAGCTCTCCTGCCCAGTCCCAGTCCCAGCCCCCCTGCCCAGTCCCAGTCCCAGCCCCCCTGCCCAGTCCCAGTCCCAGCCCCCCTGCCCAGTCCCAGCCCCAGCCCCAGTTCCAGCTCTCATGCCCAGTCCCAGTCCCAGTCCCAGCCCCAGCCCCACCCCCACAGTCCCGGCCCCGCCCCCAGTCGCAGCCCCAGGCCCCCCCCTCCCGTCCCAGCCCCCCTGCCCAGTCCCAGCCCCAGTCCCAGCTCTCCTGTCCAGTCCCAGTCCCAGCCCCAGTCCCAGCCCCCCTGCCCAGCCCCAGTCCCAGCTCTCCTGCCCAGTCGCAGCCCCAGGCTCCCCCCCGTCCCAGCCCCCTGCCCAGTCCCAGTCCCAGCCCCAGTCCCAGCCCCCCTGCCCAGTCCCAGTCCCAGCCCCAGTCCCAGTCCCCCTACCCAGTCCCAGCCCCAGTTCCAGCTCTCATGCCCAGTCCCAGTCCCAGCCCCAGCCCCACCCCCACAGTCCCAGCCCCACCCCAGAGTCCCAGCTCCTGCCCAGCCCCACCCCCACACCTCCACAGCCCCTGCCCCTGCCCCAGCCCCAGCCGGGCCACAAGCCTGTCCCTGGGGATCTAGGTAAGGGTCAGCCACCAGAAATCTCCGCGTCTCGGGGCAGTGTGCGGGACTTCCCTCTCCAGAAAGGAGCTCTACGCACCCCAGCGGCTGCAGCCTCTCCCGTACGGGCTGATGGCGCCAGAACAAAACAGGTTTGGTAATCTGCACCAGAACGCCACGCCGTCTCCACCCCGACCCCGACCCCCCTCGTCACCCACCCACAGCCGCCCCCTCCAGCGCGCCACCGACCTGCTCGAGCTCCGCCTGGGCGCCGCCATCTTGGCACGCGCTTCCGGCGCCGCCGGCGAGGTACTTCCGGTGCGCCGCGAGGCCCCGCCCCCGCCCGCCCGTCCGCGCCCGCGGTGAGGAGCTGCGCGCTCGACGCCCCGCCGCGCGCTCGACGCTCCTCGTCCGCCGCTGAGCGGCCGTGGGGTCGCAGCCCCGGAGAGCTGTACCCCGACCTTCATTTGGAGGCCCTGCGGGCCCACGGGCAGCGCCTGTGGGGCGGGCGCGAGAGCTCCGCGGTCACACGCACCGCCCCGCGCCTACCCCGCGGTGACCGCCCCGCAGGCATCCAGAAACGGGGCCCGAAGAAAGCCGCACCTCCAGAGAGACTGCGGGAATGGTGAGAAGAAAAAAGGACCGCCTCGTCGGCCAGGTGGTCCCTGCCCGGGCCCCTGGCCCTGAGTCGTTCCTGGAAGTGGTTCCCGCTCCACACACACACACACCCCTTCCCCGTTCCCCGCAGCCCACAAGGTCTTCCTTTAAAACCGAAGCCGTCTGCTTGCTGAGCCTCCTAAACCACCCTCGTCCACCACTTCTGCCCATCAGTCCCTTCTGTGACCTGCTAGGTCGGTGTGGGTAAGGTGTGGTGACAGTCCTGTAATTCCAGTCCTGTAGGGTGACGAGATGTCCATCTAAAAAGACAACACCACCACCAAACTGTGCACGGAGGCCTGTCATCCTAACTACTGCTGAAGCTGACCTCGGAGGACTGCAGTTTGTAGCCCCCCCCAGGCAGGAAATTCCATTAAGACTCTTTTTCCTTTATTTTGTCTGCCTTGGGCACTGTTCCTGAGCTTCTCTGCACAAGACGAGCACTCTACCACTTGAGACGCAGTGCCACTTCCAACTTTTTCTGTGTCTGTGGTACTGAAGAATCAAACTCAGGGCTTCATGAAGGCTAGGCAAGCACTCTACCACTAAGCCACATTCCTAGCCCATTCACTCTACCATTTGAAACACAGCACCATTTCCAGCTTTTTCTGAGTAGTTTATTGGAGATAAGAGTCTCACAAACTTTCCTGCCTGGGCTTCTTTGAACTGTGACCCTCAGCTCTCAGCCTTCTGAGTAGTTAGGATTACAGGCATGAGCCACCGTGCCAGACTCCAAGGTATTCTTTTCTTCTTTTTTTTTTTTTTGGCTGTTCATGGGACTTGGACTCTGGGCCTGGGCATTGTCCCTGAGCTCTTTAGTTCAAGGCTACCACCCTATCCTTTGAGCCACAGCACCACTTCCCGTTTTCTAGTGGTTAATTGTAGATAAGAGTCTAATGGAGTTTAGTGGCTGGCTGGCTTTGAACTGGGATCCCCTTCGAATCTCAGCCTGCTGGGTAACTAGGATTACAGGTGTGAGCTACTGTACCCGGCCCCAAGATACTCTTATCTCTGGTTAACTACCAGTAAAGCTGGAAATGAAACTATGGGTCAAGTGGTAGAGTGCTAGTGTTTACCAAAAAATCTTAGAGACAGCAGGAGACCCTGAGTTCAAGCCTCCCTCTCCCCCCGCCCCCCACAAATGTAGGCTATGGATAGTAGGTTTGCCCTTTGCTACTGGGAAGTCTTTACGTTTTAGGCCCTTGACAGATGACAGAGTTAACAAATGTATGTGTTTATACTATCGTATATAATATGCATCTCTATACATTTTTCCACATGTAGCCATCTGTATGTATAGATCAGTTTATTTTTTTAGCTAGGGATCTCTACATTATACATGCTAGTCACAAACTCGTGGATTCAGCAGAACTCTCACTTCAGCTTCCAAAATAAGGACTACAAATGTGCCAGTAGTCCTGCTTGGGTGAGGGGTTTTTGTATTTGTGGATTAGGGGGCTTGAACTCAGGCCTGGGCATGGTCCCTGAGCTCTTTTGTTCAAGGCTAGCACCCTGTTCCTGAGTCATAGCTCCACTTTTGGTTTTGGAGTGGTTAATTGGAAATAAGAATCTCACAGGGGGGCTGGAAGTTTGGCCTAGTGGTAGAGTGCTTGCCTAGTATGCACGAAGACCCGGGTTCGATTCCTCAGTACCACATACATAACAAAAAGTCAGAAGTGGTGCAGTGGCTCAAGTGGTAGAGCCCTAGCCTTGAGAAAAAAATCCAGGGAGAGTGTTCAGGCCCTGAGCCCATGCCCAGGACTGGCAAAAAAAAAAAAAAAAAAAAAAAAAGCCAATCTCACAGGGACTTTTCTTCCTGGACTGGCTTTGAACAGCAATCCTCAGGTCTCAGGCTCCTGAGTAACTAGGATTTCAGGCTTGAACCACTGGTGCCTGGCTTTGTTTTTGTCTTTTAAGGGCTGTACAGCTTTGTGTGGTAGTGCATGACTGTGATCCCAGCACAGAGAGGCTGAAGCAGGAGATTTGAAAGTTTGAGGCCAGGGGCTGGGACCGGGGCCTAGTGGTAGCATGCTCTCCTAGCATGCACAGATCCCTGGGTTAGATTCCCTGGAACCACATACACAGAAAAAACCAGAAATGATGCTGTGGCTCACGTGGCAGAGTGCTAGTCTTGAGCAAAAAGTGCCCAGGGGGGCCGGGAATTTGTCCTAGTGGTTAAAGTGCTTGCCTAGCATGCATGAAGACCCGGGTTCGATTCCTCGGTACCACATTCATAGAAAAAAGCCGGAAGTGGTACTGAGGCTCAAGTGGTAGAGCTCTAGCCTTGAGAAAGTCCAAGGACAGTGCTCAGGCCCTGAGCTCAAACCCAGGACTGGCAAAAAAAAAAAAAAAAAGTGCCCAGGGACAGTGCCCAGATCCTGAGTTCAAGCCCCAGGACTGGCTAAAAACAAAAATAAAGACAATTTGAGGCCAGTCTGGGCTACCTAGTGAGTCTCTGTCTCAGAAAAGCTTGAATAAATGAATGAGAGAATGAATAAAAATAGAACTAGAGGGCCGGGAATTTGGCCTACTGGTAAGAATACTTGCCTAGCATGCACAAAGATATGGATTTGATTCCTCGGTACCATATACATAGAAAAAGGCTGGCATAAGTGGTAGAATTCTAGCCTTGAGAAAGCTCAAGGACAGTGCTCAGGCCCTGAATTCAGTCCCTATGACTGGCCAAAAAAAGTAGAACTAGGAAGTCCTTACTTACCAGGCCACAATTAAAGAAGTAGAGAAATTAAGCTAGCCAAACATTCACATGACATACATAAAACTCTCAGGATTACCCCCACTGACATTTTGAAGAGAACAATTTTTCTTCCCTATTGTTTGGGACTGTGTTCCTGAAACTCCCAACCCTATTGTTTCCTTCCTACTCCTTAAATCTGATTTTAGGGAGAAATGTGCTCATTTGAGAGTGCCTCTGTGGGTGAAAGTCAAAGTGGGGGCATGCCTGTCTGGTTTACTTTTCTTGGGGTATGGTTGTCAACATCTTTGTCTCAATGTTTGGCAGGCCCCTTGTCACTCCCCACCACCCCTGGAACAGGCAATTTTCCTGCAAGCCCCAAAGGCAGACATTCTCTGCCTGCAAGGTCACAAGGAATAGAGTCTGTGACTAGCCACATCTCTTGAATGAGATCTGCCACCTTTTGCCTCACAAGCCAGTAGTTAGCAAATAATGGGTCCTTGACCTAGGGTCAACGAGAACTCCCCTGGCTCTCTAGCTCTCCTCTGTTTTCTCCTCTGGAAGAGCGAGGAAGCCTTGAATCTGAAAAAGCAGCCGCTTCCTGGCATCACTGAAAGCTGGCATCAGGGTGCCTGCTATTGTGGCAATGTTTTTGTTTGTGCTGGTGTCAGGACCTTGAGCTCTTAGGTTTTTCCATTTCTGGCTGGCCTCTATCACTTGAGTCATGCCTCCAGTCTCTGTCTCTGTCTCTGTCTCTGTCTGTCTGTGTGTCTCTCTCTCTCTCTGTGTGTCTCTCTCTCTCTTTCTCTCTGTCTCTCTCCCCCCCCCCCCCCGGAGAGTTTATTTATTTATTTATTTTTGCCCCTGCTGGCTTCAAACCAGAAGTCTCAGATCTTAGTCTCCTGAGCAGCTAAGATTATAGACACGAGCCACCTGTGTCCAGGCTCAGTGGTTTTAATTTCCAGGCTTACCTTTGTCTTCTCTGGATCCTTGCCTTTGTGAGCAGTTCTGGGCCATAAAAGGTATAGGGCTAGGCTGTGTCACTGGTGGTTCATGCTTGTAATCCTAGGTATTTTGAATGCTGAGAGAAGGATCACAGTTCAAAGCCAGCCGAAGCAAAAAGGTTCACTAGCACTACAAATAAATAGCAGAGAATAATCAGAGACTTACATGTTACCAGAATAGGAAGAAGCCATAGCCTTAACTAGATCTGGCCATAAAAGGACTTCCCCTAGCCCTTCTCACTCATCCACCTTTCATCCCTGCACCCAGTCCCCTGTCTCTTCCCCTGGGATAGCTAGCTAGCTCTGCTTCTGTTCTAAGAACAGGAACTCCAGGGGACAGCTGCTTTAGCATTAGGTCAAATACATTTCCTGTTGATTTGATTAGTTGTCTTCAAAGCAATGTATTTATGAGAGGAAGGAACTTTTGCAGGCATGCATTTGCTCAGGCAGCCAACCTCCTCCAGTCACACACAGACACACACACACTTTCTCCCCATCCACCCACAAAGTGTCAGTCATATTTAGAATTTGCACAAATGCACACCCTCCCTCATACATCACAATGCACACCCTCTCAGCCACCTACACACCTCTTCCACAAAATCACACCTGCTCACATCATACCCCCGGGAACACATTCCTGTACTGTGCAGAGAGAGAGAGGGAGGGAGGGAGGGAGGGAGGGAGGGAGGGAGGGAGAGAGAGAGAGAGAGAGAGAGAGAGAGAGAGAGAGAGAGAGAGAGAGAGAGAGAGAGAGAGGGCGAGAGAGAGAGAGAGAGAGAGAGAGAGAGAGAGAGAGAGAGAGAGAGAGAGAGAGAGAGAGAGAGAGAGAGAAGGGAGATAGGAAGGACAAGTGGGTTGTAAGAGCTCAACAACAAAGCACCCTCCATAGGAGTGGAAAGGTTTCCCTCCCATTCCTGTTAGGAAGACTTAGGTGGAGTTTCTAGGGGAGTGAAACAGGATGTCGTCTGGGGCTCCTCTTCCCAGGCTGCTTGGGCTGACAGTGATGTGCCTCAGGTATGGGATGGACTAGGACATTTGTAAAGGCTGTAAGTGGAAAATGCAAAGGCACCCATGGCATTTTGATGGATGGCAAAGGATGGCCCTTGGGCTAGGACTCCTTCAGCCTGGAGAATGGCCAGGGAGGGAATGAAGGAAGTAAAGTGGAAGCTGAATTTGGGCTCTGGGTTCAACAGCTTCCAGGATTCTTTCCAGTGCCCGCTGGAATCGCAAGTCTCCTCTTCACGGGAAATTGGAAGTTCCTTCCAGAGAACAGAGCCGACTAGTGTGAGGGGTAGGGGCAGGAAGTGCCGATGCTGGGGCTTGAACTGAGGGTCTAGGAGCTGTCCTTTAGCTTTTGCATCACTGCTGGCACTCCACTACTTCAGCCATAGCTCTCCTTCCGGCTTCGGGTTTTACACCATTGACTTTCCTGCCCAGGCTGGCTTCAAGTGGGATCCTTGGGTCTCAGCCTCCTGAGGAGCTGGGATTCGAGGCGTGATCCACTGGTAGGGTCGTTTCAGCCTCTACCCTCAGCCCCAGGAGCTGTGGCTTTCCTTCTTCAAAGGGTCCTGAAACACGGCCGCCGGGCCGCGCCGCCTGGGGGCGCCCCCATCTGAGGCTGCCGCCGGCCCGCCGTGGCCACTGGGGTGGTGAACAAGCCAGCACCGCCGCGGCCGCCGCTGGGGAGGGAGCATCCCGACAGAGGCAGTAAGGCGGCCGCGCCGGGAGTCCGCGCGCCCAGGACCCCCGCCGGGGGAGGGGGCCGCCGAGTGGGACCCGGAGCCGGAACGCCCGGCGGGCGTGGTTTGGTAGCAGCTCCGCCTCCCCGGGTTTGGTCCGTGGGCTTGGCCACCCCCAGGGAGCGCTAGCTGCGGCCAGGACTGAGGCCGGGCGTTCGTTCCTTCACTCGTTCTGCAGGCATCTGTTGGCTTCCTCGTGGAGGGCCTCCTCCCGTGTGCGGGGTGCCCTGGGGTTGAGTGCAACGCAGCCACCTCACACTGGGTCCTGGAGACACGGGCGGGGGCGCGGGGGAGACGCAGGGAAAGCAGGTGCGAGGGTGGCGGCCCCGGGGACCTGTATCGGGGAGCCCCTGGCGATACCAAGAGGGCAGCCGAACGCGAACGTGGGACTCGGGGAGAGAGGCAGCCGGAAGCGGCCCGGGTGCCCCCTCCCGCGGGGCGTGCAGGTCCCGGGGCGCGGGCCGGGGTCCGGGCGTGGCGGGGTTTCCCGCGAGGCTGGGGAGGCTTGGGGGCCGCAGGGGCGTGGCCGGGGTGCCCATCCCGGGACGGCGCGGGGGGCGCGGGGCGGCGGCCCGAGCGGGACTCGGCCTCCGGGCCCGGGGGGCGGGGTGGCCGGGAGGAGGCGGCGGCGGCTCGCGGAGAACATGAATCAGCGGCGGCGGCGGCGGCGGCGGCGGCGACGGCCGTGGAAGGAGCGCGGTGGCCCTGCGTCGGCCCCGAGGACCCGGGGCTGCCGAGGCCGCCACCGGCCGCCCCTCACCGCGGACGCGGGTCCCGCAGGCCCCGGGCGGGCGCCGCCCCCCGGGCCGGCCCCCGCCCCTGCCCTGCGTCTCCTCCCCTCCCGCCCCTCCTCCTCGTCCCTCCTCCCGGCGCTCGCTCGCGGGCCGGGCCCGGCATGGTGCGGCGTCGCCGCCGATGGCGCTGAGGCGGAGCATGGGGCGGCCGGGGCTCCCGCCGCTGCCGCCGCCGCCGCTGCCGCTGCCGCTGCTGCTGGCGGGGCTGGCCTCGCTGCTGCTCCCGGAGTCCGCGGCCGCAGGTACGGGCCGGCCCGGGGGGCGGCGGGGCGTGGGGGCGCTGCGGAGGGGCGCGGCCAGGGTCGGAGCCCGGGGACGGCGGCCGGGTGAGACCCAGGCCTGCGCGCGCCGGAGATCGGGGCCGGGGACCCGGGCCCCAGGCCGGAGCCCCCGCCCCCAACTTTGTGGCGCCCGGAGCTCCTCCGGAGGGGCGGCGGGAAGGGGAGTGGGGAAGCTTGGGGGGTGTTGAGACGGGATTTTCCCGCCTCGAGCTCCCTGGCCGTGTGTTCCCTCCTCCCCGGTCCTGAGGACCCGAGGCTGCCCTGCCGCACACGGGAGGTGCCCGCTGCGAGAGCGCAGCGTCCGCGCGCCCGGGGGCTCCCTCCGAGCCTTCAGGGCGCTCAGCCACGGGTCCACCTGGGCGTCCCCTCCGACTCCCGGGTGGGGATTCTCCGTGGCCGCGGAGGCTTTTAGGGTGGCGGGAGAGCTTCGTGCCGCACCCCGTTCCCCAAGTTTCCTCGCACCCGTCTGGGACCGCTGGTGCACACGGCGTGGGAAGCTGCCCCCCCGGGTCCTGTGACTCGCCTGAAGGAGTGAAGGGAGTAGGGTACAGACGCGGGGCAGGGCAGCGGCCACCCAGCTGGCATCCTATCTTGAGAAGGTTTCCTGCCATGCCCGTCCTGGGGAGGGGAGGGGAAAGGGTGTACGTCGCTGATGCTCAGAGAGCCCCCTGGAATTGGCCTAGAGTTACACAGCAAAGGGCAGGAAGAGCCCTGACTTGATTTCGTCAGTGCCAGTAGTTCACCTGCCAATCTGCATAAAAACATGTCGGGAGGATAGAGAAGAAGTGAAGGTTCCAGTGGCTTAGGGTTGGTTCTTCAGCTCCTTCTTGGGACCCCACCCCTCCCCTCGGCCTCCCACCTTCCTAGCACCCTCCCCTGCACACACTCAGGTATTAATAGAGCAAGCGGCTGTCAGGAAGGCTGCCATGTGTTTGATCTGACGTGGTTTTGTAGCCATATGTTCTCTACTTGAGGGGAGCACCCCCTCCTTCCCTTCCTCAGCCTTCCTCATTCTGCAGGGTGGGGTGCGGGCAGCCGTTCAGGGCCCGGACTGACACCTTGGGTGGAGAGGTGGCAGCCTGTTGAACTGGTTGGGTGTCACGTTCATTTCTCCGGGCAGTGCTTACATGGGAGGTGACAGCTCCCCACTGCTTCAGTTTGTCACTGCTGTCCTTTTGGTAGCTGTGTCCTAGGGAGCTTCGAGAAGTGGTCCTTAGCGCTAAGAGAAACATGGCAGTGGTAGGGATGGCAGCTGGATTGCTTGTCATGCCCTTGCTCCAGCCCAGGTTCAAGCTGTCCAGCCTCTGCTTCCTTCTTGGTGAAGAATGAGCCCCTGTCACGGAAGCTGCGTCCTGAGAGAGAAGGGTCCACCTCAAACAGGCTGACACAGTCTCCTTCCACCCCTCAGGCCTGAAGCTCATGGGAGCCCCAGTGAAGATGACAGTGTCCCAGGGACAGCCAGTGAAGCTCAACTGCAGCGTAGAGGGGCTGGAGGAGCCTGACATCCACTGGATGAAGGACGGGGCTGTGGTTCACAATGGGAACCAGGTGTACATCTCAGTCAGCGAGCAGCACTGGATTGGCTTCCTCAGGTGCAGGACTGTCGACAGAGGTGTGGGAGGCCAGCCTGGGGCTGTTGCTATGTCAGATGTGTAGGGTTTGAAAATTTGGCAACCTGTGGAATCTTCCAGAAGCAGGGCAGAATGAACCCACCAAATCTACCTAGCAGATCTTCCCCTCTTGACCCCGGCAAACAAGCCTGGTGTCTGTTTCCACAGCCTGAAGTCAGTAGAGCGCTCGGATGCAGGCCGGTACTGGTGCCAAGTGGAGGATGAGGGAGAAACCGAGATCTCCCAGCCAGTGTGGCTCACGGTAGAAGGTGAGGAGGCACGGAGCCACAGAGCCACATGTGTGTGTTGGCCTGGGGCAGATGCTGCTGCCAGCCACCATACCTCTGAAGAGTGGAGAACGCAGTGGAAGCTGGGCTGCCCTAGGCCCACCTAGACATCAGAAACCCCCACCTGCTAGATTCTGGATACCTGAGAACCAAAAGGGCCACAAGGACCCACAACCTACAGAGTGCACGCACTGTTATCTGAGCTGCTTGCTTCAAGTACTCATCCGGGGCTGGACCCTGTCCTACCAAGTGGCCCAACCAGCAGGGGGAAGGGGGAGGGGTAGGGGGAGGGAGTGCAGCTCTGCAGCTGCAGGAGCTCAGAGCTGCTCAGCCCTGGAAAACAAAGTGACTAAGAAAGTAACAAAGGCCCTGAACAAGAGCCGAGATCTGCCAGCAGAACTCTGGAAAGTGCCCACCCACTCCCCCTGCCTGGAGGCCCCTCCTCCAGCTCTCCCCTCACCCCGGCCTCTTACTGTGAGAAAGGCTGTCGGAGCAGGTCTGGGAGGGAAGTGTGGGGGCCTGCAGCCTCACGTAAGGGGGCAGCAGAAAAGCTATACCCAAGGAAACGGTTGAATAGAAACACCCCTGCTCCCCAAGTAGGACACGTGTTTTCCAGTTTGCCGCACCATTAAGTAGCCTGTGGGGATCTTTTGCGTAGATTACTTCAAGTGGGAAGCAAGCTTGTCATCTGGGCGGTGGGATGCTAAGAGGTGGTAATCCTTACTCCCACTCCTTTCTCTTCCTAGGTGTGCCATTTTTCACTGTGGAGCCAAAAGATCTGGCAGTTCCACCTAATACCCCTTTCCAGCTGTCTTGTGAGGCTGTGGGTCCCCCTGAACCTGTCACCATTATCTGGTGGAGAGGACACACAAAGGTTGGGGGACCTGCTCCCTCTCCCTCTGTTTTAAATGTGACAGGTATGCAGCCCTTGGAGTTATCTTTGAACGGGGAATACACCGGGTTCTTGCCTATGGTGAGCCTGACAGAGTTAGGATCTGAGTTTGCTGTTGGGTGTCCAGAATAAACCCTGATGCCTGGATGCGTGAGCTGTGCCATTGCAAAGCTTATTATCCAGGTGTGCTAGGCTGGCGGGGAGGGTTGATTACTGGCCATCCTGCTGTGAATACTTAAAAAGGGTGCCCCGGGCCTCCTTGCCTCCTTCACAGCGGTCTAGACGATGCACAGATGGCCCTGGGAAAGGAATTGTGTGAGACCAGGGGCACCCATCATCCTCTCCCCTCCCAGGGGGAAGGAGCTAGAAATCAGCCCACACAGAGCTAGGGAGGAGTGTCTGCCAGACAGGGAAAAGACAAGACTCTCAGGCTGCACATAGGAAAATGGAGGGTGAGGGCAAAGGGGAGAGGCAGGGTAGCACAAAGATGCTACCTTGTGGCCCTTTCCAGAAATCTCCAGATGTTTTCCTTAGTAACTGTCTATACTTCCACAGTTAAACCCAAAGCACCCACGCCTGCAGACCCTCCTGAGCTCTCAAATTCTCGGTACTTCCATCACAAACTGAGAAGGGAGGGGCTCTGACCCACCCAGTCCCCTACCAGTTTGACCTGCTGGAGCAAGGGCTGTCCTCTGGGAGAAGAGGCTGGTTCAGCCGCTCGCTCTCCTCCGGATGTGCGTGGTCAGGACCCTCAGGCAGCCTGCTCTATAATAGGCACTCAAGAAACTCCTACTGCACACACCACACTGTGCTGGGCACCAGGGGGGCTGAGGGAACACAAAGGAGAGAGAAGCCACCTTTCCAGTTCTAAAGCACTGAGAATAATTGGGGGTGGGGGGTAAGACACACATAAGGAGAGAACTACTGCGAGGCAAAGAATCTGCAAATACAACAATAACTGGGTACAGAACAAACAAAAAAGCTCTGGTGTGCATGATAAAGGAGTGACCAGGAAAGGGAGGCAGCTCTGTGCCATCTGTGGGAGATGGCAGTGAGGTGGGAGGTGCCATGTAACATTTCTCCAGGGCTTACTGTGTGCACTACTCTTTACGTAACTTACCTGACGCTCCAAATTCTCCCATTGGAGAGATGAGAAAACAGGTGCCTCAAGTAAGCTCATTAGATTCCAAAGTCCTTATTCCAATCCACTGCACTCCACTATCCAGCCCTTTCCTTTGATTGGAGATATTTTGTACATCTGAACCTGAGTGCCCTCCCTCCTCAAGCCCACCCAGGTGGGACTTGTGCTTGAGGGACTGATTGAGGTTTTCTGGCCCCAGGGGTGACCCAGAGTGCGGAGTTTTCCTGCGAAGCCCACAACATAAAAGGGCTTGCCACTTCTCGCTCAGCCATTGTTCGACTTCAAGGTAGGACTGAGGGGGGGGGGCCCACTAAGGCAAGGGCTTTCTCAGCTAGCCATCTAATTAGTAAAGTTATGGGTGCAACAGCTTCCCCCAAGCATGCCTGGATTGCTGAGTGAGGGGTAGTTGGCACAGCTCCCATTCCTAGTGAGAACACCTGAGAGCCTGCCGTGGCTAAGATAAGAATAGAATCCTGACGTCACAGCAGATTTCCCATCACGAAGCAGAGTCCTTGGGGGTGGGGAGGAGAAGGAGCCAGCAGGAGATGGTCAAGGCTCCCACTCAACCTTGTTTCTGCCACTCGTGTGGGGGCTGGGGAAGCAGTCTGGCCGATAATAGAAGAGACCCAAATGGCTGATGCACTGAGGGAGGGTGGGAGACGGGAGAAGCCTGTCTGAGGCTGCAGGGGCAGCGGTCTCTTTCTCCTTTTGTCTTTTCCAAGGCTCCAGAGACACCCCCACATGCCATCTTATCTTATTCTTTGGCCTGAGTTCCTTATTCAAAGAGAGGCAGTCTCTTCTCAGCACAGACACTCTCCCAGATCCGAGCAGTTGTGCCCTGCTGGTTTCTGGCTTGTGCACCACTGTGTCATCTTTAGGTTAGGGTACTCCAGACTCCCACACCCCCTGCCCAGACACAAGTCTGACTCCACAGCCTGGGTGTTCCATCCTCTAATCTTCTCTGGTCCACCAACCACACGGATAGGTGTGCCATGACAACTTGAGCCAGGCTTCCTGCTCCCTCTTCTACACTCTCATTGACTCTGTGTCTCTGTCCACAGCCCCCCCTGCGGCTCCCTTCAACATCACCGTGACAAAGCTCTCCAGCAGCAATGCCAGTGTGGCCTGGATACCAGGTGCTGATGGCCGGGCCCTGCTCCAGTCCTGTACAGTGCAGGTAGGCTGGCTGGGAGGAGCCCTGCAGGCTCTCCGGGACTTCACACTTTATTCTGGCTGCCCAGTCTTGGCACCTTTTTTTTTTTTTTTGGTCAGTTGTGGTACTTGAACTCTGGGCACTGTCCCTGAGCTCTTCAGCCCAAGGCTCCCATTCTATCACTTGAGCCACAGCACCACTTCTGGCTTCCAGTCTTCTGGTGGTTAACTGGAGATAAGAGTCTCATGGACTTTAGTGCCCTGGCTGACTTTGAATGGTGAGCCTCAGATCTCAGCCTCCCGAGTAGCTAGGATGACAGGCGTGAGCCACTGGCACCTGACAGCCCTGGCACTTTGTAACTGTGGTACCACATTCTTGAATATTGCTTTTTGGCAGGAAGATCCTGTGGCATGCTCTGGTAATTAAGACTGCAGACTTGCTCAAGCCCGGAAAGCAAATCACTGGAGCAGATGAGGGTGGGGAGTACCAAAAATGTTTTCCTTCCTTCCTTCCTTCCTTCCTTCCTTCCTTCCTTCCTTCCTTCCTTCCTTCCTTCCTCCTTTCCTTCCCTCTCTTCCTCCTTCTCTCCCTCCCTTATTCCTTTTTTTTTTTTTGGCCAGTCCTGGGCTTGAGCTCAGGGCTTGAGCATTGTCTTTGGACTTTCTCAAAGTTAGAGCTCTACCACTTGAGCCTCAGCACTGCTTCTGGCTTTTTGCTATGTATGTGGTACCGAGGAATCGGACCTGGGTCTTCGTGCATGCTAGGCAAGCACTCTACCACTAGGCCAAACTCCCAGCCCCTGTTTCTGGCTTTTTTCTATGTATGTGGTACCAAGGAATTGAACCTGGGTCTTTGTGCATGCTAGGCAAGCATTTTACTACTAGGCCAAGCTCCCGGCCCCTCCTTCTTTTTTTTTTTTTGCCAGTCCTGGAGCTTGATCTCAGGGTCTGGGCACTCTCCTCAGGCTTTCTCAAGACTATCACTTTACCACTTGAGCCATAGCACCACTTGTGGCTTTTTCTGTGTATGTAGTACCAAGAACCCAGGGCTTCATGCATGCTAGGCAAGCACTCTACCACTAGGCCATGCCCTGGACCCCAGGGCATGTGTTAGGCAAAAGCTTTAAGAAGCTGTTTAGACTTACTCCCTGGAAAAGTTTTGCTTACGTGGATGAAAACTTCTCTTACCTTTTGTTTTGATTAGTCTGGGGCATGAACTCAAGGCCTGGGCACTGTCCTTGGACACTTTTTGCTCAAGGCTAGGGCTCTGCCACTTGAGCCACAGCCCACTTCCAGCTTTTTCTGAGTATATAGTACTGAAGAATCAAACCCAGGGCTTCATACATGCTAAGGGAGCACTCTACCAGTAGGCTATGCTCCTGGCCTGTAAACTTTTGATTTATAAGAAAGTATTTGAAGATTGATGCTTAAATATACAGCCAGGGCTGGGAATGTGGCTTGATGTTCCAGGCCTTGCCTAGCATGCACGAAGCCCTGGGTTTTATCCCTTAGTACCACATACACAGAAAAAAAGCTGGAAGTGACACTGTGGTTCAAGTGGTCTACCACTTTCCATCCCTGCAGTGAATCGTGAAGGGCTTTGCTCGGAAGAGCAGGTCCTACAGGCCTAAGGAACAAGCTTCTGCAAAGGCATGGGGGTACAGGACCATACGTGTGCCATCTCCCATCACCTCGTCCTCTTACACCCTTGCCTCTTTGCTTTTCTGAAGGTAACACAGACCCCAGGAGACTGGGAAGTCCTGGCTGTTGTCGTCCCTGTGCCACCTTTTACCTGCCTGCTTCGGGACCTGGTGCCTGCCACCAACTACAGCCTCAGGGTGCGCTGTGCCAATGCCTTGGGACCGTCCCCCTATGCTGACTGGGTGCCCTTTCAGACAAAGGGCCTGGGTAAGAAGGTTGGGCAGGATGGGAGAAGAGAGAGGTGGGCTTGGCTGGAGTTGTGAATGCAGTTCATTGAGAGTGGCTAAGTGGGAAAATACAAGCTTTCTTCAGCCTCGGGTGAATGATTTACTGAGCTGATGAACATTTACTGAGCGACTCTGCGCACCTTCCTTGCCACTGTTGTTTGTAGTTCCTGTGAGTGGAACAGATGTGATGAGAACTGTTGTGGGTAGTCTAGAGCACCTCGTTGACAAGGTGCAAGTGAAGTATGGAGGAAAAAGAATGCCTGTGACAGCTAGGGGAAAACACAGGGCAGTGGCACAAGCACAAAGATGCTACGGCAGGAACTTGCCTTGTTCTGTGCCTTGTGCTGTGAGGGAAGTAAGACTGTAACCCAGGACTACCTGGGGGCAACATAGCAGAGCTGTGGGGCAGGGTGCCATCCTCGGACCCGGCACAGTGGGTGGGAGCTGTTGTTGTAGCTGAAAGCAAGCCTTTCCCTATCCTTTGTTCTCTGAGCTGCTCAGTGTCTGGCTGTTGGTCCAGTGTGGAATAGTGAGGCAGAGGAGTGAGGGACCGTAGCAACTTTGTCTCTTTGGGTACAGCCCCAGCCAGCGCTCCCCAGAACCTCCGTGCCATCCGCACAGACTCAGGCCTCATCCTGGAGTGGGAAGAAGTGGTCCCAGAGGGTCCATTTGAAGCTCCTCTGGGACCTTACCAGTTGTCCTGGGTCCAAGACAATGGAACCCAGGTAAGTACTCCTCCACTTGCTCTACTGCAGAGTTAGTTAGCCCAGGGCTAGAGAACCTGAAAAGTTGCAGAATGTCTCAGGGCTTCTTGGTCTCCCCCCCACCCTCTGGGAACTACTCCTTCTTGCCCCTAGGCAAGCAAGCCCCTCTCCTTACTGGGTCCTGTAGGGATTGTGTTGGGATTGCTTGGGGGTCACTTTGCACGTGCTTATAAGAACATATTCTCCTCCCCTCAGCCACTGAGGAAGGGCACAGATAAGGCTTTGTCCCCAGTCCAATTCCTTCCCATCCCCCACCAGCCCGAGCCTTGTTTGTGTTCTGGATTGGCCCCAGCCCCACAGCCCAGAGCAGGAATGTGATTAACTCCCTGAAGGTTGTGTTCCCACAGCCCTACACTCACAGTTCCCCAGACTCCCCGCGCTCCTGGCTCAGCCTTGTTATGTCCTCCCAGAACCAGCTGGAGGCCTTGTCCTCAGGCTCAGCGTGGGGTGGGTATTTCCTGGCCTCAGGGTGAGCTGACAGTGGAGGGGACCATGGCCAATCTCACAGACTGGGATCCCCAAAAGGACTTGATTGTTCGTGTTTGCGTCTCCAATGAAGTCGGCTGTGGGCCCTGGAGTCAGCCGTTGATGGTGTCATCCCACGATCATGCAGGTGAGGAAGGTGGGGCTAAGGAATCAGCTTTTAAAGCCAGGAAGAGGGCTGGAACGTGGTTTAGTGATAGGCTGCTGGCCTAGCATGCACAAAGCCCTGGGTTTGATTTCTTAGTGCCACATCCACAGAAAAAGCTGGAAGTGGTGTTGTGACTCAAGTGGTATCAGAGTGCTAGCCTTGAGCTGAAGTGCTCAGGGACAGCACCCTGGCCCAAAGTTCAAGTCCCCATGAACAACCCCCACCCCCACCCCCCCAAAAAGAAGAAGAAGAAGAAGCAGCAGCTCAGGAATAATAGTGCCCAGGCCCGGAATTCAAGCTCCAGGACTGGGAGCTGAAATAAGAGCAGGAGGAGGCAGGTGGTTGCCTGTTCTCTTAGTAGGCCCCAAACTTACTTAAAGTCAACCAGTTGAGACCAGGGTTGATGTTTATGTCTTATCCCCTCTTCTCACCTCCCACCTGGCTCAGAAGTTCCTGGTTACACAGCCTGCAGGGCCTGTAACAGTATAAGAACTGTTGAATCTACTGCTGCAGCCTTGTTCACTGGGGTGCTTACTGATTTAGGAAGTCAGGCCAGGCCAGTCAGCCATCCTGGGACAGTTTTTCGGTTCTTTGGTTTTTTAATTTCGATGGTAATAAAGTTTGAACTCAGGGCCTTGCGTGTACCTCACAGGTGTTCTGCCACTTGGGCTCTACCTTCAGCTCCTTTTTTTTTTTTTTTTTTTTTGGTCAGTTGTGAGACTTGCACTCTGGGTCTGGGCGCTGTCCCTGAGCTGTTCAGCTCCAGGCTACCATCGTCCCCCTTGAGCCACAGTGCCACTTCCAGTTTTCTGGTGGTCAATTGGAGATCAGAGTCTCACAGACTTTTTAGTACCCGGCTGGTTTTGAGCCGTGATCCTCAGATCTCAGCCTCCTGAGTAGCCAGGATGACCGGTGTGAGCACCGCCCGGGGCACCATGTCCAGCTCGTTCTGCTTTCAGAATTACCTTCAGACAGGGCTTCACATTTGTGTCCAGGCTTGCGTGGCTTGCCCTCCTCCTCCCTATTCCTCCCACACTGTTGGAATGACAGGCATGTGCTAGCATCCTAAGCTTTCAATTAAGATGTAGGCCTTCTGACTGTTTTGTCTGGGCTGGCTTTGAACATTGATCCTCCCAATCACCACCAACTGAGTAGCTGGAATGACAGACGTGTGTCACTCCTGGCCCCTGATCCTGGGAAAGTTGTGTCGGCCCGGTTCGTGCCACCGCTCCTCCCTCCCACAGGGCAGCAGGGCCCTCCTCACAGCCGCACCTCCTGGGTGCCCGTGGTGCTGGGTGTGCTCACAGCCCTGGTGACTGCTGCCGCACTGGCCCTCATCCTCCTTCGGAAGAGGCGGAAGGAGACACGGTTTGGGTAAGGGGGTGGAGCCATGGAGGGAGAGGCAAGGACAAACCAACACTTGAAACTGATCCCGAGTCTTGGGTTTTCCTTCAGACAAGCCTTTGACAGTGTCATGGCCCGTGGAGAGCCAGCCGTTCATTTCCGAGCAGCCCGGTCTTTCAATCGAGAAAGGCCTGAACGAATTGAAGCCACACGTGAGTGGTGGGAGACTCATGAGGGGAAATGTGGGCTACTTCCTTCCTCACCTGCATTCTTTTTTTTTTTTTTTTGGCCAGTCCTGGGCTTGAGCTCAGGGCCTGAGCACTGTCCGTGGACTTTCTCAAGGCTAGAGCTGTACCACTTGAGCCTCAGCACCACTTCCAGCTTTTTCTATATATGTGGTACCGAGGAATCGAACCTGGGTCTTCGTGCATGCTAGGCAAGCACTTTAACCACTAGGCCAAACTCCTGGCCCTCACCTGCATTCTTTTACCAACTCCTTAATTTGGTCCATGTCTGAATCATGATGAGTGTGAGGTTCAAAGTCGTGAAAAATGCACACAGGCCTGCCTCAGGAGGACGTACCATCTGCATCGTGTGCCAGCCAAGGTTCCTCAGTGGATCAGAGAGGCAGGGGGAGAGGTTTGAATCTTGGATCAAGGGGCAGGCCTAGGTGTTGGAGGCATGGGTCAGTGGTTAGAGCGCTAGCCATTGAGCTACAGTGTTAGGTACTGAGTTGGGATGCCAATCTTGGCTGACCCCCTTTCTCACCTCCTCCCTGCAGTGGATAGCCTGGGCATCAGTGATGAACTGAAGGACAAGCTGGAGGACGTGCTCATCCCAGAGCAGCAGTTCACCCTGGGCCGGATGTTGGGCAAAGGTGTGTTGGCGGTACAGGGCTGGCGTGAGCTTGACCTTCCAGGCTGACTCTGGTTGTTCCTGGATCACCTCCCATAAACAAGATATGATTGCGTTGTAGACTTATGAGTTTGGAGGTTTAGGGGGTTTAGGGGACGAATGGTGGCTAAGGATAGAGACTGTTGAGTAGCCACTCCCAGCATGATCTGCTTTGGCCTCCTCCAGTGTCCCTGGAGGCTGATGGCTTTAGCTTGTCGTAGAGGAAAAGGAGTAGGGAGCTGCAGGCCCACGAGACCCTTTCCCACTGTCTCCATCCTAGGAGAGTTTGGGTCTGTGCGGGAGGCCCAGCTGAAGCAGGAAGATGGCTCCTTTGTGAAAGTGGCTGTGAAGATGCTGAAAGGTAAGTGGAGAATAGAGGTTGCGGAGTGAGAGTAAGGGGTGACTAATCCTTGGCGTGGGCTCTGCCTTCACTCGATTTGCAAGGTGAACCAAGTGCCAGTGGCTCACATCTGCAATCCTAGCTACCCAGGACGCTGAGATCTGAGGATTAGGTTTCAAAGCCAGTCCAAGCATGGAAGTCCCTGAGACTCATATCTTCAGTGAACCACCAGAAAGCCAGAAGAGGTGCTGTGGCTCAAAGTGGTAGAGTGCTAGGCCGGGAACAGTGGCTCACACTTATAATCCTAGCTACTCAGGAGGTTAAGATTTGAGGTTCAAGGTTCAAAGCTAGCCCAAGCACAAAAAGGAGGACTGAGACTCTTATCTCCAGTTAGCTTCTAGAAAAAGGGAAGTGGGACTCAGCTCTAGGGTAGGGCAATAGCCTTGAGCTGAAGAGCTCAGGGACAATGCCCAGGCCCAGGGGTTTAGTGCTAGCCTTGAGCTGAAGAGCTCAGGGACAGTGCGCAGACCCAGAGTTCAAGTCCCATGACTGGAAAAATAAATAAATAAAAGATTTGCAAGTAGGCACTAGTAGACACTAATAGGGATGTTGTCTAAACCACATAAATAATTCAGAAGCATAAACCCACACAAAGATTTGTGCCCCAGCATTGCTTTCTGACGTCAGCAGTCACTGTCCTGTCCTCTGAGTTCTTTCTTGGACTGATTACGGTTTGGGTTGTTGGAGCTGCATGCCAGTAGAGAGTTCGTTGGATAGTGCTATTCTGTGGCCAATTCTCCTGCTTGTAGCTGAACTGTTTTCCTGCTCCCCTGTGAAGCTCAGAACTTGTGTGCATGTATGTGAGATAGAGATAGAGAGATGAACTTGGATCTGGAGCCACACCCAGTCCAAACCTCAGGACATTTAAAGGAAAAGACTTTGGACTTTGGAGTCTCTGTCAGAGCTGAGGACACATCTCATTTCGCTCCCTTCCCCCATCTGTTACTTCCAGCTGACATCATTGCCTCCAGCGACATTGAAGAGTTCCTCAGGGAAGCAGCTTGCATGAAGGAGTTTGACCATCCACACGTGGCCAAGCTTGTTGGTGAGCCCATTGTGGGGGAGGCAGATATAGAAGAGAGCTAAACATATGTTCCACCAACAAGAGAGGGAAGCCTGCAGGAGAACAGTTTGCATTTACATGGTAAGGAAGCTGGTGGCCAGGTAGCAGGCAGAGTGCTGGCAAATGTCTTACCCTGCTCCAGGTAAGGTACTGTGTGCCAAGACTGTTTCAAAGGTCTGTACATGAAGCCTACCCTTGTGGGCCGACGACAAGACGGGCTGATGCTCTGGGACCTTGTAGCAGTAACCCCAGCCTTTCCTGGTCGTCCTCACACCAGCGCAGAACCCATAAGAAAAGAAATAGCACAAACCGGGATGTAGGAAGGACCCGGCAGGTGGGGACCAGTGGGTGAGCCCCTGAGCTGTTTTTCACCCTCGTGTGTCCCTAGGGTGAGCCCCCGGAGCAGGGGAAAGGTCAGCTATCCCCCATGGTCACCCTACCCCTCAGGCCGATTCTCTCTGTCCCCAGGGGTGAGCCTCCGGAGCAGGGCTAAAGGTCGACTCCCTATCCCCATGGTCATCCTGCCCTTCATGAAGCATGGGGACCTGCATGCCTTCCTTCTTGCCTCTCGGATTGGGGAGAACCCTTTCGTAAGTACCTGAGGTGGGAGTGGAGATCAAGGCCTGGAGAGGAACGAGGCCTTGAAGGGTTGGGTCTGTGGAGCTGGTGGGGAGAGGGAGGACTCGGAGTTTGCCTTCATCTACCATAGCTTCCTGTTCCCTCCACAAGAAGCCTGCTGGGAATTTTAGGGCAGGCTGTGGTTTCTTGGAAGACGGACATGTAGAGCTTCCGGCTACGGTCTTGGCTCTTGGGTTCTTCCTCAGACTTGCCAAATGTCCTAGCCTCCGTCTTCTCCTCCTTTCAATGATTTTGGGGACAGTCTTTAGGCTTTCTGGTCAGGAAACTCCATTTGTCCTACCCTAGTTGGGTGGGCAGGACGCGCCCGACCTTGCCTTGTCTGCCTACTAGAACCTGCCCCTTCAGACCCTGATCCGGTTCATGGTGGACATTGCCTGCGGCATGGAGTACCTGAGCTCCCGGAACTTCATCCACCGAGACCTGGCTGCCCGGAACTGCATGTAGGCATTCTGGAGGGCTCAGGCTGGTAGGCACCAGCCTGATCACCCTTGGTCAGCTCCGCTGTGGGGACAGCCTGCTAGCTCTGCATGGGGACAACCTGGGGGCAAAAATAGCCTGGCTTTAGTGAGGCTGTGAGCACCGGGAAAGGGTGACTGTGCCCTCCAACACCTTTTTCAGGCTGGCCGAGGACATGACAGTGTGTGTGGCCGACTTTGGACTCTCCCGGAAAATCTACAGCGGGGACTACTATCGTCAGGGCTGTGCCTCCAAGCTGCCTGTCAAGTGGCTGGCCCTGGAGAGCCTGGCTGACAACCTGTACACTGTGCACAGCGATGTGGTGAGACACTTGGGGGTAACGCAGACAGTGTGGACTCCTGTGTGGGTGGACCCAGGGGACCCTCAAGAGCTGTCCAGATCGGCTCTCTCTGTCTAGTTATGAGGCCCCACACCCTAATGTGTGCTTACCCCAGAGCTATGACTCTGCTTGGCTCAGGAAACCTGATGACACCCTGTCCCTCAATTTTGTACCAGTGGGCCTTTGGAGTGACCATGTGGGAGATCATGACTCGTGGGCAGACGCCATATGCTGGCATTGAAAATGCTGAGATTTACAACTACCTCATTGGCGGGAACCGCCTGAAGCAGCCTCCAGAGTGCATGGAGGACGTGTGAGTACCCTGGGCAGGGGATGGAAATGGAATCAGGACCTGGACTTTTGGTAAATGGCTGCCACCACAGGGCCAGGGGCAGCTCATAACCTCAAGTGTACGTGTGTGTGTGTGTGTGTGTGCGTGTGTGTGTGTGCGTGTGTGTATGTGTGCGCGCGCACGTGTGTGTGTGTGTGCGCATGTGTGGATGTGCATGTATGTGTGTGTGTGTGTGTACACGCGTATGTGGGCGAGCGCATGCGGGTATTAAGGCTTGAACTTAGGGTCTTACACTCTGGTTTCACATTTTTACTTAAGGTGGATACTCTACCGTGTTAGCCACATTTCCTTTTCTAGCTGTTTGCTGGGTACTTGGAAATAAGAGTCTCACAGATTTTTCTGCCTGGGCTGACTTGAAATCACCGTTTTCAAATCTCAGCCATTCGGTAGCTGGGATTATAGATGTGAGCCATCATTGCCCAGCTTGCTTGCTTTTTTTTTTTTTTTCTTTTTTTTTAAGAAATGTTTTTGTTGGCCGGGAGTTTGGCCTAGTGGTTAAAGTGCTTGCCTAGCATGCACAAAGACCCGGGTTCAATTCCTTGGTACCACATACATACAAAAAAGCTGGAAGTGGTGCTGAGGCTCAAGTGGTAGAGCTCTAACCTTGAGAAAGTCCAAGGACAGTGCTCAGGCCCTGAGCTCAAGCCCAGGACTGGCAAAAAAAAAAAAAAAAAAAAAAGAAAGAAATGTTTTTGTAGCTAGAGAGAAAGGTAACTCGCTCCCTCTTTATCTGCCATGTCACTTTATTTTCTCCGCTTCTAGGGGAGATCTGGGAAACCAAGGGTAGAAGGCACAGAGTTGACTGGCACTGGAGGTTCTCCTCACTCCTGCCACCTCCTTGGGGCCCTGCCAGTCTAAGAAATCCTTTCTGGTCTGGTGGCATCCTCCTTAGATAAGACTGCACAGGCCTGGGAAAGACTGGGCTGCTCCATGCTCTCCTTGCGTGGCACTGAGCCAGGTTCCTTTCTTGGCCTTGGCCTTCTCTTGAGGGAGTAGAAGGTAGAGGGAACCCAAGATGCTAGGAAGAAGGAAACTGCCTCCTTCTTGCAAGCCCAAGGCCGTGGGAACAGGCCTAACTCCACTGTGAGCAAACCTCTGTTACAAGGTAATATTAGTGCTTCTGCTAGTAGTTGGACACTTTGGATATTTTATACAATCTTTCTCCAACGCCATAAGGAAAAGGCTTATTTCCCCACCCCTTTTGTAGATGAGGAAATAGGATTAAAAAGGTTAAGTCACATAGCCAAAGTTACACAGCTACTAAGTGAGTAAGCTGGTGTTGGAACCTAGATCCCTCTGGTTTTATAAGAATATGTGCCTTCAACCGTGAAATCAAGTGTTACTGGTCTGTTCTAGTCTTACTCCCTGACTCGGTCCAAGCTTCTGGGTCCCCAAAGAAGCTTTGCTAGAACTTGTGGGAAGGAGTGCACAGTAATCCAGGGGATTTAGTTTCCTTAGTTGCTATAGGATTGTCAAGACCAGGCCAGGCAGAGGAAGGCTGATTCTGCACGTGGCATCCTTCTCTAGGGCATAGGATTGGCAGTGCTGGCTGCAGGCTGTGGGTACTTTATCTGTACCAGAGTGGAGTTCAAGTACAGGAACCAGCTCTGTCCCCCGGGAAACTTCTACCTCCCAGAAGCTTCTGCCCTTACCTGAAGCTGTAGTGGAAGTGGAGACAAACCCTGGCCTCTGATCTGGAGTGGGTGTTGTCAGTAAAGGGTTGATGGACACTCGTCTCCACCAGGAATCCTGATGGACAGGTGCCAGCTGGCTCTGCAGAGCTCGGAGAATGTGTTCCTGTCTGGTCATGTACCCATGGCTTTGGATCATTCCCGCAGTCCGCCGGGGTCGGGCATGATTCGTCACATTGCTGGGGCCCTGTCGTTAGAGCTGGTACATGAGACGCTGCTTGGGATTTTCGTTGTGGGCGTCTGTAAGAGTCAGGCACGTGCTCTGATCACACTTGGTCTTAGACCCTTTCCACTTAGATTTTGGAGAGTTTTGGGTTTTTTGGTTTTCTCACCAGAGTCATTCCTTGGAACCAGTGATAGGCTCTGCAGAGTCTGTAAAACTCCTAAAATAGTATGCCCAGAAGTATTCCTGCCAGGGAAGCAGGGCTGGAAGCATGTCTCAGTCTCGGAGGTAGCTGCAGACGGTGAGGATTTCAAAGTACCTGAGGGGGTGCTGCCTCACGTGGACTAGGGACAAAATGTAGACAATGCTGAAATCTACCCCCGACTCCAAGTCTAGGTTGTTGCTCAATGGTAGAACATTTGCCCTAAATGTGGAAGACTGATGCATTGTAAGCCTCACCCACTGGAGTGTTAGGTGTTTTTTCTTCAGTCCCAGTGCCATATGATTTAAGGGGCCTCTGTGTCAGGACCACTGCCACTCCTCCCCCTTCTCTCTACCCCAGGTATGATCTCATGTACCAGTGCTGGAACGCTGACCCAAAGCTGCGCCCGAGCTTCACCTGCCTGCGAATGGAACTGGAGACCATCCTGGGCCACCTGTCTGTGCTCTCCACCAGCCAGGACCCTTTGTACATCAACATTGAGAGAGCAGAGCAGCTTGCCGAGGGAGGCAGCCCGGAGCTGCCCAGCCAGCCTGGCAGCGGGGCTGGAGAGGAAGATGGCAGTAATGTGGGGGCCGTGGGAGGTACCCCGAGTGACTGTCGGTACATCTTCAGCCCAGGAGAGCCACCGGAGCCCACTGCTCATGTGGAGCGGCAGCCAGAGAGCCCCCTCAGTGAGACCCAGAGGCTGCTGCTCCTACAGCAAGGGCTGCTGCCCCACAGTAGCTGTTAGCCGGAGACAAAGGCTCCCGGGCTGTGTGCCTCTGCTTCTGCTGGCCGCTGTGCTGGCTGACTCGGCCCCAGCCGACCCCAGCCCAGGCAGCGAGGCGCGGAGGCTCCTGTGGTAGCCCTCCCAAGCTGTGCTGGCACCTGGACTGACCAAATCGCCCAATCCCAGTTCTTCCTGCAACCACTCTGGCCAGCCTGACATCCGTTCAGGCCTTGGCTTGGAGGAAGTGGGCCAGATCTGGTTGCCTGAACCCAGGCAGCTGGGAAGAGGGGTGCTGGTGGTTACGTCTCCATGGTTAGGATGGATATGACTTGCAGTGGGAGAGGGAAGGTCTAGCCCTGTGGGCACCTACCTTCTCCCTCTCCCCTATCTGCTGCTTCAGTGCAAGATGCACTGAGCCCCCTCCTGCCTGGGGGAGCTCAGCAGTGCCCACCATGCTTGGGTCCAGATTTTCTCCTCCGAGTCACAGAGATGCCCTTGTATTATTCCCCTTTAGGTGAGATTCAGTAAAGGGTTGGTGGTCAGGTCCCAGGCTCTGCGGCAGGAGATGGTGGGACCCCCAGGACTGAATCCTTGTCACCTCTCCGATTCCCCATCCTGTGTAGGCTGGGTGAGATGGTAGGAAGGGTGCTCCCCTGGTCTGGCCACCCCTTTCAGCATGCAGGGGTACCACAGGCTAGCAGAGACCATCTTGTAATAGCAGAGCACTAAGTCTGGCAACAGATAGGGGCCCTGAGGGGCTGGCCCCAGAACAAATGAGGCGGGAGGAGTTGGGGAGTCCCTCTCCAAGCCCTCCTACCGCCCCCCAGCATGCTTCCAAACCTCCGGACACCCAAGACTAACAGAGGCAGCTGTGAGAGCCCAGCAGGTCCGTGATGACTCTCGCCCCACCCTCCCCTCTCTAACCAGACTCAGAGAGTCCTAGAGTGAAAGCAGGCTTGATAGTTGGCATGGAAAGGGGGGAGTTCCTGAAGAGTGACCCCAGCCCTGGAACGCCTGGATAGGCCCTCGCTGTTGGGAACACTTCCAGGTTGTTTCAAAACAGAAAATAAAATTGAAGACTCAAGAACCAAGGTTTTGTCTTTTAAATGTTTATTTTATTTTTTTCTTACAGATTACAAAAATGAAGCATATCTGCATAGAGAAAAGTCTGGAAAGACATATGCCAAAATGTTAACAGCTGCTATCTTTATAAGACATGATGATGGGGACTTTTACCCCCTCTTTGCTAAGTTTTCAACATTAAGCGCAGTGCTTTTGTAATTAGATAAAACCTAGTGAGGGCTGGGAGTGGCTTAGTGATAGCGTGCTTGCCTCGCATGCATGGAGCCCTGGGTGTGATTCCTCAGTATCATTTAAACAGAAAAAGCTGGAACTGGTACTGTGGCTCAAGTGGTAGAGTGCTAACCTTGAGCAAAAGAAGCTCAGGGACAGTGCCCAGGCCGTGAGTTCAAGCCCCAGGACTGGAAGAAAAAAAAAATAACAGAAAACATAATGATCCTATCATACTAAAGATAATGCATAGTCTTTCTAGATAATTAGCAAGATGAAAAAAATTAAAAATGCCAATTACCTTTTATCCCAGTGCCCCTCCCCCACTCTACCAGTGATCACCACCCTGGACCTTTTGACCAAATTCTTTAACCAGACAGAGACTGTGTGCTGCCTCCCATCCTCTGTCCCACTTTGCCCCAGCCTTGTCCTCAGCCTTCATCCTCCCACCTGGGCCCTGTGAATAAACAGCTCAACTGTGAGCCTTGGGAATTAGGAAGGAAACGGGGTTTCTTCCAGGTACTCCCACTTCCACCTCAGTTCAGAAGCTCCTAGAGCAAGCTGTGGCAGTCCATGGCAGGTGTGGACAGCTCAGGTGCAGGGAAGAGGAAGACGGAATGAGGTATCACCATTACCTGTTACTATTATGGCTCAAGCTGAGGGCAGTGGAATGGGTGGATGCTTTTGAAAACAAATATCCTGCAAAACCTGTTGCCTGTTCTCTAGATCTAGTTCCCACGTAGCTCGCAAGACTTGAATTCCAGGCTTACAGCTCTCAGATTTTTTTCTGTCCTCTTGTGATGAACTTTAACTGCAGGTCACAAGCTAACGCTGGGAATTATTGCAGGGAAGACCCTTTCTCTCAAGTAATAATTGTCAGAAATGGGCACTTGTTCTGTGCTTGGTACTGTGGAGGCTAAAGCTTCATATCTGTTCTCACTTACTTTATCTTTCCTGGAAGTGGGAATATGATTATCATTCTCAAACAGATAAAACAGAGAGCCAGAATGCAAAAGCTAATCAGTGCTAGGTGTAGGGTGAAACCCACTGGGTTAGAGACTGGAGCTGGGCCAGCCCCTTCTTCCCAGCACTCTGACAGCATGGCGAGCTCTGTTATGATCATCTTCTAAGTGACTGCAGCTTCATCATGGACATCTTTTTAAATACATGGGGGAGGAGTCTGGGGATGAAGTTTAGTGATAGATGACTTGCCTCGTATTCCCAACAGTCCTGAGTTCAATCGGCACCAAAATAAGGACATGAGCTTTGGTAATGGGTATAAGTGGGTGAGGCAAAGTCTAGCCTATTTAGAAATCACCGACCAGGTTGTGGCTCATACCTAGAATCCTAGCTACTTGTTGGGAAGCCCAGAGTCAGAAGAGCACAGAGCAAGGACAAAGAGTTGGAGACAAGAGTTTCACGGGAACTTTCCTCCTCTGCCTGACTCTGAACCACGATCTTCAAATCTCAGCTTCCTGAGTAGGTGAGATCTGAGCATTGCGTTTCAAAGCCAGTCTGAGAAGGAAAATCCAAGAGACTCTCACCTCCAGTTAACCATGAAAAGAAGCTTAAAGTGGAGCTGTGGCTCAAGTGGTTGTGTGCTAGTCTTGAGCACAAAAGGGCTTAGGGATAGCACCAAGGCCCTGAGTTCAAGCCCCGGGACTGGCACACAAAAAAAGGAGTAACACTCAGAATTAGCCACAGGGTGTTTCCTAGTTTGTATCTTTCCACCCTACCATGGAACTCTGCCCCCAGCCCCTCTTTCTTTTTCCTTTGAGTGATCCTCTGGACAACATCCTCACTCTCCCCTAACCCCCGCCTTCCTGATCCAGACCAGCTCAAGGACCTTTGGTTTTGAAGCTCTCTCCCAGCAGCCGTACAGTTTATCTGCAGGATTCTCGTTTCTCTCTTGCAGTTATAATAATCATCTCTCCCTGCCCCAATGTAAATTGTGTAAACACAACAATGCTGTCTGCTTTATCCATGGCCAAAGCCCTTGCATCTAAGTGTAAAGTAAGGCAAGTTTTAGACATTCATTACATGATTGTGGGTGCAGAGGAGAGTACAGTAACTGAATGCTGAAGGTATTAACCACTAACCACTGTTTCTGGCACACAGGGGACAGCAGCACACTAATACTTAACTTGGCCTTTGAGCATCAACTGTAACCAAGTATAATGACTGTGAACAAGACTGCAGCCAAAGGTCAGTAACAGTTAGGCAACCTTTGTCCAAATTCCTGAGTCCCTGGAATAGAGCAAAGGTGTGTGTGTGTGTGTGTGTGTGTGTGTGTGTGTGTGTGTGTGTGTGTGTGTTCTTAAAGCATGAAAGGCTAGTAGCACATAGAACATTGGCAAGAAGAGAACTTTACTTTTTTTTTTTTTTTTGCTGCCAGTCCTGGGGCATGAATGCAAAGTCCTGAGCACTGTCTTTGGACTTTCTCAAGGTTAGAGCTCCACCACTTGAGCCACAGTACCATTTCTGGCTTTTTCTATATATGTGGTATCGAGGAGTTGAACACCTGATCTTTGTGCATAGTAGGCAAGCACTCTACCACTAAGTCAGACTCCCAGCCCAAAATTTTCTTTTTTTTTTTGTCAGTCCTGGGGCCCAAACTCAGGGCCAGGACCCTGTTCTTGAATACTTTTTTTAAGGCTAGTGCTCTGTCACTTGAGCCACAGCACAACTTCTGGCTTTTCTATGTATGTGGTACCGAGGAACTGAACCCAGAGCTTTGTGCAGGCTAGGCAAGCACTCTACCTCTAGGCCAAACTCCTGGCCCCAAACTTTACTTTTTTTTGGTTGTTGTTGTGTTGTGGAGCTTGATCTTGGCCTAAGCTCTCTCCCTGAGCTCTTCAGCTCAAGGCTACTGCCCTACCCTTGAGCCAAGCCCCACTTCTCATTTTCTAGAGATTAATTGTAGATAAGAGTCTCAGGTCCTTTTGAACCTAGATCTTCAGATCTCAGCCTCCGAAGTAGCTAGGATTATGGGGGTGAGCCACCGTGCCCCACTGAACTTTACATTGTTTTCACTCGAAAACTGCAAAAGCTGGAAGTCAGATGGCTGTGCATGATGTTTGTTCCAGGTAACCCCAGGCTTTCTACCCAGCTGAGCAGTCTCAGGTCTGAGGAAGCATATCTGTAGATATCTGGCACACCGGGCACAAACTCCCTCCAGTTCCCTTGTGAGCTGGTTCATACTCAGGGTCACATGGGGCTTCGCTCAGCCTTGGCCATTGCAGGGAGAGGCTGGGCAGGGCCTGAGGACATGAGCCCCTTTGTTTGCTGCTTGGCACAGCCTGAGGAGCCTGTACCCTGCAGCTGGGGAGAGCAGTGCCTCCAGCCTCGTGGGGCACAGAAAAGGTGTTTACCTCAGGGGGAGCCCTGTAGCTCCAGATCCTCTAGGCCAATTAACCACAAAAATCCTGAAGCTGGCTGGGCACAGTGGCTCACCCCTGTCATCCTAGCTACTCAGGAGGCTGAGATCTGAGGATGGAGGTTCAAAGCCAGCCCGGGCACAAAAGGACCTGAGACTTCAATTAACCTCTAGAAAATGGCCAGTGGGGCTTGGCTCAAGGGGTAGGGTGGTAGCCTTGAGCTGAAGAGCTCAGAGACAGTGCCCAGGATGAGTTCAAGCCCCATGACCCCCTCCCCCCCAAAAAAAATCCTGAAGCTAAACTGTATGTGCTAAGTGGTAGAGAGCAAAAATGTGCAGGGCCAATGCTCAGGCCCTGAGTTCAAGCCCCACAGACAACATGAAAAGTGTCTTTGATGGTACTGGAGTGCCAGCTGCTACTATGTGCCTGGGCTCTTGGCATCACTGTGGGAGATTCTAGCTAAATGGAAAAATATGAAAAGTTTATGAGTAACAAAATACATTTTCAATAGAGCAGAGGCCTGACAGCTCCATGATGCTCTTTGCTCTGGCATAGTTCTTATTGCAGGGTAAAGTGTTTGACATGCTGAGCCCCTCACAGAACCAGTACAGGGGGCAAAATCACTGTCCCAAGGAGGAGAGGTTTGCTAAACTACATTTGACCTCTAAGCCATACTTTATGGGCTTGGACGTATAAATAAAAGATCTGTGGTTCTTAAGACAAACTCATTGTCTCACCTTAGGCAAGAATGAAGCCTTTCATTAACTTTTAGGTGGGTGAAAAACTTAAAAAAAAAAAAAAGAGGGGCCGGGAGTTTGGCCTAGTGGTTAAAGTGCTTGCCTAGCATGCATGAAGACCCGGGTTCGATTCCTCGGTACCACATACATAGAAAAAAGCCGGAAGTGGTGCTGAGGCTCAAGTGGTAGAGCTCTAGCTTTGAGAAAATCCAAGGACAGTGCTCAGGCCCTGAGCTCAAGGCCAGGACTGGCAAAAAAAAAAAAAAAAAGTTTGTAGCATTTCTTGGTCTTAGTGGGCCACCTGGGCTGGTCACCTATAAGTTGGAAGTTTAATTACAAATCCTTTCATAGCCCTTATGGTCCAGAACTTCAATTTTCCCAATCTTTGATTCCTAGGTAACTAGAATTAAAGGAATGAGCTGCTGGCACCAAGTGGTGTGTGTGTGTGTGTGTGTGTGTGTGTGTGTGTGTGTGTGTTGCTTCTGGGGTTTGAACTCAGGGCCTGGGCACTATCCCTGAGGTTTTTTTTGCCTGTCCTAGGTTTGAGCTCAGGGCCTGAGCACTGTCCTTAGGTTTTCTCAAAGCTAGAGCTCTACCACTTGAGCCTCAGCACCACTTCTGGCTTTTTTCTATGTATGTGGTGCCAAGGAATCAAACCCGGGTCTTCATGCATGCTAGGCAAGCACTCAACCACTAGGCCAAACTCCCAGCCCTATCCCTGAGCTTTTTTGCTCAAGGCTAGTTTGTTGGCTTTTTTTTTTTTTTTTTGGTAGTCATTCAAACAATTCTGTGATTAACTTTAAAATAAAAAAAACAAAAACAAAAACAGAAAACGAATAAGGTTGAGGCCCAAGCTGGCTTTGTACTCCTGGGTTCAACTCATCCTTCTACTTGAGCTTCCTGGATAGCTGGGACCAGAAATAGGTACTATCATACTATCATACACAACTTGAACATTCTTCCTTAGGTCTCAGACACAGGGGAGAGAACACTCTAATTGAGTTCCACCCACTAAATAGTGCCAAGCGCTCAAAGTGGTGTACAAGTGACATTTTCCCAGCACTGACTGAAAGATCTTGTTGCTCTACTTTCTCAATAGTATTTAATATTGTCAGATGTTTTCATTTTTAACAATCTGATGGGTGTGAAATGATATCCTTAATTGCTAATGACTTTGAGTTTTCATTGACATGTTTATGAAATTATCGGATTTCTCTTTGCTCATTTTAGGTACTGACTGTAGAAATTGTTTATATATACTGAATAATTATTCCCTCCCCTCCCCCCAACCCCCAATCCTGGGGCTTGAGCTTAGGGTCTGGGAAGAATCTCTTAGTGTTTTTCCTCAAGGCTACTGCTCTATACTTGAGTCACAACTCCACTTCTGGTATTTTTGTGGTTAATTAGAGATAAGTCTCCCAGACTTTCCAAAGTTGGCTTCCAACTATGATCCTTAGATCTCAGCCTCTCAAGTAGCTAGGATGACAGGCTCAAGACGAAGGCCTTAAGTCTCACTTTTCATTTATTTATTTTTTATTATTTTTTTGCCAATCCCGGGGCTTGAACTCAGGGGTTGGGCACTGTCCCTGAACTTCTTTTTTCTGTTGTTTTTTGAGAGTCAAAGGGCTTGAACTAGGCCTGTGCGCCGTCCCTGAGCTCTTCAGCTCAAGATTACCACCCTACCCCTGGGCCTGGGTGTTGTCCCGGAACTCTTCACCTCAAGGCTACGGCCCTACTCTTGAGCCAAGCCCTACTTCCCGTTTTCTGGAGGTTGACTGGAGATAAGAGTCTTAGGTCCTGGCTTTGAACCTTGATCCTCAGATCTCAGCCTCCTGAGTAGCTAGGAAGATATGCATGAGCCACCTCGCCTGGCTCCCTGAGCTTCTTTTACTCAGGGCTAGCACTCCACCACTTGAGCCACAGCGCCACTAATGTTTTTTTATTTCTGTGTATGTGATATTGAGGAATCAAATCCAGGGCTTCGTGTATGCTAGGCAAGCACTCTACCACTAAGCCACATTGCCAGCCCGAGTCTTAACTTTTTAATTCCTCACTGATCTCAAACTCATAATCTTCCTGTCTCTGCCTCTCAAAAGCTAGGTTGTAGTTAAGCCGCAACCAAGTTCTTCATTGCATCTTCTAAGGAAACAGAAGTGATGATAGGTAAAATTCCTGAAATTTCTAGGTATGATTGATAGTGAAGCTCCTTTTACTTTAAGCTAAAAAAAAAAAAAAAGGTAAGTGGAAATAACTTGATGTTAACCAATCAGTTACTTTTCCATTGTTCAGTTTTTTTGTGTTCCTACCTAGAAAGGAGAATGACTTTGAAATGACCAGTTTCCTTTTGTTCTGTTTCTGCTTGCTTCAACCTCATTCTGTCTATAAAGCCAACCTCCTGCTAAGCATGGTGTTGTTTGCCTGGAGTGCCTGCAAGGCCGAGACTGGAGCCTTTGGAGTCCAAGACCAGACTATAATATATAGAAAGATCTCTTTAGAAAAAAAAAAAAAAAAAGTAGACTGCTTACTAGTTAGGAAGCCATGAGTTGAAACCTCAGGAAAAGAAAGGAAATAAAGCCAATTCAAAAAAAAAAAAAGGAAAAGAAAAGAAAGCCAATTCAAAGAAAAGGAAAAGCAAGGAAAGTCAATTAAGGATAAAGGAATTGGCTCAAAGATAAAGCACTTCCCCAGCAAATGTGAGACCCCTAATGCCAAAACAAACAAACAAGCACCAATTCTTTCTCTCTCCCCATGCCTCCAGTCCTGGGGCTTGAGCTCAGGGCCTGGGTACTGTCCTTGAGCTTCTTTTACTCAAGGCTAGCACTCTACCACTTAAGCCACAGCACCACTTCCAGCTTTTTCTGTTTATGTCGTACTGTTACGCGGGCTTTGTTTATGCTAGGCAAGCACTGTACCACTAAGCTATATTCCCAGCCCTATTTCTGTAAATTTGATTTCTATAAATTTGATGCTGGTATTGACGTGTCAACAGCTTGTTTACTACTTACCATATGAGCCAGAGCTGCACTTCTGATTTTTTTGCAAGAGTCTCAAGGACTTTCCTCCTTGGCTAGGCTTTGAATCTTTTTTTTTCTTTTTTTTGCCAGTCCTGGTGCTTGAACTCAGGGCTTTCTTAAGGCTAGCACTCTACCACTTGAGGCACAACACCACTTCTGGTTTTTTCTGTGTATGTGGCACTGAGGAATCGAACCCAGGGTTTTGTACATGCTAGGCAAGTACTCTACCACTAGCTCCTGGCCCAGGGCTTTGAACCTCTTTTTTTTTTTTTGTCTTTTCTTTTTCAGCACTGGGGATTGAACCCAGAACATTGCACTTGCTAGGCAAGCGCTTTGCCACTCCCAGCCCAGGGCTTTTGAGTCTTAACCCTTAGATGTAAGGGTCCTGTAGATAGGATTTCAGGCATGAGCCACTGCCAGGTCCATTCGTGTGTTGATGGGCATCTGGGTAGATCCATATTGTGAATGGTGAGATGCTACAGGTGGTATGCAGTCTTTATGGAAGGCTACTTTGATTCCTTCCAGTGTACACCCAGGAGTAGTTTGAACTGGATAGCAGAATAGCTCTGAAAGAGATACTTTTGCTGAAAACGACTCCTTGGGCTCATGAATTACCTAAAAAAGAAGAGTTTGGCTTCCCTACCTCCATTTTGTGTTTGTCTTTGCTCTAAGATGTTCTCTGTGTTACTTTGCTGTCATCTTGGGATCTGGGAACTGATCTCTGCTGATCCCTCTGTAAGGAGACATTTGCCCAAGAAACCAAAGAGTCTCCACAGTACTGTCTACCCTCTGGGCAGGACTTGTTTGTTCTGACTGAGGAAATAGTGATAACAACTTCTCCAGAACCCCCTTCTAAAACCAAAGGAGATAATTGTCTGGAGGACTGGAATCTGGAACCTGACGCAATAAATTTTTTCCTGTCCTTTACCAGCTTTGTCTCTTATTAGGAATCCAGGCCTGATATGTGGAACTCCTGTTTGTACCTAGTGTCTAAAAACTCTGGTTTCAGTTCAATTTTTATTTATTTATTTATGTTTTTGCCGATCCTAGGCTTGAACTCAGGGCCTGAACACTGTCTTTGGACTTTCTCAAGGCCAGAGCTCTACCACTTGAGCCTCAGCACCACTTCCGGCTTTTTTCTATGTATATGGTACCAAGGAATCGAACCCGGGTTTTCATGCATGCTAGCCAAGCACTCTACCACTAGGCCAAACTCCCGGCCCCTCAGTTTTTAATTTTTTTGAGCCATCTTCATATTGAATTCCATAGTGGCGGCACTAACATATTCCCATTTGTTCCCAGCTCACTTGCCCCCTCATCTGCACCACCATTTGCTGTTTTCTTGTTGAGTGCCATGCTGGCCGAGGTGAGATGACACTCACAGCCTCCCGAGGAGCTAGGATTGCAGCATGAGCCACTGGTATTGGTTAAGATGTTGGTTGTTGCTGTTTGTTTGGTGTTAGGGCTTTGCTCAGGGTGTCTTGGAAATTACTGAGTAGCTAAGGTTAGTCTTGAACTGGTGACCCTCCTACTTCAGCCTCTCAAGTGCTGGGATCACAGATGTGTACATCCATGCCTGGCTTTCGTCCATTTAAATTGCTATTTCCCTAGGTGAGAAATAGGGACCTAGTTTCAGTCTTCCACATGTGAACACACAGTTTTCCAGGACCACTTTTTGAGAACGTTGTCATTTATCCACTGTGCATTTTTGGCACTAATGTCAAGAACCAGATGGCTGTAGCCACTTGAATTTGTAATGGGTCCACGATTCCATCGTTCTACATGTCTATTTCCATGGCTGTTTTTGTTACTGTGGTCTATGGCATAATTTGGAACATTAGATATTGTGATATCTTGGTTGGTAGTGGTTATGGAGCTTGAAGTCAGGACCTGTGTCCCGTCCCTGAGCTCTTTTGCTCAAGGCTAGTGCTCTACCACTTTGAGCACCACTTCTGGCTTTCTGGTAGTTAATTGGCAAGCATTTCACTGGAACTTTCCTGCTCTGGCTGGCTCTGAACCATGATCCTCAGATCTGAGGATATAGGTAGCTAGGATTCCAGGCATGAGCCACCAGCACCAGGATACACTTTTTTGTTTTGTTTTGTTTTGAGCCAGAGCGTTAATATATAGCCCAGGCTGGTGTGAACCTTATGGTCTTCTTGCCTCTGCCTTCCAAGTGCTGGGATTATAGGTATATGTTTGTAAGTGAGGCTTTCACTCATATCTTAAATCATGTATGAATTCTTGGAATGTGCTAATGTGATTCCTGAGATTGATTGGACAGTCTGAGGTAATTCCAGAGTGACTACATCCTTGGCATGATAATCAGTTTGTTTTTGTTGCTGTTCTAGATGGGCTAAGAGAAGGCATGCTGACACCCACAAAATACCTACTCTTCTTTCCTTCTTCTTGAGCAGTGGCTCTGAAAGAGTAAAAGAAAGGAATCTGCTAGGTACCGATGGCGCACACCTGTAATTCTAGCTGTATTCTAAAGATTAAGGCTCAAAGACAGCCTGGACAGGAAAGTTTGTGAGATTTTTATCTCTAGTTACAGAGTGCTAGCCTTAAGCGGGAAAAAAAACCAAACAAACTCAGAGACAGTGCCCAGGCTCTAAGTTTAAGTCCCAGGACTGGCACAAAAAAAGAAGAAAGAGGAGGAGGAAGAGGAAGAAGGGGAGGAGGAAGAAGAGGAGGAGGAGTAGAAGAAGAAGAAGGAGGAAGAGGAGAAGAAGAAGAAGAGGAGGAGGAGGAGGAGGAGGAGGAGGAGGAGGAGGAGGAGGAGGAGGTAATCCAAGTTAGGTTGTGTAACTGTGAAATACAAATGCCTACTTATCAACCCTATCCCCTGCCAGCCCGTGCTTTTTTTCACTCTCCACCCTCATGAGAATCACTGTCTAAATCAAATGCTATATGAACAGATAAGGAATGCTATATGAACACATAGGAAATTCTTCTCAATTAAAAGACTCTCAAGCTACTCAAGAGGTTGAAATCTGAGGATCAAGGTTCAAAGCCAGCCAAGTCAGGAAACTTAATGAAATTCTAAAAAGCTCAAAGAGGAGCTATGGCTCAAGTAATAGAGAACCAGCGTTGAGTGAAAAAGCTCAAGGATAGCACCCGGATCCCGAGTTCAGGCCCCAGTACCAACACACATGTGCATGTGTGTACGCATTCTCTCCCTCCCCCTCCCCCTCTTTCTTTTGTAATTTGTGAAGCCTGAACTCAGGGTTTGGGGGCTGTCCCTGACCTTTTCTCTAAACTCAAGATTAGCTAACACTACCACTTTGAGCCACAGCACCACTTCTGGTTTTCTGGTGGTTAACTGGCCTTTCCTGCCTGGTCTGGCTTTGAAATGCAATCCTGAGAGCCCAGCCTTCTGAGTAACTAGGATTGGAAGCGCGAGACACCAGTGCCTAGCTTTGCGCCAGCTTCTAAATAATCTTTTTTTTTAAGTTTCTTGTTAGCTTTGGAATTCTGGGATTGTTCTACCTTCATCACTATTTCCAGGCAAATACTGTGTTTCCCTGCTAGTCTATTCTAGCTTAGCATCTAGCTTATTTTCGCTTGAAGGTCTGCTGTCTGGATGGTCGCCATTTTTGCCCATGTCCTGACCAGATGGCTTGCTTCAGGGATTCCAGATGCTTCTATTCTCAGTGTAAGTTGGAGAGGAGAACTCTTCTCTCCCTCTGTTTTTTAGATTCTCTTCCTGTTAGTTCGGAGCAGGCAGGTAATTCACATCCCTCTTTTCTGGCTTGTGACCTGTGATTCTGCCCCTTTTCTTAGCTGTAAACTCTGACTGGGGTGAGCAGGACACCCTATAGTTGCTCTAACTTTAGTAATATTTTCAAACAAAGTTAAACCAAGGTATAATCAACTCTCAACACCAGGCGGGGCCTCTTTCTCCAGGAGATGTAGACAGGGCTGGACTCTCCATGCACAAGAGATGCAGCAGAGCATTTTGATATGTGGGAGAAGGAATGTACAGCTGATGTGCTCACGGGGGAACAGAAGAGCTGCCTGGTCCCCAGTGCTATCTTTCCCACCTCTGAGTGGCCCATGGTCCAGCACTGACATCCTCCACAGGCATTATCCAGACCCTGTGCCCTTCTGTGGGATCACCTTGGACCTGAGGTCACCCTGTACATTAGGGCCACCTTGTAGCCATTGGGGGTGTGGGGGGGAACCATGGATTCAACCAGTATTCCAGAATCCACAACAAGGACTTGATATTTCTATGGGGCTGAAATATCAATTCTGTCATTTGGGCCATCTTTTTTTTTTTGACCATCTGGAGTCCCTAGAGTGACTGCCAATAGGACAGCAGGGAGACTCCAGACCAATCCAGGTCCGCAGGCCCTAGGGTATCAGTCCGGTTTCCTGAGATGTCTTCCACTTACCCGCTCAGCCAACTGCTGCCTTTCCATTGTTTCTGAGTCCTTAAATGGAGCTGTTTGCTCCTTCCAGGGGAGCAGGAGGAAAATAGTGAGGAGGAGTTGGGGGGTGGGGGGAAGACTCATGCTGAATCCAGAAAGGAAGTGAGTGATGGTGAGGGGGGAGGAGAAAAGGGGAGCAGCAGCCCCAGCAACAGCTCTGGTGGGAGGGTGAGAGGAAGGCAGAAAGGCAGGATTTGGCTTGTGAGAATATTAACCTGGGTTCCCTTCGGATATGCTTAAGGAAGCAAGCTGGGCTGAACCCCAGTGACTCACACCTGTAACCCCAGCGACTCAGGATGCTGAGACCTGAGGATCACGATTTGAAGCCAGCGCGGGCAGGCAAATCTGTGAGACTCTTATCTCCAACGGACTACTTAGAAAAATTCAGGAGCAGCACTGTGGCTCAAGTGGTAGAGCACTACCTTTGAGCACAAAGAAACTCAAGCACAGTGCCAGGCTCTTAGTTCAAGCCCCGGACCAGTAAAAAAGAAACCTTGCAAGCTTTACCTGAGCTTTTTTGCTCAAGGGTAACGCTCTACCACTTGAGCCACAGTGCCAGTCCTGGCTTTTTCTGAGCAGTTTTTTTGGAGGTCAGAGTCTCATGGACTTTCCTTCCCCAGGATGGCTTCAAATTGTGACCCTCAGATCTCAGCCTCGTGAGTAGCTAGAATTAGAGGCACCCAGCTCAAACCCTTGCAATTTAAATGAATGATGATGCCTGGCGTTCCCAGGTTACCTCCTTGGGAATCACTGAGGGCTTCCTTCTCAGGTTTTCTCTCTCTGGAACATGGTCCATGGTCAGAGTGGGGATAGTAGTAGAACTGAGTAGTTTTTTGTTTTTTTTTTTTTAGGGGGAGTCATGGGGCTTGAACTCTGGACCTGGCACTGTCCCTGAGCTCCTCAGCTCAAGGCTACCACCCTACCCTTTGAGCCAAGCCCTGCTTCCCCTTTTCTAGTGATTAATTGGAGATAAGAGTCTCACCTTAGAACCTGGGCTGGCTTTGAACCTCGATCCTCAGATCGCCTCCTGAGTAGCTGGGATTACAGGTGTGAGCCACCGCACCGGCTTTTGTCACTTCTTTGGATCACATTGCTCCTGGATATGCCACCAAATGTTTCTGAATCTTCTTCTGCATTGTGGGCCTTCACTGTAAGGCTCACACCAGCTGTCATTAACAACAAGAGTTTTCTAGAAGACTCCAACCTAAGTACCTCTGTGATGGTGATAGTGTAGGATTATATTCCTTTCGGAACTCCATAAGCCTTCCATTCCTCAGTAAGATTGTCAGAGAAGATAATGCTACTGTGTTTTCAGTTTCCTGAAAAATGACCAAGAAACACTGATGCTTTGTGGAAACCTAAGGATTTTAGTCTGTATAGCTGAATAGCGACCAAGAAGAAATGAAAGAGGATGTAAAAACTCAAGTAAAGGGGCCTGGGTTTAGCCTGGTCAAACTTTTAAAACTGGAGCTAGGAGGAGCACAGAACCTTCTTGGAAAGACTTGCTGACAGCTTAAGGTCAGAAGCCATGACCCCAAGCCTTCAGTCTGTGATGGGTGGCAGAAAGACCTGTCCCCCCTCCACTCCTTCCTCCTTCTGTTAGGAGATGTTGTGTGTTGATACTGGAGAGCTACAGGCCCTGGGGTTGGATTACAGTAGTGAACTGTCAGTGTAATCGTTTGACAGTTTAAACTCATTCCTGCTTTAGTGTCATGCATTTTTGAACTTTTCCGGGCCTTCACACAGTGCAGTGAGAAAAACTGTAGGCTTCTCTTCCCAGAAAAGAGCAAAATGTTGCCAGGAGTCATTCTTCTCGTTGGTCTGCAGAGAAAGAAGAAGCCAAAGGTCTCCCCATCAATCTTAAACTGTTCTCCTTTGAGCACTTGTGGATTGTATGGGAGCCCATCTTCCCACCCCGTCCACCAGGTGGGCTCAGGGCATGCTGCCTGGGTGGCGCCCAGAGCTGCTGTGCTTCATAGGGGTCTGGAAATGGATCCGCCCCCACCTCGCAGACTTCCTTCTTCTCACAGCAAACCACAGAGGTTAGTGAGGATCAAATTTGTCTCCCAGAAAGGGGAGGAGGAGGAGGAGGAGGAGGAAGGGAAGAAGGGGAGGGGTGTCAGCACACCAAAATGCACTTCAAAACCGAAATGATTTCTGGTGGCACATGGTGCTACTGAGGAGAGGTGATGACAGCCTCCTCCCATTTCAGGAACCGTTCCCAGAGTTGTCTGTGGGCGGCTTCACATGACACATCCTTCAACCCATGCCTGTCTGCGCTGGGTGCACCTCATTCCAGTCTCAGGAACAATGGATCACTATGCCTTTGTATGTAACTTTGACGGCCAGTTGGTCCCTCACTGTACTGTATTGGACGCAGGGTTTGTCCTTGTGAGTCATGAAGCCTTATCATTCCAGCTGTACCTGTGCACGTGAGCTAGAATACCTCAAAAGAATTCTTATGAAAAAGTTGGATGTTCCCTTCATCCTGTTTTGATTTGAAAAAGAAAATTACTAACATGTATTACTACTGGAGGAACTAATATCAGTGAAGCAAATTTCCTGCAAATTGTACTGAATCCCACTTTCCTTTCTGTGAGCTGAAATTCACATTGTGGCATATGTGATTGATGTCTCTGTGTGAGGCGTTTGGGCGCTTTTTAGTGCTGCTGCTTTTCTGTTCTCAGTCATCTAAGAATCCTTGCCAACATAACACTGGCATTTGAGGAAGAGAATAGAGCAGTTTGGCTTCTAGCTTGTAAATCCTTCTGTTTCCTTGGTGATGTAAATAATTATGGAAAAAGTTTTAGCAAGTTCAGATTTAGGAGTTATTTTTTGTTTTTGAGGTTTTGCTTTATAGCTTAGCCTGGCCTTGAACTTGTGGTCTTCCCGTACTCAAGTATCTATAAGTAACAAGCATAAGCTACCAGGCCCAGCTTTGAGACCCAATTCTAATATTTACTATTATAAAACATGCACTTCTAATCTGGATGTGGTGGCTCACATCTGTAATCCTAGCTACTCAGGAAGCTGAGATCTGAGGATTGCAGTTCAAAGCCAGCCCAGGCACTAAAGATCCTGAGACTCTTATCTTCAGTTAACCACTAGAAAAGTAGAAGTGACACTGTGGCGCAAGGGGTAGGGCAGTAGCCTTGGGATGAAGAGCTCAGGGACAGCACCCAGGCCCAGCCAGAGTCCAAGTTCCCCTACTGACAAAAAAAAAAAAAAGCACTTCTATAAGGTTTTGTTTTTTGTTTTTTTGCCAGTCTTGGGGCTTAAGCTCAGGACCTGGGCACTGCCTCACTGTCCTTGGGCTTTCTCTAGGCTAGTGTTCTACCAGTTGAGCCACAGCACCCCTCTGTTTTTTCTCTGTGTATATGGTACTGAAGAATGGAACCTAGGTCTTCATGCATGCTAGGCAAGCACTCTACCACTAGGCCACAGGCCTTCCATAAGGTTTGATAAGGCTATCCAGGTGTGCGGATGGGATCAAGCCCCATCTATAACAGCCACTGTAATTACTACCATCTTCAGCTTTATCAGGACAGCCCTGTCCAAAGGGCAGACTGAGAGCCTAAGAACTTGAAAGGGAGGATGGCAATGCCCTCCAACAGCCTGGGAAGGGCTGAATGAGGAGGAATACCAGTGTAGACTATACAACTGAGTGGAGAGGTTCTACTACTGCAAGAACTATGGGACAGCCGGGTGTGGAGACTCACGCCTGTAATCCTAGCTACTCAGGAGGCTGAGATCAGAGGCTAGCAGTTCAAAGCCAGCCCAGGCACTGCAACCTTATATCCAATTAATCACCAGAAAACTGGAAGTGGTGCTGTGGCTCAAGGGGTAGGACGGTAGCCTTGAGCTGAAGAGCTCATGGACAGTGCCCAGGCCTAGAGTTCAAGTCCCACTACTGACTAAAAAAAAAAAAAAAGGAATTATGGGACACATTGTTCATTTTGGCTAGTCCAAGACCTCTTATACCTCAAGTCTCTAGTTCCCCAGTTTTCTTCCCATCATTTTCCTCTTTCATTCCTTTCCTCACATTCTTCCTGTGTTGGGAGTGGAAGTCTGTGTTCTACCATTTCGTAGCTGGGTGACCTTGTTGAAGTTATTTCCCTTCTTAATGACTCAGTTTCTTTGATTACAAAATAGTAGTAAAAACCAGTGACCAGGGGCCAAGGGCATGGCCTAGTGGTAGAATGCTTTTCTAGCATGCACAAAGAAACAGGTTGGATTCCTCGGTACCACATACACAGAAAAAGCCAGAAGTGGTCCTGTGGCTCAAGTGGTAGCGCTCTAGCCTTGAGGAATACCCAAGGACAGTGTTCAGGACCTGAGTCTAAGCCCCAGCAGTGGCAAAAAAGAAAACAAGCAAACAAAAAACAGTGAGCATCATATGGGTATATTTATTCATATATAAATAAATTACTATCTTATAAATAGTCTGGGTTAGTGCCATGGAAAATGCTTAGTAAATGTCAGTCTTTTCCTCCTCCTCCTCTTATTCTTCATGGCCTAGGCTCTGTCCTTGAGCTTCTTTTGCTTAAAGCTAGTGCTCTACTACTCGAGCCACAGTGCCCCTTCCAGCCTTTTCTAAGTAGTTAATGGAATTAAGAGTCTCGGACTTTCCTGCCTGGGGTGGCTTTGAACCATGTTCTTCAGATCTCAATCTGCTGAGAAGCTAGGATGGCAGGCAGGAGTCACCTGCTTTCTTTGATGGTGCTGTGGTTTGAACTCGGCGCTTGTTCTTGTGCTTGCTCGTCAGGTTCTCTACCTTTGATTGACATCCCCAGTCATGACCTCCATCATCCAAAGACTTCATCCAAGAATATCCCTGTGTTTGATTACCCTCAGACCCCAGTTCCACCCCTGGCACTGCACAAGCAGGGCACCTCTCCTCAGGCCCTTCAATTCTCTGCTTTACGGAAAAGCCCAGCTTATTTCCCTAGTCTGTCATCTGCCTCTCTCAATCTTACCCTCTCCCATTTTCCTGGGGGAAATTGCCACATTAATTTTTTCCCTTCATATTTTATATTGGTTCATTAGTCTTGGCTGTTCCCCCCCTCCCTGGTCTACTCCCTTCTCATTCTCAAATACTCTCAGGTCTTTCCTGTTTAGAAAAAGGCCTCCATATGTCCTGACCCCATCCTCTTTAAGCTACTGTCCCATTTTCCTCTTCCTCTTCCTGCCAAATGCTGTGGGCCTCCATTCTCCATGAGTCACTGCCTGATTATTCCTTTGCCATCTGCTGCGCCCCCACCCCCACTCTCAGTGTCTGTGTGCACTGCCATTATCTCCAGATCCCAAGAACTCGCCTTGCTTTCTGTCTCCTTAGCCTCATCCCATGGTCAGTCTTGCTACCCAGCCTCTGCCGTGAGAATTCCTCTCCTTTCCTGCCTGTGTGCACATCTGCCGTGTTGCTGTTGTGGCCTCTTGGTCACCGTCTTCAGCAGCTCTACTGCTCTTCCATGCTCTTCCGCAGCTGGCATGGAGGAAGGTTCCATGGGTTTCCAGCAGACATATCGCTGTACTCTTCCTCTGGGATGTTTCCTCCAAGCCTTATCATTATTTTCCCATGTTTGACTTGTGAACACTCATGGGTCCCCGTCGTCCCTTCTCATCTCAGCCTCAGCCTCTTTGCTCGGGGTATTTCCAATTAACCACCACAAAAGCCAGAAGACAAAAAGAAAATTTACTTCCTGGTAACTTATTTGAAGGTGCTACAGCTTCTCTGATATAGGCTGTTTGTTTTTTCTGATTGTAGCTCACATCTATGATTGTGTGTGTGTGTGTGTGTGTGTGTGTGTGTGTGTGTGTGGTTGTAATGCAAATACTGGACAGGTTTTCAGGAAATGGTGAATGGATTAGTTGGGGGTCTCCATGCTCTATTCTCATTACTCTGCCATTCCTCTTCTCCAGCTCTCTGCAGACACAGAGATGAATCAGAACTTGTTTCTTTCCTGAAGGAAGTCAGGGAAAGAGAGCAACCTGTAAACAAAATCTTACAATGCAATTTGTGGTATTATAAAAAATATTCACAAGGCATTCTGCTGGATAGAGGAGGTAGTGACTAAGACGCTGGCAATATAGGAGTGGGTAAAGGTAGGCGTCACAAGATGCCTGGGACTTCAGCAGCTTGAGATGGGAACAATGACATGCCCACAGTGACATGCCTGGAAGACAGAACAGCCTGGATCTACGCGCAACTGCAAATCACTGTGCTTAGTTTTCCTGTAAAGCAGGGAGTAGCGTGGAAATTCAGGCTGGTGGGTCTTCGTGAACTATCTCCCACCGTGCCATGGAGTTTGGTCTTTATTCTTTCCAGCTAATAAGCAGTCATCAAAATGTAAAACAAAATTGTTTTCGGTGGTAATTGGGTTTAAACTCAGGACCCACACACTTGCTAGGCAAGCCCACTACTGTTGAGCCACCACACCTCCAGCTGAAAGGTTTTTTTTTTTTGTTTGTTCCTTTGTTTTTTGCCAGTCCTAGAGCTTGAACTTAGGGCCTACCCACTGCACTTGAGCACTTTTGCTCAAGGCTAATAGTCTACCACTTGAGCCACAGCACCACTTCCGGCTTTTTCTCTGTATGTGATACCGAGGAATCGAACCCAGGGCATTGTGCATGCCAGGAAAATACTCTACCACTAGGCCACACTCCTGGTCCCTGAAAGGTTTTTATTTTGTCAACTTAATTCAGATATAATTTAATTTATGTACATTATACTGCAGCTTTGAATCTTGATATAGGATATATCCTAATATCTGCATTCCTAATCAAAATAGAAAACATTTTTTATTATCCCGGAAGGCCCGTGTTTTTTTTTTTTTTCTGGTCTTGCCTTTTCTTTTTTTGCCAGTCCCGGGCCTTGAACTCAGGGCCTGAGCACTGTCCTTGAACTTTCTCAAGGCTAGAGCTCTACCACTTGAGCCGCAGCACCACTACCAGCTTTTTTCTATGTATTTGGTACCAAGGAATCGAACCTGGGTTGTCGTGCATGCTAGGCAAGCACTCTACCACTAGGCCAAACTCCTGGCCATGATTTTGCCTCTTCTTCAAGGCAACTACTGATGTTATATCTACTATAATGTTTTGATAATTTTTATTGATATGTAAAAAAATCACCTCATATCATAATGACCTAAAATAATAAAAATATTTGTTTACTCATGTGACTGAAATTTTGTCACAGTTAACTGGAACTGATATGTTTTTGGCTCTCAGTGGCATTAGCTGGTTGAGCTTGCCTAGAGCTGGATAGTCTACTTCCAGAGGTGACTCATGTATTTGGCTGGTAATTTGAGTTTGGCTCTTGCCTAGGTTTTTGGCTAGAAGTGTCTTCCACTTAACTGTTTGGGCTTCCTTACAATATAGTGGGTGGATGCTAAAAAGGAGGAAGTGGAAGAGGATGCCAGTCTTTCACAGACCAACCCCAAACTGGTACCAATCATCACCGGTGTTGTATTCTTTTCTTTTGGTAGTACTGGTATTCATACTTGCTAAATAGGTGCTATACTACTTTAGCCAGGTCCCCAGCGTTTATTCATTATTCATTCATTCATTTATTCAAAAACAGGGTCTTGCTATATAGCCCAGACTAGCTTCGAGCATGAGAAGCTGTTGTCTCAAACTCCCAAGTACTAAGCTTAGAAGGATGTTCTATGATGTCTGGTTATGTCTACAGTTTACTTTTGCGCAAAGCAGTCACAAGCTTAGCAGAAATTCAAGCACGTGGGTTGAGGGTATAGTTCAGGGCAGAGCAAAGGCCTAACTCATAGGCTCTGTGTTTGATTCTCTCTCTCTCTCTCTCTCTCTCTCTCTCTCTCTCATAGAGAAATAAATCCCACCTTTCAGTGAGGAGAGTAGCAAAAATGGCCATATTCCTGGTTAGGTTTTTGTTTTTGTTTTTTTGCTAGTTCTGGGGCTTGAAATCAAGGCCTGGGCACTGTCCCTGAGCTGCTTCTTTTTTTTTTTTTGGTGCTAGTATTTGAACCCAGCTTTGTGTTTGCCATGCACATGCTTGACGATGTCCCCAATTTGGCCACCCTTGTTAAGTAGTCAAGTTTGTTTTGTTTGTTGGATCTGAGCATCTTTTGCTCAAAGCTAGCACTCAGTCACTTAAACCACAGTGCCAGTGGTACTGAGGGATTGAACCCAGGGCTTCATGCATGCTAAGCAAGCAATCTATCACTAAGCCACCTCCCAGCCCATCCAGATTTGCTTTGTTTGCTTATTTTTTATGCTGATATAGGACCTTGTGTTCAAACTAAGGGCCTTCTATTTTTTTCTCAGCCTTTTTACTCTTGGCTGGCATCTTTGATTTCCATTTCAAACACCTTAATCAAAGAGAGAGAGGACTGACTGGCATGAAGCCCTGGGTTTAGTTCATCAGTATCACACACACAGAAAAAGGCAGAAATGGCACTGTGGCTCAAGTGACAGAGTGCTAAAAGAAGCTCAGGGATAGTGCTCAGACTCTGAGTTCAAGCCCTAGGTCTGGCAAAAAAAAACATTAAAAAGCAAAAATCAAAAGGAAATGGAAAAAAAAACCCTCAAAAGATAAAACAGAAGTAGGCGAGGAACCTGTAAAAGGGGTGGACTAATGTCTCAAGTTCTGCCTTCCAATCTTTGAGGAAATAGGGGACTGTTTAAGAGATGGCTGCATGGGCCGGGAGTTTGGCCTAGTGGTAGAGTGCTTGCCTAGCATGCACGAAGACCCAGGTTCGACTCCTCAGTACCACATACATAGCAAAAAGCCAGAAGTGGTGCTGAGGCTCAAGTGGTAGAGCTCTAGCCTTGAGAAAGTCCAAGGACAGTGCTCAAGCCCTGAGTCCAAGCCCAGGAAAAAAAAAAAGAGATGGGTGCAGAAAACCTTCTCAGGAGGTTGTGTGTGTGTGTGTGTGCATGCTGGAGTATGACCCCAGGGCCTCATGCTAAGCAAGTGTTATATCACAGAGCCACAATACCGGTTCCAGTTTGTTTTGATGTTGATCAGAGGTAATCTCTAAGGGATGGCCAATATTTTTTGCTTTTTGTTTTTTAGCTATGCTTAGGGTTTGAACTCATAGCTTTGCATCTGCTAGCCAGGCACTTTACCATTGAGCCATACCTCCAGCCTTTTATTGTACTGGTTGTGAGAACAAATCTTTTTCTCTGGGCTTATACCTGGATTGTAATCCTTTTATTTTTCACTTCCTGTTAAAGCTGGGATTAGAGGGGTCTATTTGCACATTCAACTTTTGCCATTAAATGGAGTCCTGCAGACCATTTTTCTTGTGCTCCTGCAATCTTCCCAAGATCAGTCTTTCATGTAGCTAAGATGATAGGCACCAACCACAGGCATTCGGCTCACCATGCTTTTTACCACCCTACCCCTTGAGCCTCAGTCCCACTTCCCATTTTCTAGTGATTAATTGGAGATAAGAGTCTCATGGACTTCAGTGCCTGGCTGGCTTTGAGCCTCGATCCCCAGATCTCAGCCTCCTGAGTAGCTAGGATTACAGGTGTGAGCCACTGTACCCAGTATGATGCTTTATTTTTATTTTGAAAACAAGAAGTTCTAAAATGTAGACGCATAGGTTATAATCTAGGAATGAGAAAGAGAAACGGGGAAAATCAAGATGGAGTCACTGATGGCAACAGCCTTTTACAATGTAAGTAGGTAGATGTTAAACTTTATAAAAAATTGTCAAACTGTTTTCTAAATGACTGTACCATTTTACACTCCCAGCAGCAAAGTATGGGAGTTTTAGTTGCTCCAAATCCTAGCCAACACTTGACAGTCTTTTTAATTTTAGACATTCTGGAGGATGTGAAGTGGTATCTTATTGTGGTTTTGCCTTTCCCTAATAATTAGTAGCATCATGAATGTTTGCATATGCTTATTAGCCATCTGCAGATCTTTTTTTCTTAATAAAAATGTCAGTTAAAATCTTCCCATGTAAAAAATATTGGGCTTGTCTTATTATCATTGAATTATAGTTTTCAATACATTCTGGATTTTTATGAGACAGACAGACAGAGAGAGATCTTAACAGACCAGAATATTCAGAATATTATTTTTTTATTATTTTATTGTCAGGGTAATGTATAGAGGGGTTACAGTTACATTCATCAGGTAGTGGGTGCATTACTTCTTGCATATTGATACCCCTTCAGAATATTACATATTATTAAGATATTTAGCAGGGTACTGGTGGCTCATTCCTGTAATCCTAGGTACTTAGAAGGCTGAGATCTGAAGATTGTAGTTTGCAACCAGCTGGGGCAGGAAAATCTGTGATACTCTGTCTAATTAAACACCAGAAAGTTGGAAGTGGAACTGTGGCTCAAAGTATTAGAGTGTTAGCCTTGAGTGAAAAGCTCAAGAACAGCACCTAGACCCTGAGTTCAAGCCCCACGACCTACAGAAAACAGTTATTAGATAGTCATTATTTACAAATTGGTGGGACTGGGAGTTTAGCCTAGTGATAGAGTGCTTGCCTACCATGCACAAAGGCCTGGGTTTGATTCTTTGGTACCACATACATAGAAAAAGCCAGAAGTAGCCAGGTGCAGTGGCTCACACCTGTAATCCTAGCTACTCAGGAGGCTGAGATCTGGGGATCCTGGCTCAAAGCTAGGCAAAAGGCACTAAAGACCGTGAGACTCTTATCTCCAATTAACCTCTAGAAAACAGGAAGTGGGGCTGTGGCTCAAGGGGTAGGGCAGTAGCCTTGAGCTGAAGAGCTCAGGAATAGCACCCCAGGCCCAGAGTTCAAATTCCATGACTGACATCTTTCATTACTATACACATTTATAATAATGAATCAACAGTGATGTACTATTACCTAAAACCCATAGTTCATATGAAAGTTCACTACTGTGCAATTATTCCAAGAGGACTGCCAAGCATGTAATTGAGTGGCTCACAGAGTAGTTTCCTGTCCTAAAAATCCCATATTCCATCTATTTATCTTCTCTGAATCTCTGATCTTTTTACTGTCTCTTTACTTGCTGTCATGTACTTGGAATTACACAGTAGTCTTTTCAGATTGGCTTCATTCATGTAGCAGTGTGTTTAGGATTTGGCTGTCTTTTCCTGGCTTGATAGCCTCCCCCCCCCCACTGGATATTTCCACTGTGCAGCTTTACCCACTTAGCTATGGAAAGACTCTTTGTTAGCTTCCAGCTTTGGATAATAAGGAATAAAGTTTTTTTTCAGAAGTGTGCAGGCTTCTATGCAGACATGTTTTGAGCCATTTGGGTAAACACCTCAGCATATGACTATTAGACCATAGAGTAGGGTGATGTTCAGTAAGTTTGCCAAGCTACCCTCCAAAGTGATAGTACCATTCATTTGGTATTCTCACCAGCATTTTTTTTTTGGGCTTGAATTCAGGCCTGGGCACTGTCCCAAGCTAGTGCTCAAGGCCAGTGTTCTACCCCATGAGCCACAAATGCCACTTCTGGATTTCTCTGTTTATGTGGTACTGAGGAATCAAACTCAGGGCTCCATGCATGTCAGGCAAGTGCTCTACCACTAAGCCACATTCCCATTCCTAAATTTTCTCCATTTTTTTTGGGGGGTGGGTGGGTCATGGGGCTTGAACTCCGGCCTGGCCACTGTCCCTGAGCTCTTCAGCTCAAGGCTACCACCCTGCCCTCGAGCTAAGCCCCACTTCCCTATTTTCTAGAGGTTAATTGGACATAAGAGTCCTTTTGTGCCTGGGATGGCTTTGAACCGTGATCCTCAGATCTCAGCCTCCTGAGTAGCTAAGATCACTGGTGCGAGCCACCACACCCGGCTAATTTATTCCTTCTTTAAGACTGATTTTTTTTTTTTTTGCCAGTCCTGGGCTTGAGCTCAGGGCCTGAGCACTGTCCTTGGACTTTCTCAAGGCTAGAGCTCTACCACTTGAGCCTCAGCACCACTTCCGACTTTTTTCTATGTATGTGGTACCGAGGAATCGAACCCGGGTCTTCATGCATGCTAGGCAAGCACTTTAACCACTAGGCCAAACTCCCGGCCCCAAGACTGATTTTTTTTTTTAAAGTTATTTTCCAGTTAGATTCTCCCATTTTTGTTAAGGCTGGTCTCACACTGAGACCTCTTACCTAAGGCTCCTTTGTAGCTGGGGCCACCATTAATGGTTAATTTTACTAAGCCTTACTCTTCCCCAGGCTGTACTTGAACTGCCACCCTCCTATTCTCTGACTCCTGCAAAGTCATGAGCCATTATGCTAACAGGCTGAATAATACATTTTCCATGTGTAGAATGCACTTTTATCATCTATTATTGATCTATTGATGATAGACTATTTGACTACAGTGAAAAATGCTGCTCTGAACATAGATGTACAAGGATCTCTTTCAGACCCTGATTTCAATTCATTTGGGTTTAAACCCAGAAGTTGAGTTGTTAGACCATATGGTAATTTATTTTTAGGTTTCTGAGGATCCGCCATACTATTTTCTGTAGCATCTGCACCATTTTACACTTCAATCCACAATTTCTCTACATCCATGACAATACTTTTTTTTTTTTTTGCAATGCTAAGTATCAAACCCTGTGTCTCCTGTAGGCTACCTAAATACTCTGTCACCAAGTTATACCAGGATCCATTTTGTTTTCCTGATAACAGGTATTCTAACAGGTATGAGGCAGAATCTCATTGTGGTTTTGATGTGAGATTCTTTAGTGATCTTCATGGAACTTTTTATGTGTGTATTGGTGCTTGTATTTCTTCTTTGGAGAAATGTTAATTTAAGTCCCTGTCTCTCTTTTAATTTTTGAGATAGGGGTCTTTTCTATGTTGCCCAGGATGCCCTTAAACTCCTAAGTTCAAGCAATTCTCTCTCCTTTCCTCCTCTCTGTTTCTTTCTGTAGTGCTGCAGTGCTGGGGTTTGAACTCAAGGCTTCCTGCTCATGGGGCTGGCTTGCTCAGCTGGTGTTCTAGTATTTGAGTCATATCTCTAGACTGGTTATTTTTTGCTGGTAATTTTGGAGATGGAGTCTCATGATGTTTCTGTTTGGGCTGGGTTTGAATTGAAACCTTCTCGGTCTCTGAAATAGCCACCCCCCCCCCTCGATTGATTGCCAGTACTGGGGCTTGAACTCAGGGCCTGGACACTGTCCCTGAGTTTTTTCGTTTTTCCCGTATGTATGTGGTACTGAGGAATTGAACCCAGGCCATGCATGTCAGGCACTCTACCACTAAGCCAAACTCCCAGCCATCCCTGAGCTTTTTGCTCAAGGCCAGCACCCTGCCCATTGAGTACAGTACCATTTCTGGTCTTTTCTATTTATGTGGTCCTGAGGAATCGAACCCAAGCTTCATGCATGCTAGGCAAGCACTTTACCATTAAGCCACATTTCCAGCCCCAGAGTTCTTTATATAGTCTACATGTAATTAATCCTTTATCACATATATGGCTTGCAAATATTTTTTGACTATCTTTTATATGCAAGGATATATTCAAGACATTGAGAATACAGATAATGCCTCTATTATCATGGAACTTAGGTTCTCTTGGGTAAAAGCAGGGGAACAGTTAAAGAGAGAAGACATTATATGTTTGTAAGAAATTCCATAAAGGAACAACAGGATGGGGCCAGGAGTTTGGCCTAGTGGTAGAGTGCTTGTCTAGCATGCATGAAGCCCTGGGTTTGATTCTTTGGTACCACATATACAGAAAAAGCTAAAAGTAGTGCTATGGCTCAAGTGGTAAAGTACTAAGCCTTGAGCAAAAGAAGCTTAGGAACAGTGCCCATGCCCTGAGTTCAAGCCCCAGGACTAGCAAAAAAAAAAAAAAAAGCAGGGTGACAGTACATAGATGATTGTCTAGGTATGACAGTACACGTCATGTTTGAAGCTGAAAAACATAATGTGTGTATGTACATGTTATATTATGTATGTGCGTCTAAAGGGAAACATGATGGGTACCAGAGGCTCCCACCTGTAACCTGTCTACTCAGGAAGCTGAGGTCTGAGGATCATGGCTCAAAGGCAGCACAGGCAGGAAAGTCTATCAGAGCCTTCGCCTTAAAGAACCACTGAAAGCCACAGGTGGAGCTGGGGCTCAAGTGGTAGAATGTTAGCCTTGATCACAAAACCTCAAGGCCAATACCTGGGCTCTGAGTTCAAGGCCCAATACTGGTACCAAAAAAAAAAAAAAACAGAAGACAAAAATAATGTCTAGTAGCATGGCTTACAAATTCAGTACCTGCTTACTAAGTCCCTGAGTTCAAATTCCAAGACTGCCATAAAACCAACCAACCAACCCCAAACCCCCAAGGTTCTAAGGAGCATTTCAAAAAGTTTTTTCTTTTTTTTTAATGGGGGATTGAACTCAAGGCCTGGACACTGTCCTTGGACACTTTTGATCAAGGCTAGTGCCATTGGAGACACAATACCACTTCCACCTCTTCTGAGTATGTGGTACTGAGAAATTGTGAACCCAGGGTGTCGTGCACGCTAGGTGAGCACTCTACTACTAGGCTACACGCCGGCCCTAATGAGCATTTTCCCCCTACCACTCTGAACATGTTTTTATGCTTCTAGGGTTCTACTTATCATCCCCCAGTGCTGGGGACTAAACCCAGTATCTGCAAGTATTCTACTACTACAGAGTTACTGAAACTTTTGGTTTTACAGATAAGGTCTCACAAGATAGCTTGGGCTGCCCTTGAACTTGTTTTGAACTCACAATCCCTGCCTAATCCTTCCAAGTGTGCCACCATACCTACCTTTCTTTCTACTTCTCTTTTTCTAAATTTGTATCACAGCTTGGATATTGGCAATTGAGGTCTTCCTTAACAGATTTGATTTTGATCAGCTCCAGCAACTTACTTTGTTTCTGTATCACTCAGGGTAGGCTAAATCATGTGTGCTAACAATCCACCAAATCTGAGTTTTAAAATAACACGAGATCTGAGCCAGGGAAGGGTGACTTTGTCCCAAAAAAGCATATACTGGGAAGGGAAGGTGGCTCAGTGATAGAGTGCTCATTGAGCATGCACGAAGCCTGCAGAAGTGGCCTGTGGTTCAAGTGGTAGAGCCCTAACACTACCACTAGCAAAAGCACTAGCAAAAGCACTAGCAACAGCAATTCAGGGACAGTGCCCAGGCCCTGAGTTCAAGCCTCAAGACTGACAAAGAAAAAGAAACCAAAAAGCTTAGTGATAATAAAAAGGAAAGAAGTTTTGTGTTCACTGGCTAACTGGGTTATCTACCTGGGGCCATTCTCATTGTGGACCGGGCTCAGGAGGTATCCACCAGGGGGCGCACTGCTAGTAACCGTGATAGAAGGAAAGGGAAAACTGGCTGAGCAACAGATAGATTCTTTTTTTTTCCCCCCAGTGCTACAGTTTGATAACAGAGCCTCCTGTTTTTTGGTTGGATTGTTTGCTGGACTGGTGCTTGACCACTTAAATCATGCCTGCACCCTAGAGATTTGCTATTTATTTTGGAGACAGAGTCTCACATGTTGACTATGAACTACAGTTGTCTAGATCTTAGCCTTCGGAGTAGCTTGGGTTACAGGTGTGCTGGTACCTGGCACACACTGATATTTAAGCTTTCTTCGGAAGCTTGGTGTTACTGGTGTTATGGCTTGCATTTGTAATCTCAGGTACTTGGGAGGTGTAGATAGGAGGGTTATAATCCAAGGACAGTCTGGACAAAAACTCAAAAATCTTTCTGCAGCTGGGCAATGGTGGCTCATACTGTAATCTCAGCTATGCAGAAGGCTGGGATATGAGGATAGTCCGTGAGTGTTTTTTGTTGCTGTTGGTTGTGGGTCTGGAACTCAGGATCTGGGTGCCACCTCTGAGCTCTTCAGCTCAAGGTTAGCATTCTACCACTTTGAGCCACAGTGCAGCTTCTGGTTTTCTGGTGGTAAATTGGAGATACGAGTCTCATGGACTTTCGTCCATAGGATTACAGCTCCTTGGGACTTTTATCTCCAGTAAATCACCCCCCCAAAAAATCTGGAGCTGGGAGTGGTGGTTCTCGCCTGTAATTCTAGCTACTCAGGACGCTGAGATCTGAGGGTTCAAAGCCAGCCCGGGCAATAGAAAGCCGAGAGATTCTTACCTCTAATTAATCACTAGAAAATGGGAAGTGGGGCTGTGGCTCAAGAGTAGGGTGGTCGCCTTCAGCTGAAGAGCTCAGGGACAATGCCCAGGCTAGAGTTCAACCCCCATCTTCCCTCACACACACAAAAATCTGGAAGTGGAGGCATGGATCACATGGTAGATTACTAGCCTTGAGCAAAAGAGGCTCAGGGATTGTGACCAGACCCGGAGTTTAAACCCCAACACTGGCAACAAAAGAGAACCTATGTGAAAACCAAAGCAAGAAGGGCTGGAAGCATGGCTCAGGTGGTAGGCACATACAGTTGGCAAGCTCATACCCTGAGTACATACCCAGTATTCCTCCGCCTTTGGAAAATCTCTACCAAGAAGTGAAAGGGATTTATCACCTCACACAGTTGCTCCTAACTTTAGAGGTACAAAGAAGAGCAATTATGCCAGGTTTCTGGGAGAACCAGAAATGTTTGAGAATAGTATAAATGATCCTAACAACTTCTAAGATCATTATAATATTTTTAAGTACTTGGTGAATTATCTGCCAAAAATTCTGGACTTAATAACTTCCTGTACAAATGATTTGATAGATTTTCACATATGATTTTGCTAGGGCTAGTGGCTCATTGCCTACAATCGGAGCTACTCAGAACAGAGACCTTAAGATTGAGGTTCAAAGCAGCCAGGGCAGAAAAGTCTGTGAGGCTCTCAATTCACAACTGAGTACAGTGGTGAGTGCCTGTCGTCCTAGGCTGCTGGAAAGGTGAAGCTGAGAGGGTGCTGTTGTCAGTACCCTGGACAGAAAAGTGTTGAGGCTGTCTCCATAGTGGGAAACTCCATGAGGTGCCCTTTTTACCCTCTTAGCCTGTTCAAGTCTCCATTGTTTTACTCCATTATACTCCATAGTTCCAATCTTTTTTTTTTTTTTTTTTGCTAGTTCTGGCTTGAACTCAGGGCCTGCGCACTGTCCTTGGGCTTTCTCAAAGCTAGTGCTCTACCACTTGAGCCACAGCACCACTTCTGGCTTTTATTATGTATGTGGTTCCAAGGAATCAAAACCCAGGTCTTCGTCCATGCTAGGTAAGCACTCTGATCACTAGGTCAAACTCCTGGCCCCTTTTGGCTTTTTTCTATGTATGTGGTACTGAGGAATCGAACTTGGGTCTTCGTGCATGCTAGGTAAGTATGCTAGGTCAAACTCCCAGCCCCAAGTTCCACATTTTTATACTAACATGAAAGTGGGAAATGTGCTGCCTCCCAACAGATGGGCACCAGTCATCAGGGAGTCTAAAAAAGATCTTCATGCAAGATTCTGTTAGTGTGGCTCTAGCACTGTCTAGGGGAGAAACAGAATAGTGAAGGAAAAAAAAAACGATTCAAGAATATGCTGCATTGCAAAGCTGGGTACAGTGGCTCATTACTTGTAGTCATCTTAGCTGCATGAAAGGCAAACATTAGGAGATTGAGGTTCAAGACCATCTTGGTATTAAAGTTCATGAGGGGGATGGAGGGAAGAAAAAAAAAAGTTCATGAGACTTTCTCTAATGGTTCGGTGTGGTGGCATATGCTTGTGCTTCTAAGGGAAAGCATGAGTTGAGGATGAAAGCCCAGGCTGGACTGGATATGAGACCCTACCTCAAAAATAGGTAATGTAAAACAGAGCTGGAGATCAGGTGAGACAGTCGCTGCCTAGCAAGTGAGAGGTCCTGAGTTCAATTTCCAGCATAGCTAAAAATATGTATATGCTCACATACACACACATATACTGTAGTAGAGAGCAAGTGAGCCAATGAGCAAGAGAGTGTACAGGGTACTAGTTCAAATGTCATCTTTACAGCTAGCTAACTACTATTCACATTTCTGGTAGGTTTTTTTTTTTTTTTTTTTGCCAGTCCTGGGCCTGAGCTCAGAGCCTGAGACTGTCCTTGGACTTTCTCAAGGCTAGAGCTCTACTATTTGAGCCTCAGTACCACTTCCAGCTTTTTTCTATGTATGTGGTACTGAGGAATTGAACTTGGGTCTTCATGCATGCTAAGCAAGCACTCTACCACTAGGCCAAACTCCAGGCCCCTAGTATTCACATTTCTAAAATGCTTATCACTGGGACTAGAACAGGTTTTCTTTTCTTTTTTTTTTGGCCAGTCCTGGGGCTTGAACTCAGGATCTGGGCACTGTCCTTAGATACTTTTTTTTTTTTCCTCAAGGTTAGCACCCTGCCACTTGAGCCACAGCACCACTTCTGGCTTTTTCTGAGTATGTGGTACTGAGGAATCAAACCCAGGGCTTCAAGCATGCTAGGCAAGCACTCTACCACTAGGCTACATTCTTGGCCTTAGGACAGGTTTTCTTTTTATTATTATTTTTGTGGGTCGTGGGGCTTGAATTCTGGGCTTGGGTGCTGTCCCTGAACTCTTCAGCTCAAGGCTACTACCCTACCCCTTGAGCCACAGCACCACTTCCCCTTTTCTAGTGATTGGTTGGTGATAAGAGTCTCACTGACTTCAATGCCTGGGCTGGCTTTGAACTGGGATGCTCAGATCTCAGCCTCCTGAGTAGCTAGGATTACAGGCATGAGCCACTGCACCCAGCTTTTTCTAATTATTTTTATCCTATAATCATTACAGCAATTCACAAATGAGCTATGATTATTTCCCGTTTTTAGTTAGAGGGACAAAAGATGGTGGTAACCATCTTTGAACGAATTGGAAGTTCCCTCAGACCTGTCTGACTTCAAAGCTTTTTCCATTACAATCAATAGATCTCAAACCAAGTTGTGCACAAAAGTGTCTGGAGAATTTGTTAAAACGTTTTCCCAGATTCTTGCTCAAGAGTGACTCAGAAGATGGTGATACTACAGTAGTAGCTTTCTGAGAGTTGTTAGGATGAAGAACATTAAAATGGTACTTGCTAGATACTATGTTAAAAATTAACTATACAACTTGTAGGTGGGGATGAGAAGGAGAAACTGGGAGAGAGGGAGGAAAGGGGTGACATTTTCCAAAAAGACAATTATTTACCTGACCATGTAATAGTAACCCCTCTGTACATCACCTTTATAATAAAAAAAAATTAAACTGAGAACATTAGGTTGTTTTACAATCTTCAAATTTCACACAGACATGATTGTTTTTACTATGCTATTTAATTTTTTTTTAATGTAGAAAACACTTACCTGATAATGAGGGATATGAAGCAGCTTGCAACCAGTGAAGTATGACCTAGACTGTCAGTGTAAGCTTAGTAACATTATATATATATATTCATTTTTTTTTGGTGGTACCTAACACTTGCTCAGCTTGTTGCTCTTCTCCCACGTCAATCATCTGCAGCCCATATTTTAATTTCTAGCCTATGAATAAGGAGCTTGAGACATTCGAGCCAGTCACACAGCTCATACTTGATCATGGCTTTCAACAGTGATCACCGTGTGACGTCAGAGCAGAGGAGCTGTGACCCGTTGGCAGCAGGGGCTTCACTGGAATAGAAAATGAGGTTGTGGCCTGGAGGTAGGTAGGTAACTGCTCCAGAATCGACCTTTCTCGGCGTTAGCGGAGGGTGTTCGTGGGGTCAAGCGGTCACGGGGATCGGAGGGCCCCCCACTCCTCCCCCCACGAAACCCTCCAGGGGACCGCGGGAGGCCGAGGCCTCCGCCTCCAAACGAGGCGCGCGGTCGGCGCGGGCCTCGGCCAGCCTCCCTCCCCGGCGGGGAAACGCCCGCGCCCTCAGGGAGCGGCTCGGCGGAGCAGCGAGGCCGGCGCGGGGACGGGCGAGCCTGCTCTCGGCCACCTCCCCGGACCGTCTGACCGCCAGCCCGGGGACGCGGAGCCGGGCTCTTCCCGGCGTGCCCTGCAGCGCGGTGCGGGGCGCCAGGCCCGTCCCGGCGTGCACCGGGGTGACGGGCCCCGCGGCGACGGGCCCCGCCGGGGGAGGGGGGCACCTTACTTAGCTTCGGGACCCCGCTTCCCTCCCTCCCTCCCCGCTCCCGTCCCCCTGGGCGGGTGGAACTCCGCGAGGGCCGAAGCGACCACTTCCGACCACGCTCCGGTTCCGCGTGCGAACGACTTTTCGGCGCCGCTTCGAGCGCGGTGCCAGGCGATCCGCGGGCGGGGGCGGGGCCGGGCGCACCACGTGACCACGCCCAGGAGCCAATGACGAGGCAGGTGGTCCGGCAGCGCGAGGCCTCCCGGACCCCGGCGCGGAGCGGCGCGGCGCGTGGGCCGAATCCCGTCAGCTCCGGCAGGTATGCGCAGGCGCTCCACTCGCTACGCGCCCTGTCGGTCCCCGCGCGCCCGGTGGCGTGTGCCTGGCGCGAGGTGTTAAGAGTGTGTCGTGGGTGTTTTCGCCGGCCGAAGGTGGGGGGGGTGAAACGGCGAGGCGGGGGATGGGGGGGGAAACTGCGAGGGTCACGTGCGCGCCTCGGCCAATCGCTGCGCGAGGCGCACCGGCCGCTTCTCCCCGGCGCCCTGGGGTGCGACGTGTACAGCGAGTGTCGCCCCAGCCCTCCAAGGTCGGAGCGCTTTTTGTTCGACGCGCGTGTGCGGCGTGTAACATCTGATCACGGCTTTCCCCCCGGTGCCCGGCTCCGCGGGGAGCACGGACGGCAAGTCCTCGGCAAAATGGCTGCTGGAAAGAATCGCCCAGCAGGGGCAGCGTTGGGGCCGCGTGAAGGTCACATGATGAGGTTGGCAGCGCGTGCTGCTGGCGCGGGGACGGGGGGGGGGGGCGGGGAGGTGTGGCGAGTCACGTGCGCGGCGGCGGCGGCGGCGGCCGCCTCACCCGCCCAGGCCCCGCCCCGGCCCGGCCCCGGCCCCCGCCCCCGCGGCGGGGCGTTCCGGGCGTCCGTGGCGGCCAGATGGGCCGCTTCCCCTCCGCTTCCCCTCCGCCTGGCTCGAAGCGTGGCGAGCGTCGGGCGGTGTGGAGGAGGGAGACGGGATGGCGGAGTCGCGAGCCCCGGGGGCGCAGGCCTCGGGCTCAGGGCCTCCCTTCAGGTCGGGGAGGCCGAGGGCCTAGCTGTGATGGGCGCCCACCTCCCCAAACAAACAAGAAGCCTGGATCCCCCCCATTCCTTCCCCAGTCATTACAGTGTGACAGGTAATGTCTCAGCTATTCTGGACATCCTCCGTCTTTACCGGTTGCCTGTACGCACTGCGTACCTCTAAGGCTGGGGTTTGCCGCTGCAGGCGCTAAAACCCAGCCTTCTTCCCTTTGCTTTTCTGATTTTTTTTTCTCCTTGTGTTTTTCATGTTTGTTTTTTTTTTTTTTTTTTTTTTGCTTTCAGCCCTACTTCAGTTGAGGCAAGGGTTGCAGGCCTGTGGAAATGGGGCGTGCGTCCATTTTATATCGTCATTATCGATGCTTACCCGTGTGTTTTCTGGTGCTTGGATCGGCCCGAGGGCCTCAGACATGCTGGGCCTGGTCTTTACCATTGAACTTCATCGCATTCCACAAAACCCATTGGTTTACTGCTAAGAGCCTTTGAATTTTATGGGAGTTGAATCTGGAAAAATTTATGGAGTCATGGTAACAGCAGTTAACACCTGTAGGCTGTAGCTATGTTGGTCAAGTGCTCCACGACTGAGATACATCCATGACCTCATGAGTCCATTTATTTATGCTACTCCTGGGGCTTGAACTCAGGGCCTGAGCACTGTCTTAGGGCTTTCTCAAGGCTACAACGCTATCACTTGAGCCACAGCACCACTTTTGGCTTTTTTATGTATGTGGTACCAGGGAATGCAACCTGGGTCCTTGTTCATGCTAGGCAAGCACTCTACCACTAGGCCACACTCTTGGCCCCATGAGTCCCTTTAGACATGGTCTCATTTAGCAGCCCAGGCTTGCCTCAAACTGATCTTTCTGCCTCAGCTCCCACACCGCTGGAATTACAGGTGCATACCACCACACCTGGTTTTTATGTATGCTGTTTTCCTGTATATATTTACTTAATTTGATTTATTTCATTTATTTTTTTTATGAGTCATGGGGCTTGAATTCGGCCTGGGAGCTGACCCTGAGCTCTTCAGCTCAAGGATACCACCCTACCGCTGGGTCTGGGTGTTGTCCGTGAGCCCTTCAGCTCAACATTACTGCCCTACCCTTAAGCCAAGCCCCACTTTCCATTTTCTAGAGGTTAATTGGAGATCAGAGTCTCAGGTCTTTTTGTGCCGTGCTGACATTGACACTTGATCCTCAGATCTCATCCTCCTGAGTAGCTAGGATTCCGCGAGCCACTGCATCGGCTTGCATGTATATTTCTTAAGTAATTTAGTTTTCATTGCAAACCTATGAGGTAAGTTCTGTTATTTCCATTTTTTCCAATAGCAAAATGAGAGATCATAGCAAGAGAAAGATTTGCAGTAAGTCATATGGTTTATAATTTTGCATATTTCTAACTAAAGTTCCTTCTAAAAACTTGTAAGAACAATCAAAGATCCATTTTGAGGAATGTGATTATAAAGTAGGAAAGTGAAAGAGAAAGGTGGAAGGAGGTTTGTACTAGTGAATATATTTTAAAAATGACCCAACAGTTGTCCATTTATCCATATAGAATAGCTGTTTCAAGCATTGCTACAAGAGCAGACTGCATAAAAGCAAAGATTTATAGTTACTACATAATATGCTCCTTCACTCTTTCATTGGTAGAAACACCGTGAAGTTAAAGACAGATTTGCTTTTTCAATATTCATTTACAAAAATTGTATCTCCTACTGTGTTCTAGCCAGTTTTTCAGGGGTAGAGGATACATTGCAGCAGAGTCTAAACTGAAAAAATAATGAATTCTGTTAGTCTTGGGTTAATGATTTTAATATTTAATATTTAGGGAAAAGATAATAGAAAAGATAATCACATAAATAAAAACCAGTAAGGCTGGGAATGTGGCTTAGTGCTTGCCTAGCATACACGAAACCCTGGATTTGATTCCTCAGTACCACATAAACAGAAAAAGCCAGAAGTGGCGCTATGGCTCTAGTGGTAGAGTGCCAGTGTTGAGCAAAAGCATCTCAGGGACAGTGCCCAAGCCGTGAGTTCAAGCCCTAGGGCTGGCAAAAAAAAAAAATCCAGTACAGGGGCCGAGAGTTTGGCCTAGTGGTAGAGTGCTTGCCTAGCATGCAGGAAGACCCAAGTTCGATTCCTCAATACCACATACATAGAAAAAAGCCGGAAGTGATGCTGAGGCTCAAAGGGGAAAGCTCTAGCCTTGAGAAACAGGACTGGCAAAAAAAAAAAAAAAAAAAAATCCAATACAAAACAATGAACCAAGGCACCAGTGGCTTATGTTTGTAATTCTAGTTACTCAAGAGGCTGAGATCTGACCATCATGGTTCAAAGCAAGAGTCTGTGATCTCTTATCTCTAATTTATCACCCAAAAGCAGAAAATGCAGCAGTGGTTCAAGTGGTAGAGCACTACCAGCCTTGAACAAAAAAGCTCAGGAAAGTGCCCAAGACCTGAGTTCAGCTATGGGACCAACACACACACACACACACACACACACACACACACACACACACACACACACACACACACACACACACACACACACACACACACACACACACACACACACACACACACACACACACACACACACACACACACACACACACACACACACACACACACACACACACACACACACACACGGATAGTAATTTTTTTTTTGCCAGTCCTGGGCTTGAGCTCAGGGCCTGAGCACTGTCCTTGGACTTTCTCAAGGCTAGAGCTCTACCACTTGAGCCTCAGTACCACTTCCGGCTTTTTTTTTTATTTTGTATGTGGTACCAAGGAATCGTACCCGGGTCTTCATGCATGCTAGGCGAGCACTTTAACCACTAGGCCAAATTCCTGGCCCTGGATAGTAATTTTTACTATAAACAATAGTTAGAGATGGTTATAGATGTAATGATAATATCTGACATTGGCATTGGAGCTGGGAAATCAGCAGTGCTATACTATGCCTTTAGTAGATAGTCACATATGAACGTACTTTTTTGAGGTCACTTTAGCCATATATATATATATATATATATATATATATATTTTTTTTTTTTTTGGTGGTTATGGGGCTTGAAGTCAGGGCCAGTGCACTACAACTTTGAGCCACAGCTACACTTCTGGCTTTTTTGTTTTTGTTTTTTTGGAATTAAGAGTCTCCCTGCCTGGGCTACCTTTGAACTCAGATTGCTAAGTAGCTAGGATTACAGGTGTGAGCCACAAGTGCCTGATGCTCTCTCTTTCTCTTTTTAACCTTGAAGCATCCCTCCCCCCCCCCATGGCTTGAACTCTGGGACTAGGCATTGTCCTTGAGCTCTTCTGCCCAAGGTGAACACTGTACCGCTTGTGGGGGGCCGGTGGTTAATTGGAGATAAGAGTCTTACAGACTTTAGTGCTTGGACTGGTTTTGAACCGTAATTCTCACAGCTCAGCCTCTTTAGTTGCTAGGATTACAGGCATGAGCCACTGGCACCTGGCTAACTTTTTGGTTTTAATGATTCACATTGTAATCTTAAATAAGCCAGTACAAAGCTTAATGAGGTGATGTCAATTAAGAGTTCAAGCTCACCTTGAGCTGAAGAAAGCAGAGACTTTTCCCAGGCCCAGAGTTCCAGCCCCTCGACCGACAAAAAAAAAACCCAAAAGAGTTTTAGTTCAGATACATGTTAGGAGTGTTTTAAACTCTAGGGTTGTATAATGCTTATTGTTTGGTGGCAAGCTATTATAATAGATTCTTGCTTTACTTGCCCACTTTGCCACCTACCTTCTCAGTAGTCAAGAATTCTATTTTAGCATTATATGTGTACTTTGAGCTCTTTGCTGGAGAAGGAACCTGATGTAATAAATCCAGTAGGCTCAGCAGTACTCACACCAGGAATGTCCTTTAAATTGTTGTGTAGAAGGAGGATTATTGGTGTGAACTGTGGGTGTGAGAGTTTCAGTCTGTGAGCCCTAAGGATGGCTGATTATTTTGTCATTCAAATATGAGCATGTAGTTAGTGCATATTGTACATGGGTGTTGCCAGAGGTGTTGGGGACTTATGAAAGAAAAAAAAAAAACATGGCTTCTTGCACACGAAGCCTTAAAGATTTAGTTGAGGAACTGAAGCAGGATGAAAAAGAAATGTACTCTTAAAAAGCAACAACAGGTCAGTAAGTACAAAGTGCTGTAGTATGAGGGGCTTTACTTATGCCCCGGCTTAGGTTCTCAGAGTTGTATGTTATCTTAGTTTGTTGCCAATTTTCAGCACTTTTACTTGAAAGTTTTGTATTTGCATCTTTCTCTCCCTGTTCTCCCTGTCCCCCCCCTCAGGTTGTGGGCCCTGAGCACTTTCCCTAAGCGTTTTCACTCAAAGATAGCACTCTAGCACTTTACGCCATAGTGCCACTTCTGGTTTTCTGGTGGTTAATTGGAGATAAGAGCTGCTAACACCCAGCTCCTCTTTGTATTAGTTGGGGGGGGGGGTATTTCATTGTTTAATAGGCTGTATTCCAGTCAGTCTCTCTTCTATCACAGTTCCTGCTCCTCTGGCCCAGCCAAGGTTTCTGTGTTCTATTTTCATAGTTGTAAGTAATCTATTTTGACAGTATTCAACCTCTTTTTTTTTTTAAACTGGTCATAGGGCCTGAACTCATAGCCTGGATGCTGTTTCTGAGTGTCTTTTTCTTTTTCTTTTCTTGCGTAAGGCTGGCACTTTACTATTAAAATCACGCTCCTGACTTTTTTCTGAGTACTTCATTGGAGGTGAGGGTCTCACAGACTTCCCCACTGGGCTGGCTTCCTCCCATGATTCGCAAATCTCAGCCTCCTGAGTAACTCAATTATAGGTGTGCCTAGGTGATTAATTTCTTTTTCCTTCCTTCTTTCTTTTCTATTTCTTTCTTTCTTTTTTGCCAGTCCCGGGGCTTGAACTGAGGGCCTAGGCATTATCCTTAAGCTTTTTTTGCTCAAAGCTAACACTCTATTCACTTGAGCCACAGCGTACCTCTGACTTTTTCTGTTGATTTGGTACTGTGGAGTTAGGGCTTCATGCATACGAGTCAAGCACTCTACCACTAAACCACATTCCCGCCCTAGGTGATCAAGTTCTTAACAAAAATCAGACCTATAGCTGGACATGACACCAGTGGCGCACACCCAAGCTACTCAGGAGGGTAAACTCTGAAGACAGTTCAAAGCCAGCCTAGGCTATCTCCAGTTAACTAGCAAAAAAACAAGTGGAGTGTCTCAAATGATAGTGCACTACCCTTGAGTAAAAAGAACCTAAGGGACAGCACCCAGGCCCTGAGGCACTAGCTACTCAGGAGGCTGAGATTTTGAGGATCAAAGATCAAAGCCAGTTTAGGCAGGAAAGTATGTGAGACTCTTCAATTAACCAACAAAAATGTTTGAAGTGGCTCAGGTGGTAGAGTGCTAAACTTGAGCACAAAAGCTTAGGGACATCCAGGTCCTGAGTTCAAAGCCCCAGGACCAGTACACACACATATACCAAAAAAAAGTATCTATTATGAACTATTCCAGTTTATCTTTCCTATTTTTTTCTGACTGTTTACTGTTTGAAACTGACTGTTTCGTCTGGTAATGCTGATGTATATTCTAGTCTTAGCACAGCTGTAGTGTCTACATAATAAGCATGATGCTTTGCTATCTAATTCTCTAATCCACGCCTCACTGTATTTTCAAACATTATATTTGAAGTCAACTCGTTTTGTTGTGTTTTTTTTTTTATAGCTGCTGTCTGCAATATCTATCTCATCTGCCCCCTCCCTCCCTTCCTTCCATCTTTCCATCGTTCCTTTCCTTTTTGGTGCTGTTCCTAGGGACTTGAACTTAAGGCCTGGGTGCTTTCCCTGAGCCTTTTTGCTCAAAGCTAGCACTGTGCTAGTTCAGCTCCACTTCTGGCTTTTTGCTGGTTTATGAGAGATAGTCTAATAGCCTTTCCTGATCAGGCTGGTATAGAACCTCGGTTCTCTAATCTCAGACTCTTAAGTACCTAAAATTACAAGCTTTAGTCACTAGTGCCCAGCTTCTTTCATTAGTTTTACTATTTCTTCTTTTCTTTTCTTTTTTTTCTGGCTAGTCCGGGGGCTTAAACTCAGGGCCTGAGCGCTGTCCTTGGGCTTTCTCAAGACTAGAGTTCTATCACTTCAGCCACAGCACCATTTCTAGTGTTTTCTATGTATTTGGTATTGAGGAATAGAACCGGGGTCTTCCTGCATGCTAGGCAAGCACTCTACTACTAGGCCAAGCTCCCAGGCCTCTTTTCCTTTTTGTTTTCTTGTTCATTGTGGGACTTGAATTCTGGGCCTGGGTGTTGTCCCTGAGCTCTTTAGCTCAAGATTACCACCGTACTCCCTGAGCCACAGGGCCACTTCGGTTTTCTCGTGGTTAATTGGAAATGAGAGTCTCAAGGACTTAAGTGCCTGGGCTGGCTTTGAACTGTGATCCTCAGATCTCAGCCTCCTGAATAGTTAGGATTATAGGCATTAGCCACTGTGCCCAGCTAGTTTTACTATTTCTTCATGACCTTACTGAAAAGCCTTCCCTTTGTAGCCTTTCTAGATCTCCTAGGTTCTGAATATTCTGTTCCTAAAACCCTTTTGCACACAGTCAACACTGTTTTTGCACTTTGATTGCTGTATCTTTCATTCAGAAATTATGCTTATTGAGGCAACTTTTATTTTTTGCTAGTCCTGGGGCTTGAATTCAGGGCCTGGGCACTATCCTTTCTTTCTCTCAACACTAAAAGTCTACTGCTTGAGCCACACAATCACTTCTGGCTTTATCCTGTTTATGTGGTACTGAGGAATTGAACCCAGAGTTTCATGCATGCTAGGCAAGAACTCTACCACTAAGCCACATTTCCAGCCTGAGGGGACTTAATTTAGCTGCTGTTTACTGCCTGCACAGAATTGGTGCTTAGCAAATTAAGTGATCATGTCTTTGTTTTCATATGGATAATGTAATAGGATAGATAACCTAGAGAATGTTGAAGGGAATGAAAACGTTGGCTGTGTATAATGTTTGTAATTTAAAATTTATATTCAGATTATTTGTGCTATGCAATGCACTCAAGTTATTTGAATAATCTTCAGTTTTTAGAATCTATATAGCTTTTGCATTTAGTGAAATACTGTTGAGTCTCCCTTGTCTTTGTCATCTTTGTATGGATTACAACTTGTAGCTGTGGAGTGCTTTTTCTGTTTTTTGAGGGGGAGTGCTTTCCTGGCCCTCCTTTAAAGAAACTATATAATGGCACATGAAGAGAGTAAGTACTTGAACTATTCCACTAATGAAAATTCTATCTAAGAAGGTAGATTTCTTTGCAAAACTGTGACAGTGCCATCCTTTCGGCCCTCTGCTGGAAAAGTAGAATCAAGTTGTTTTATTTTTTTAATCCGTAAAGTAGCAGCATTAAATAGTTGTCCCACTGTATTGCTGTTCACTTATTGTTAGTTTGTGGATTTTTCATCTTATCTTGGGGGATCTCTGGAACATAACTCACTGGATAGCTGAGGTATCAATATATATATTTTTTGCCAGTCCTGGAGCTTGAACTCAGGGCCTGAGCACTTTCTCAAGGTCTATCACTTGAGCCACTTTAGCTTTTTCTGTGTATATGATACCAAGAAATTAGACCCAGGGCTTTGTGCATGTGAGGCAAGCACTCTACCACTGTGCCATGCTTCTGGCCCCATGTATTTTGTTTTTTAAACCCTCTATGTCCTGATGTAGAGAGGGATGACTATTTATTGTGCTGGTCCTAGGGCCTGAAATGAGGGCCTGGGTGCTGTCCTGAGCTTTTGCTCAGGGCTAGGGCTCTACCACTTTAACCACAGCTCCATTTCTGGCTTTTTTTTTGTGATAATTGAAGATAAGAGTCTGTGGGAAAAATGTCCCAGGTTTCATGTTGAGTTGGCATAGTTCAGAAATTACTAGTCAACTAGTCTAAAAACATTTTTTCCCCATTTCTGTAGAGATAATATCCTCACTATATTAAATACGTTGTCTTATCTACAGGAGTTTGATTATAGAAGCTATTGTTCTCTAAATAATGAAAAATACATCTTTTCCCGTTCTTGTAACAGTTATTCTCTGTCCTCCATTGGTTAGATCATAGCCAAAAGTTTTAGTAAAGTTTATAAAAATCTCTTTATTTTAGGTGATACTTAAAGTCCCATCTGGTTTACTTTATTTACTTATTGTCATTTTGCCAGTCCTGGGCCAAAACTCAGAGCCTGGGCTCTGTTCCTGAGCCTCTTTGTGCTCAAGGCTAGCACTCTACCACTTGAGCCACAGCGATACTCCTGGTTTTTGAATGATTAGTTGGAGATAACAGTAGATCTCAGCTTTCCAAGTAGCTAGAATTATGTATGGGCGGGTGCCCAGTTTCCCATTGTTTTGAGTGTGTCCTGCACTCCAATATGCAAACTACAAGCTGCTGCTGCTGCTTTTTCTTCCTCCTCCTCCTCCTCCTCCCCTCTCCCCCCCCTTCTTCTTTTTGCCCGTCAGGGGCTGGAACTTAGGATGTGACCACTGTCCTTGAGCTTTCTCAAGGCTAGAGCGCTACCATTTAAGCAACAGCACTACTTCCAGCTTTTTCTGTGTATGTGGGAACAAGGAATCAAACCCAGGGCTTCATGCATGCTAAGTGAGCACCCTACCACTAGGCTAAGCTTCCCAAAATAATTTTTGTTCCCACAGTTGTTTGTTTTTTTTTTTTGTGGTCATAGGGCTTGAATTCAGTCTGGATGCTGTCCCTGAGCTCTTCAGCTCAAGGCTACCACCCTACCCTTGAGCCAAGCTCTACTTCCTGCTTTCTAGAGGTTAACTGGAGATAAGAGTCTCAAGTCCTTTTGTGCCTGGGCTTGCATTGAACCTTGATCTTGAGCTCTCACTCTACTGAGTAGCTGGGATCACAGGTGTTAGCCACCGGGCCTGGCTCATTTTCAGCATAGTGTCTGGTGAGTACCACTACATTTGTTCATTGTCCCTTGGAATGGAGTTATTTATTTATTTATTTTCGCCAGTTCTGGGCCTTGAACTTAGGGCTTGGGCACTGTCCTTGAGTTTTCTCAAGGCTATCGATTTACCACTTGAGCCACAGTACTACTGGTTTTTTCTGGGTACGTGATACAGAGGACTTGAACCTAGGTCTTCGAGCAGGTTAGGCAAGCATTCTATATCTAGGCCTCCCTCTCTCTTTCCCCCTCCCTCCCTCCCTCCCTCCTCTCTCTCTCTCTCTCTCTCTCCCCCCCCCCCCTGTCTCTCTCTGTCTCTCTGTCAGTTGTCAGTCATGGGGCTTGAATTTAGGGCTTGGACACTGTCCTTGAGGTTTTTGTGATTTTTTTTTTTTTCCTCAACACTGGTGTTCTGTCCCTTTAGCCACAGCTCTACTTCCAGTTGTTTTGGAAGTTTATTGGCGATAAGTGTTTCATGCATGGACTTTCTGGTCACGGCTGTCTCTAAACTGTGATCTTCAGATCTCAGCTTCCTGAGTAGTTTTGATTATAGGCATGAGCCCTGACACCCAGCTAATGCAGCCATCTGAGCAGTTTATAATGTGCCAGTTTTTTCCCGTCGTTATCAGATAGCATTCAAATATTTGTTGAAAATGAGAAACATACTTGTGTGCTCTTTTGTACTTATAAACCATCTAAACCATGTATATTTTAGACCAGATTGTTACATTCATTCTATGCATTCCTATGATTTTACTTGAGTAAAATCTCCTTGAAAATTTAATTAAGGAAAATCAAGGGATTTATGTAGTAGGCTGAACCAACATGCTAAGTTATGATAACCGAATTATAGTAATAAAGTGAAACAGTGTCAAATTTTGTAATTTAGTAACATCAGTGATGGCTTATGCCGATAATCCTAGTAACTGAGGAGGCTAGCATCTGAGGATGGATGGAGATTTGAAGGCAGCCCAGGCAAACAAATCCTGGAGATGCTATTTCCAATTAACCAGCAAAAAGCTGGACTGGATTCATGGCCTCAAGTATTAGAGTGCCACAGGAAATAGGTTTGCTTTTTCAAGTAGCTGACATTACATAGTTTGCCTAGAGTAGGGAAAGATCACCAGAAATAACATTCTATTCCCCGTCTTCCATGCAGATTGTTCTCACAGGTTCTCCAATTAGAAATTATTTTTTCAGGGTTGGAGGTATGGCTTAGTTGATAAGAATGCTAGCTAGTGAGAGAAAGTGTGAGGTACCAAGTTCACATCTCAGTCTAAAAATAGAAAAAAATGTTTTTGTGCCAACTTATCTCTTGGGATACAAGGTTAACAACTAGTCAAATCTTAGGGACAGGTATTTTATGCTAAATCAACACAGTTTGTCTCAAAAAATACAACTTTGGCCTGGTGCTGGCATGGGCATCCGCGTGGACACACACACACACACACACACACACACACACACACACACACACACAAATTATGTATAGTGAAACTTTAGACCCTTGAGAAAAAGGGCCTTCTTAGATGAAGTGGGATACTCGTATTTATTTTTGGCTGGCCAGGGGCTTTGAACTCAGTCCTGGATGCTGTCCTCAAGCGCTTTTGCTCAAGCGTAGTGCTCTACCACTTTGAGCCACTGCTCCACTTCCAAAGTTTGAGTAGTTAATGGGAGATAAAAGGCTCATGGAAACTTTTCAGCTCTGGCTGGCATCGAACAGGGATCCTTAGATCTCAGCCTTCTGAGATTTCAGGTGTGAGCTTCCTACTAAAGACAGAGTGGTCTTGGGAGGTTCCTCTTGAGTGCTGGAGTGAGTCAGTTTCAAAATTTCCTTAAGTCTGGGTGCTTGTTTTCTCATTCTCATTATTCCATCCTAGGTTCTGCCCAAGTTGTCAGGAAGAGCAAAACAAAGAGAAAGATGATCTTATCTACTTGGAAAGTAGGTCGCTCCGATCCTGTTGGATCTACCCCCCCCTTGGTTCCTTTCAATCTCATTCTCCTCATAACATCCCACAGGACAGCCATTTGTAAGGAGTTCAAGGACGTCGGCCACAACTTCAGCTTTTCTTTTGTCTCACTTTAAACAAATCTTCCTTTTTGCTGGCATGGCAGCCCACCAGAAAGCTGGTAAGGGATAAAGGAGAGCACTTGATATTTGGTTGGGAAGAGGCGGTTTACTTAACCGGCTGGCAGAAAGTAGCTGGCGGTCTTTTCTTTGCACTGCGTTAATTAAATGTCTTGAAGGAGCAAAACCGACGCGGCGCCGCCTTGAGTAGCATGACCTTCGTGAATGAGGCGCTGGAGTGGCAGCTCTTCTTCTTGCCCAGCTCGTACTTTTCGTCGTCTTCCTGAGTGCTGCCAGGAGGCACCGTCGTCGGCGGGTCTCAGCTTCGCCGATTCCCGACGCCGCGCGAGCCCCGCGCGGGGGCCGGGGCGGAAGTCCGCGCTCCCCGCGGGGCTGCTGCGGCCCGCCGCCCGCCGCCCGCCGCGCCGGGTGGGTGGGGCCGGGCGCGGCAGGGGCGGGGCGCAGGGGCGGGGCGGCGGGCGGGCGCCGCGGGGTGGGAAGCTCGGTCGTGGAAGGCCTGGCGGGCAGTGCTTTCCGAATATTCACGAAGCCTTCGAGTACAAGGCGCAGTCTGTTGGGCCGCTCCTTCCTGCCTCGCCTCTTTCCGTTCTCGAAGCTTCCGTTGGCTTTTCTGGGTGGCCGCGGCGCGGCGCGGCGGCGGCGGCGTTGGCGGCGGCCGCCTCGGCTCTGGGGGCGGGTCCCTAGGGTCTCGTCGCTCGCCGCTCCCAGGCCGCTTGGCCTCCTGCGTTGGGGGAGGGGCGAGGGAGCCGCTGCTCGCGCCTTCCTTTGCGCTTGCGCAGCCGCTGAGAGCGGGTAGGCGCGCGTGCGCGGTGACGTGGACGCCCGGTGCGCGCGCAGGCTCTTCAGCTGGAGCGGACACACGGTGTGCGAACCGAACCGAATAACACGCCCCCAGCAGGACGTGAAGGACTCCGAGGCCGGCCCCGCCCTGCACGGTAACTGTGGCCCGGGTGGAGGTCGTCGATTCGGTGCTGGCCCAGTTGGAGTTTTTCCAGACTTTGAAGCTCCGGTGTATGGGAACGGCTCGAGCCGCGTTCTGCTGAGAGATCTTCGCACGCCATGGCCGGGCCGGGCCTTGCGCGGGGCCGCCCTTGGCGCGCGCCTGTGGTCCCCTGAGCGGGGCTGCGCAGGTCGCCTCGCGCGCCGCCGCCGCCGCCGGGCGCACTTCCGCGTCGCGCCGCGCCGCGCGCTGGCTGGGAGCATCGACGCCAGAGACTGCAGCCACGAGGCGGGCGGGGTGAGAAGCGCTCGCGTGCGTGGGGCGCCGCGCCGCGTGGTGGGAGCCGTGACCCTCCGGCCGCGGCGGGCTCCCGCACGCGCCGTGCGTCCGGGCGCTCCGGTCCTGGGTTCCAGATTTCCGAGGGAAGCGGCGCCGACCTCGCCGAAAGGGCGGCAGCGTCTTGACACCTGTGCAGCCACCGCTTCTAGCACGTCGTTCCTCGGGAGGTGGAGGGGCGACCGCGAGTGTAAGGAGCAGAGCGAGGCAGTGCGTGCGAAGGCGTGGGGGCCGAGTAAACAAAGGAGCCGCGGCCGGGGACGCCGGTGGGGAGGCAGGTGTGACGGGCGCGTGCCGGCCGTGGGCGCCGCCGTCCGCCTCTGGGACGCCGGGAAGTTGCTACCGAGGTGGGCGAGGGAGGAGTTGGGAGGTGGTAGAGAAGACGTGAGAGAGGAGCGTGGCAGTCGAGGCTTGCCTGGCCTCTCCAGCCCTGGAGCAGCCTCCTGCCCCGGGCAGAAGAGCGGAAGCGCGGCGGTGGTGGGAGGCCAGGCCTGCGCCCGGGGCTCGCGTCTCCGGAGGCGGAGGCCCCACCCGCGCGCTCTCCGCGCGTGCTCCGCTTCATGTGTTCGAAAGAGCACGACGCCGCGGCCCGGCTGCCCCCGAGGAGGGGACGGCCGCGGGGAGGCGGGCAGGCGGGCGGGCCGGCGGGCCGTCTCCACGGTGACGGAGTGCGGCGGAGTGCAGCCCGCGGGCCGCCGCCGGGCGCTCCCCCGGAAGAGCTTGCCCCGCGGCACTGGTTTGTTTTGTTTTGTTTTTCCACGAGGTTCTTGGCCAGCTGTGCTCTGCAGTTGCCAAGCGGTGGTTTGGGGCCTTTGAGAGTTGACAGCGACTGCCCGACTGGCCCTTTTCCTCCCCAGGGCACGGGATCGACACTCGCCCTTATTGTAGTTGTCGAGTTGTGTGTCCAGCAGTTGTGTGAACTCCACTTAACCAAAACACAAGCTAGAGGAAAGGTGCTCCGGGTAGTTTGGCACACTTCAAATTGGACGGCTTTCTCTTTTTACCGTAAACAGATTCCGCTTAGTAACATTTAGGATTGAGAACTTGTTAGCCTGGAGTTGTGATTCTCGATTGGAAAATTATTCAGCAACAATTGATCTATGGGGAAAAAAAGGGGGGGGTAGCAGTA